>NC_090937.1:1555444937-1555753583 GCF_040938575.1 Ambystoma mexicanum | reverse complement strand
AAGGGGTGCCTCCTAGGCAGAGGCGTTATCGATGCCGCTATCAGGGGGTTGGAGGGTCTTTAGCAGCATGGCGGTATGGCCATTACCAGCATGGGGGTTTGCGCCTGCTTGCGCAATCATAATCAGCTGCTATTAGCAGCGTCAAACGAGCACGGACCCGCTACTTCCTCCATGCCTGTAATGACCCTATATTTAAAGCACTTCTTGTAATGAGGCCCACTATCTTTTCTTTCCTCTTTGCACTCTTCTCTTCCATCAATCTCGCTTTTCTATTCCTTTTCTCCTGATTCAGCTGCAAGCACCCTACATTCTTCTGTGCTACCTGTGCTTGATTTAACTTGTGCCAACATCTAGAAAATGGCTGCTCTGTCTTAGTGCTCTTGTGACCCAGACATCTTGATGGTCGTTACCTGATCCTGATGTTTGCCTGATCCGACTGAAAGAAGCTCCGGCGGGTCATCAGGTCAGAAGATGGTGGATGCCATGCCGGTGATGCCAGAGTGATTGCCTAGGAGTGCACAGTCAACACCAGGCTTGCGGGTGGAGGGTCTCTGCCATGGCAATGACAGTTCCAGAGACCTCCTGCAGCCTCCAGATATCTATGGGGGTGGCTCGCAGCTTCGTCGCACTAACAACAACTAAGGATTCCATTGCGGGGGCTCCCGGGTAAGTGGTGGAGTGGGCCACCGCATGGCAGGACTGGGTCTCTTATACCACGCTGCTCCTGTGAATTGTGAATGGCGGATCGTGCTGGCACCCCTGTGAAGGGGCATTCTGATCCCCATAGATTTTGCCAGACCCTGATGCACTCGCCTCTCAGGAGCTGTGCAAGGCGGATGTTGGGTGCAATACATGATCATGAGAGCCCCGTTCAGGCATCCACACGTCATATACAGTCCATGCCTTAATTTCCTTTCTACTGAAAGGAGCACCCTTTCATCCGCATGAGATTTGAAATAACGAGTTGGGCCAACCTGAGATGAGGCTCGGGACGCTGACTTTTCTGGAATCTGGCAGGCTCTTCAGAGCAAGCGGCAGTCCTCTATCTCGACAAGGTGTAGGAGGCCATGCTTCCATGAGCTGCTGCTGTCCATTGGCTTGGCAAACTTTCTTTGTGTAGCTAGGGAGTGTCAACCTGACCCTGCTGCAGTGAGGTTTGACCGCTCAGCAGCGGGGGGAGTACTCAGAGAGAAGGCGCTCTGCTTCGGCAGCGCAGTGGGCCATACTCTCTCCGGGCCTGTGAGGCTTCATGTGAAGATGACTGCGGCATCCATATGTAGCAGGATGCGCTGTAGCAATATGCCGGTGATCCCGCAAATAAATGGAGGGTCCGTGGAATCCCAGCACACTTTCTCCAACTAGCTCTTCCCCGCTGGGACCCCCGCAGTGTGAGGGAGCTGTGCTATGCGCCTCAGCGGTAGCCTGTCTGGGAAAACATGGGCAACAGTGGAACCTGTACATGCAGCAGAGCCGTTGAGTGGTGCATAGCGGTGGGCCTGAGCCCCACTGAGCTCCGTGGGGCGCGGATACCTGACTGCATTCCTACCCACATAGTGAGCTTGGAGGGCAGCTGGCCCCGATTAAGGTTGTGAACATATGATCCTTTGGGTATCGTGCATGCAATGGATGGGGATGCAGAATAACTCTGACACCAAATAATCGAACCAACTCAGAAAGATGGCAAAGGTGCTGTTTTATTAACTATTATATCTAAAACAGGGAGTTACAACAGACATCAACGGACGTTTGATCGAGCTCTTAGGGCATTTCTCATAAAAACATCCTTATATGCAAAAAATACGTCAGACGTAACATCATACTAAGTGGCAAATAAGAAAAATCTATGACTGATTGTGATACGTTCAATGGGAACATTTAAGGATACTTTCTATAAGGGCTGGGATTGTGATTGGCTATCTACTGTTAGGTGGTCAACTTATGCCTACCTCTAAAACATGTAATCTTCAACACTGTTAAGTACACAGTATATCATTGGTCTTCAAACTATAAGGTCCTTCATTATACGGCCCTCTTTAATTGGTTGGCACGCTTGTGCCATCTCTGGAACATTTGGTTCACTTAGCAGCATGTAAGCTCAGACCCAGGTGACAGGAGGTGGACTTGAGTTTACCTCCCCACCCAATTAGCCCATCATCTCTCATAACCCATGCCTTCTGCCATGCAGATTCTCTTTAAACTTGGCTTTGCAAAGGATCCCTCTGTGTGGGAATATATGGGAGTACAGGCACTGACTATCGCTGTTCTACGACTCCACCCTCAACTCTATTTCCATCCTTGACTCACATGACAGAAGACCATGATTTGGTCAGTTTTGCAGCATTTAAATATCTTATATGAATAAAACCTTCCACCCTTGATGTTCTTTCTTTGCACCTTAACAAGGGATGATTCAGCTTTGCACGTTCTTCAAGAATAGATAACCAACCTTGACTGCTTCAGTTTTGATACCAGGCCAGAAAGCCACACCATTCATTTCCACGATCTCAGATTATTGTTGCTGCAACACAGTTTTCGCCTTTTCTTTCCATGGGTCCTGGCTTACTAATATACATGACACCGATGTCCTGTTTCTATACAATGGCAGCTCTGCTTGCAGTCTATTTACTACATGTAGCCAGCTTCTAAGATTACTTAATCTACGTGTGTTACAGCATCTGTACAGTTATTGTACGGCTTGCATTTTATGCAGTGCTTCGCATATATGCAATCATCGTTTCGCATATACAAGTTTACTCGATTCTTAACTACGTCATCAGTTTCTGTAAGATCCATGCATTCTCTTCAGCCAGTATCATCAGCTCCACTTTTTGCTCCTTTTAATATTGCTTCAGGGAGCTCCTCCCTCAGATTGTCCTCTCTTCAGGGATACATTTGATAGGGTTTTCGCAGTGAGTACCTTCTTTCGAATACTCGCTGTGGTATGGTCACAACAGCTGGTGCTAAGTACGGCACAATCTTAGACTTCCAACATATAGGAGGTAGGGGGCGGGATTTCCTGCAGAGGTATGTAACTGCTCCTCTACAGTGGTGTGAGATCCGTCCCAGCCTTTTGCGGCAGGATCTGCCTCTCATTCCTCCTGGTTCTGAAGGAGGGCTTGTAGCGGATCTATTATCGGTCCACAAACTCAAAACACCCACTGAAGATACCGGAATCGATACCGCTCCAAGATGGCCACCGGGCTGGCTCTTCACTGAGCCAAAAGCATCATAATCAGATCATGATGCATTGTGGAGGAGATTACTTTCATTGTTGCTCATGTTGGAAACTGTTAAGTGTGCACAGCAGACGATACTAAGTGAGTAGGTGTGAGTGGCAATGATAGTAGCAGGGCTCCATTAGGGGAAGATCAAGGCTACTCCGTGTTAGGGAGAATTCTCTCTTTAGGCTGAATTTCCTAACCTAGTGAGTCCCCCAGCAGCTTTGCTGGATTTCTGGAGTTTTTTTTTCTCCTGCCAAGAGTGAGACTCTTTTTTTCGCACTCTTGGACATGATTTATGGTGTTCCTTTGACTGTTTATGTGTTTTATGGGCTATGGGGTCCTTTACTCCATAGTGCCTCATGTGTTTTTACTATGTGTGTTACACAGCACCCTCTGTGCAGTGACACAGGGGTGTCATAGTGACACCCCACCATAGACTCCATACCCTGGGACTGACTACTGTCTCCCAGGGCATGTAAAGTCACCATTGGCTTTACTAGTCCCAAATTATTAACAGAGACCGGTATGAACCATCATATTGTGGACGTACTAGTCAGGGAAATTCGATTGCCCCGGGGTCTGTTAGTCGAGGGGGCACGTCTCCGTCCCCCCTGATCGAGTTTTGGCTGTTGGCAGTGGATACTACTTTTTATATTCGACGGCATATATATCCCTATGGGATTTTCCCATTGTTCGAGGCTACCAACTTTAATTATTTAATTCTCATAGCCTCGAACATACCGCCGGTTTATTTATTTAATATTAATTCGCCGGTTGGTATTTTTTGCCAGGACTCGATTCTAAAATGGCGTTTGTGTTCTCTTATGTGACTCCAACCCAAGTCGAGCCCTTTGTTCCACTTTTTGGCAGGCTTCTCCACAGAAGCCTCCAAAAGTGGTGCCACTCTGTCTGGGTACCACAGGAGGTGTAGGAGGGGGTTTAGGCACCCTGGACTGCGTACCTTGGTAACTCAAGTCGCACTCGCCGGCTCACCACTTAGCATGTTTGATTCACAGCTAGGCTGAGTGAATGGGGGTGTGCTGCATAAAAGCAGGGCTTTGGGGACTGGAACTTCAGAAGTCGCCACAGGACCTGAGAATCCGACGAGGGAGAAGCTGAGCTGACCTATCACGACAACACCACCGGTGGAGCCCTGCGGAACCGACTCACCACTTCCCGACGACAGAGAAGATCTCCCGGCTGGAGAGGCTTCTTCCCCTGACTGGTGGGCACAACCAGTTTACCATCTTTTCCTCGCATCCCAGGACGTCTTGTGGTCGAATTGCCCGTGCCAAGCACCCCGGCAACTGGATAGCCACTTACCACTGGACCGCGAATAAAAGGAACACTCCTTTTACCAGCGAACTACGCGGCCGGTTTCTTCCCTGGCAGTGCAACGGACTCCTGTCTTCCTCCCCCACGAGATCCTCTCTTCCCCCGGACGAAGCACTGGCTTGCATCCGCTGCCAGGAACAACTGCCCCCGCTGGAGTATTCTCACCACTTTAAGGTACCGTGTCCGCCAGGCCTCCCTTTCTAAGGATTGCTGCAAGGTAATAATAAACCCTTAACCTTCTGGACTGGGCTGGCCGCCTTGACCATATAACTGGTCCCTTTCTTTGGTCCAACTATTTCTGAACCTTTTCAAGACTTTTTGTGCACTTCAACCGTGTGACCTTGGACACATTTCTTTCTGATCCTCATAAAGTGGATCTGGCCTTCTGAACTCTAACTTTACGGTTTTACTTTGCCTTCCTCTCTTGTTGTGTTCTTGTGAAAGTGTTGGGATCTGTTTCAAATTATACTCTGCTTTTCTCTCCCTTTTAAAACGAATTATTAGAGTGCCATCTGCGTTAAGCGCTCACTGCTGTCTGAAAATAAGTGGGGCTTTTTCTTTAGACTTGTCTTATATTCTTTTAAGGGAGTGTATATCTTTTAGTGATCGTGTTTTTGAACTGCTTAACATTAGTGCCTGTGTGTTTTACTAGATGTGGTTTTAAATAAATAATTATATCTCTTTTACACCACGCTCTGGTCAGTGTTTACTTCTTCTATTGTGTTCTTTTGACCTATTGTGAATACTCTGTATACTGCCTAACTCTTCTTGAGGGAAGTCTGACTGCTCAGCCACAGCTACCAAGTGAATCTGTGTGGTACAGACTGCTACCAAGTGGGTTTACTGCCAAACACCTGTAGTCTTAAATCTTTTGCAGTGGTCCCAGAGGGAACTGCACAGGTTTCTGCCTAACACTCCGCCTCCAGACCGGTTAGGCCTGGGTGTAGAGGGGATCTTGGCTCAGGGAGAATTCTGTCAAAAGAAGTGAACCACATCTCAGTGAGAGGGCCAAGGTCATGGAGGGGTACAGGGATTCAGTACAGCCATAGGTGGTGAAGAAGGGGCAAGAGGGCCTGCAAATGCAGGAATGTCAGGAGAAGGGAGGAAGTTGATGAGAGACGTAAGATGCCTATAAAGTAGGAGGAGATTGGGCTGAGATTCCTGGGCCACGGCCGTGCTATTCTGAAAGACATTCATGATGCACCTAGAGGATGAGAAGCGTGCCACAAGAACTTCCCATCTGGTGTCACCATTAATGGCCGACAAAGAGAAAGGGGAGAAGGCAGAGACCATGTGGGGAGTGCATAGGTCCGGAGAGTGAGCAACAAAGAGGATGTCTGTGACAATCTGCCTGGAAGAAAAATTGACGTAGGTGTCAGCCATGCGCAGGCCTGGGTTGGAGGCCGATAGGTCTTGTTTGAATGCTTTCCTTCCAGGCTTCCAGAGAGAAGTAGGATCAGTGATAGAGTAGCAGTTAGAGTAAAAAGGAAAGATGGAGAGCACCATGGAGGGGGGGGAGAGAAAAACGGAGAAACTGCGGTGCACAGAGAAACAACACAATGCACGATGAACTCACCAGGTGGCCTCGCAACAAGACAGTTACAGACTAGTCAGGCGCACGAGACGTGTCAGGATGCCGAAAAACAGGGTGGGTAGCTTGAGACATGGATAGTCTCCACTTATTAGATGCTTGGGGTAGCAGGGCCTCCCAGGATTCACGAACTGGTGTGCACCATCAGGAGCCCTCACCATTGTGGACACTAAGCCATTCTCAATGAGGAGAGCACCAACCCAAGGCTCCTATACTCCCTCTTGCTGGGATTGATCCAAGATACCTATTATTCACAGTGTTGTCCAGATGTGGAGATAACCCACAGAGATCGATGAACATTGGCTTGCTTGACAAAAAGAGCTCATTAAGCTTGCCAGAACACCCTGGGAGTGTGGGAAGCCTTTTCTTTCACGCGTCATAGGGCCCAGCAGGAGATAATCAATCAGTTGATTTAGGGATACCATGCAGACTTTATATTGAATTGTTTCTAGTACTTCTGGTCCACACTCTCCTCTACCCCCCCTCCCTCTCCCTTCCCAGCTCTCAGGCCTCCCTTGGACCCCTCTCCCGTTCCCTCCTACTCTCCTCTTTGTCGCTCATAGCACCAGATAAGGTCTCCAGACAAGTCCTCTCTTTCAAAGTCTCCTTCAAACAGGTGCTCCCCTGCTCCTCTAGAACTATCAAGGACAACATTGACTGCCCTGCGCCAGACATGGCCGATTTATGTAATTACTCCTTTGCCAGCCACTGGATCCTTCCGGCTATCACTCAAGCACTCCCTTCTGCATCCTCTCCTCAAAAATCCCTCTGTCGACCCCTCCTGCCCAGCTAACTACCACCCTATCTCCATTACCCCATTCCTGAGCATACTCATGGAGGGGTTGGTCATCTCCCAGCTGAGTCAACACACTGAATCTGTTGGTTGTCACCACAATCACCAGTCTGACTACGAAGCATCCAGAGGGACGGAACCTGCTCTACTGGACACCCGTGAAGCCTTGCTTTCAAATCTAGATTCCAACTCTCCATCCATGCTTATCCTTCTGGATCATTCCTCGCCTCGACATGGTCAATCATGCCACCCTGGCAAATCGGCTCTGTGACACCCTCCGCATTACGGCCTGGCACTGGACTGGTTGACCTCATTCCTCTCCGACCAACCTTCCCAGGTTCAACTGGGCCCTTGTCTCTCCCCTATCACATTCTCCACCTGTGGCCTCCCTCAATGCTCTATTTTCTCATCGTGGCTCTTCAACATCTACATTGCCCCTCTGGCCCACCTGATCTCCTTCTCTCATCACTTCCAGTGTTAGGCAGATGACACACATCTCTCCTTCAAGCTTCACTCTACTGCCTCCTTGACCTCCTCTGTCATCCCTGACTGCTATTCAGGCATGGTTTGCTGCCAAAGATATCTGTCTTAATGCCAATAAGACTGTGATCCTTCTCATTTGGACCCCAGATACTTCCTTCCTCCTCTCTCTCCTTCTCTCCTCACATCGCGACCTTGCTAAGAAGGCCCACTATCAGCTGTACCTCCTCAGAGACATTCTCCCTTTCCTCATCATCTGCCAGAAACTCAATGTCTCTAGTGCTCTGCTCATCTCTAGTCTGGACTACTACAACGGTTCTACGTTATTTCGCTGACCTATTTTTCAACGTGGGACTTTTCATCGTCAGAATTTTCATCGCCAAAAACGTTTTTTTTATTTTTTTATTCTGGGGGGGTTCCTCCCCAGATCCCCCCTTACTATTATAATCATACCCCAACCCCTACAAAACACCCCCCAAAATAAAAAATTGAAAAAACTGGGTTTTTGGCGATGAAAATTCTGATGATGAAAAGTCCCACGTTGAAAAATAGGTCGGCGAAATGCGTGTATACCACTACAACAGCCTCTTCCTCAATCTTCCTTTATCCTTCCTTCGCCCCAACCAACTAATCCAAAATAGGACTGTAAGACTTATCCTTGGCCTCAAGCCCAGGGACTGCATCTCTCCAGCCCTACAATCTCTCCACTGGCTCCCAGTTGCTTCTAGGATAAAATTGAAGACCCTCTGCATCATCCACAAGGCTTTCTGGGGCATGGCACCTTGCAACATCCAACTCTCTCTTCCTAATTACCTCCCTGCTAGAACCCCTAGTTCTTCTATCTCCAAGTCTCTGCAGATCAGACGATTCTCTAGACCTCTCTTCTCCGCAGGAGCCTCTCACTGGAATGGTCTCCCTGCTTCTCTCAGCTGGATCTCCTTAAGTTCCTGAAGCTCCTCAAGACCCTCTGTTTTTCTTCTTTCTTCCCTCTCTCCCTCCCCTGCTAACACCCCCTCTGCCAAAGTGGGGCAGTTCTACAGGGAACCAGGTCCTCCCACCCATTCCACGGGCATGTGGACCCTCACCCTCTGGACCCCCTGGCACTTGCCCTCTTAGCCTCCACTTAGAAATCGCCTAAATCCTATGGCCCTCTTCCCCCATACCACCACTCCTTTCTCTTGCACTCTATCCTCTTTAACCTACACTTCCCTTCCCATCCTAGCACTTCTCATTTTGCATTATCGGCACTCGCCTCCCCCTCACTTACACTTCTTGTTACTGCACTTGCACGATCCGAATGTCAAAAGGCCTAGTAGGACCATTCTTGTTATCTTTCTTCCTTGCCTGCCCTTTTTTTGTTTTGTGGTGCCTTGAAACACAATGGGCCTCATTACACGGATGGCGGTAAGGATTTACCGGTACCGGTAAAATACCGGTACCGGTAAATCCTTACCGCCTTACTATGAGGTCCCTTTGCGGGTTGGGGGATTTAACGCCTGCTTTTTGCAACCCACAAAGGGACCCAGGGAGCTAATTACGGTACCGTAATTAGCGCCTTCCTCATTCCCATTGAGCCCTATGGGGCAAAAATGGGAATGGGGAAGGGCAATGGTGGAAGGAGGAATTACCGCCCCGCCAACCTTGGTATGGGGCGGTAATTCCCCTTTCCGCCAAGGCGGTACCGGTATTTTACCGGTATGAACCATGGCGCTAATAGCGCCATGGTTCTCCGCCATCCGTGTAATGAGGCCCATTGTTGTATAGCCACCTTACAAATATCCAATAAATATATAAATAAAATAAATAAATCTCACTTATCTCTTTTATCCTGATTCAGCTGCTAGCACTCTGCATTCTTCTGTGCTGTCTGTGCTTGACTCTGCCTTTACTTTGCACCCTTTTTCTCAGACTCATAAAACTCACTGTGGGCCTTATTACGACCCAGGCGGTAAGTTACCGCCTGGGTCGTACCTTTACCACCATGGCGTAAACTACGTTTACGCCATGGTGGTTGGCGGACTTACCGCCCCATTCCGAGGTTGGCGGGGCGGTAAGTCCCCATTAACCCATTTACCCTTCCCCATTCCCATTTTTGCCCCATAGGGCATAATGGGAGTGGGGAAGGCGTTAATTACGCCACCGTAAATTACGGTGGCGTAATTAACAACAAGGTCCCTTAGCGCCATGGATTTTAACACCTGCTAAAAGCAGGTGTTAAATCCTCCATGGCGCTAAGGGACCTCGGAATCAGGCGGTAAGGGTCGGCGCTGTTTACGCCGCCGTAAACCCCTTACCGCCTGGGTCCTAATGAGGCCCACAGTCCTGACTCTCTCCAGATCTTGTCTCCTTTCGCTGCAGTCAGCATAAAGCCGAATGGGATTTTCAGCAGGCCTGGGGACCCACTAGTATGCCCTAAATCTCTATTTGATAATCACATTACCTGTTTGTTAAGGGGGATCCTCCATATTTTGCTTTCATGGACCTGATCGCCACTTTTGATAAAGTAAACAAATACCAGACATATATATATTGAACATTTTAACGTTAATCCAATAAGGCGTGTGTCAAGAGGCAGAACAATGGACACTGCATGCCCTATTTCCCAGTTGAGTCGGTGGTGTGCCAACGATGTGTATGGGCTCCTCTATTGTTTTCGCTATAGAACAAAGGGCTGCATGATGCGCTGATGGGTTGCAAGCCAGATGTTCCAAGAATAGGGTCCATGTTTTTTCCAGTGTCGGCCTATGCGGATTACACAGTCTTGCTTGCCAGGACACCAAAAGCATTACAACATAACATACCTAAATACATTGCATTTATTAATTCTCTGAACCTACAAGTGAATTCACCAGAGTGTACAGGTGTGGTTTGCTCACAGGAAATTAAAATCCCAAAGATGTTGATCAATATGTGCAGCATCAGTCTGGTCTCTGATATGGATAATCTGGTGATTCGATTTTGAAACGTCCAGTGCCTAAACCACAGCTAGATCGACTGACTCCAGAATGCAGCATTCTTTGGGTGGAATCAATTGTTTTATGAAGCTATGGAAAGCCCAACCACTTAGCATGGTCCTAAACATATGTAAAGCAAAAACAAAGGCCATTGAAAATGATGGTGCCACCTTATGGGGCTTCTAAAATTTGACAATGCTCGAAATAGTTGGGGATGACTTTTTGGAAAAGGCCACTTGGTCTTCCAAGATCAACCCGAATTATGCTGTCCACTTGGAGCTGGGTGTGGATTTCCAGGAGGATGAGCTAGCACTAGAACGTTTGTCATATTGGCTATGGTGTGGTCAAACCCTGAAGCTGACTTGTCACAATTTTCAATCACCAATATCATTTGCAAAAGGGGTGTAGCTAATATTCCTTGGCTTCAATATATCAAACAATGTCTGTTGTGAATTAATGCTTGATCATACTTTGAAATGACTAGTCTTTTAATTAATTACGTCTCAATGTAAGAATCTACTTTCTCGGTTGAAATATCCTATCCAAGATAATAGAGAGCCCTTGGAAGTGGTCAAATCTTCCAATCGTAAACATATGATTTTTTGCCTCAGATAAAATTCAACAGTATCTCTTCTAGCGCAATCATATGTCTGATAGATACATTATTACTATGGCCCATTTTAATTGCTTTAATCTGGGAGCTGTTTTAGCAATATAATCTGATTTTCCACTGCATCAAAACTGCATAAAGTGCTCCGCAGAGTTGGAAGACTTGATGCATCTTCTTTTTTTTTGCCTTGCATATTTGCACATAAGATGGAAGACATTATTCTAGATTTTTGGAGGAGCAGGAATTTTTAAATTTTTCCCTGCTCTGTATTAATTATTGAAGGAGGAAACGCCAGTAGTTGGTTGGGGCTTAATGTCTTTTTTCCAGCAAGCTTTGAGGGTCCGGTCCCGTTATATAAAAGCGTAACCGATGAATTACTCATTATGTAGATGAGCTGCCATCCTCATCTGTTTCATAAGAAGATTTGTATTCTTTAATCTGCGATTCATATTTGTAAATGTTTTTGTGATTGTTTTATGGAATGTAGTGTATATTCCAAGTAAAAATAAATTGAATGATTGCATTATTTTCTAAGTAACATCAACAATACAATATTTTAGTGACAAAAGGAAGTGAGGGGAAGGGGATGATACCTTTTCGGTAGTAGGCTGTGGAAAAGGGGATCACAGCAATGGAATGGGAACATCTGGAATCCCAGGAAAAACCTGAAGAGCAGATGTGAAAGTTTATCTGAAAGCCATAAGGTGGGTCTGAACCACTGTCCTGCAGCAAGTTCTGGTTATGGAAAGGCAGAGTGCCCCCTGGTGGAGAGCATAGGTTCGTGCTGAGGGTTAACCTATAACTTGCCGGACTGAATAAAAGAAAGAGCACGGTAGAAATAGGGATCTTTAATGCCAGTAAGCATGAAGGAGATAAGGTGCTGGGGATGAGTTCCTTATATGTCTTGATGCAGCATAGTTCTCGGTTGTTCTGTGCTGGCAATAAGACATTAATAGCCACCATTTGCATACTGCAGTGTCATCTCGTTCTCGCCCGATTCAGGTGAATGGTAATGACAGCATTGTCACACCGAGGTGCATTGAGTAAGAGCAGTGTCAGCTACACAGTAACACGTATTTGCCAGGCAGGGCAGCACACAGGAGAAACTATCAATCAGTGTGTTACCCTGCCTGTGCAGCATAAAACATAGGTGCTGGTGGGCCAATATTCCTGAATAGCAGTCTAGTATCCTGAGAGAGACTACGTACAGTTATCTGTACATCCACTTGGTCCAAACAGCAAAACCAACCAAGTCCAAAATCATATTGGATAGGGGGGTAGAAGTACAGAGAGTGTGCCTGGCTTGCTATTATAGTGAAACAGACAAGGAACAATGACCTAGGCACCTGGAGGGGACAGTGAGGTAAGAGAAGAAGATTGCTATTAAAAGCATTGATTGGGCGGGATGGAAGACCTTTGAACTTTCATGTTTGTCTTGTAACTTGTGTTTGGCTGAAGTAAAATTCAGGGTTGACCCTCTAGGTACCTGATGACGGGGAAGAGAAGGGCTGATTGCAGGATTTTAATTTCTTTATATATTTGTTAACTATTGTATTTGCATTAGCAACAAAATGTGTGTTCAATGAAAAACATAGTAAAACACCTTTTCTTGGATTTTTGAGTTTTTTTGCTACTGTTGAACATAGGTTACCTTTTCAGGATGCAAACATTTTTGTTTTCTTAAATCGTCTGTGAACTTGAATAATGTCACATTATTATAAACTATTAACCGCTTGGTAAAATATTCCTCTTAAACTTAAACCAGTTTGGCTTGTTGACTCTTATTTCCCCCTCTCTCTATTTTATTTCTGCCCCAACCCCAATAGTGATGTCTACGCACGCCAATGAACCCAATATCAGATCTGTTAAATGAGAACTCTTTAAGATCACCATGCTGTCTCACTTAAAATGTTCACTTACATTAAAACAAGTCCTTCCTGTTTATCGCAGCCCCTTGGATTCATTGCCAACGAATTATCCTCCTTCTAAATAAGGTAGGAAAGAGTTTTTAGCAGCAAATTAGAGAATGGTAAAACTATTCTATGTCAATTTTGTTTTGTTTTTAGATTCGGTGAGGAATATTAAAGAAAGAACTCATGAGGCACGAAACCCTGGTGCAGAAATGATGGGTGGCTGCCTCCTGCCCTATAGGTCCTGAAGAAGACGGCACATTTTGTTACATTAGTTTAGTGTTCTGTTGAAACTAGCAACAAGGAAGATCTTATTCACATTGTTGGGGGAAACCAATGAGAATTTATGGTGCGTTTGCTATCACCCTCTAGTTGAACGTGCAGTAGTGCATGGTGATATGTGATCATTGATATATCCAATGTTGTGAAATGTATTTTGCACATGAATAATGTTTATATAGGTATTCATGTATATGTGTGTAGTATGATGTGTTAATACTACTTTTATTGATCTATGGGTCTCATTACGAGGTAGGTGGTAAGGGATTACCGGCACTGGTAAGGACACCGGTGCCGGTAATCCCTTACCACCCTATTCCAAGGTCCCTTAGTGGGTGCCTTCCTTAACGCCTGGTTTTACCAGGCGTTATGGGAGGGACCCGTTAAGGGACTTCAGAGCTAATAACGGTACTGCAAATTGCGGTACCGTTATTAGCTCCATCCCCATTCCTATTGAGCCCTATGGGGGCTCGAATGGGAATGGGGAATGGTTCCCGGAATGGGGACTTACCGGGTCCTCCAAGGTTGGAATGACCCGGTAAGTCCCTATTTCGGGAACCCGGACCTGGAATGCGGTAAGGGGGTAGCCATGGTGCAAATAGCACCATGGCAACCTCCTACCTCGTAATGAGGCCCTATGTCCCATTTGAGAAAAGAAACACGTGGTTTGCACTGAAGGTATATTTATTAATAGAAATAAGGAAATCAATTTATGTATCTATGAAATCACATCTCCAATGGTGAGCAATACACTAGTCACCTCAATTTCCCATGCTCCATTTACACGAAAATAGACTTTTATAACACATACATCACGTTATGCATATTTGATTAATCCTGAATGCTTATCTGTGAGCACTGAACAGTACATGAGGGCCGGGGCTAAAATTGTCATTTTATAGGAAACTAAATGAAATCACAACATTCTTGCCTATGTAGGAATTCCGACTTCTTATTTATGACAAATATAAGTTCCCCCTTCAACTCAACAGACATGTCAGAATCTCAAACAGCATTCTAGAAAACTCATTTGCAAGACAAGCTACTTACATTTCTGCATATGAATCATTCACAAAATGAAAATATATCTTTGCCAGATAGGCGTTTCTATTAGTGTAAAAGTGTACATTTCTCATTTTCAATGGGCAGGAAAATGGGTAGTGAATAATCACCCTTTCCCCTTTTCCTTGAATTATTTAGTGCTGGTACAGGACTCTGCAGAATCTATGGGTGGTCCAATCTAATTGATCAATTTCTGTGTTTGGATAGTATTCCAAAGGTGCCATTACACTAAACCATCCCTTTCGTGCACATTGGGCATATTAATGAGAAGGGCATTCTAGTCGGAATGACTTCTAAACTCAGTTTCCCTCCAATTTGATGTGATGTCATATTGGAGATTTCTACATTAAGCAATTAGGCAATTGTAACTTTCTAGAATACCATATTACTCACATGTGATCATGTTACTAATTGGTTCATGAAATTGCTCTCACTTCGACAAATCAAATTATGCAATGCAATATGCAATTATCATCCCAGCATGGGATGTGTGTGCTCCAGAGTTTTACATTTTTCCTTCCGACACATTTATGCAAAAGTAATATTTCAAGCTCCAGATAACAGGCTCGCCAGCATGGACGCTACGATATAAAAAGTCACTGGTGCATGCTGTTTTTGTGCGACGATATCCATGTTCAAATAATTTACATAATGAACATCATATCACAAAAATATCATTTTTCATTCAGCTGAAAGAGCTTTGAAAAGCTTTTTAGGATAACCTTGTGCGCATAAATTGTCTATCATTATTTTGGTCTGATAGTAAAATTCATCGAGGGTTTGCAGTTCATGTGGCTCTGCAGAAACTAGTTGAAATGAATATTTATTTTCAAGCTTGCAGGTTGGTGACTACTGAAGTGAAAAATAGTGTTTCTGTCTGTAGGTTTTCTAAACAGAGTTACTTGCAACTGACCTTCACTGGTTATAATGAGCAAATCGAGAAAGGGGATTTCAATTTGGCCATTTGAAGCTGCAAACTTCAAACTGGGAAGGAGAGAATTAATCCCCATTATAAAGGTGGTAATAAGTACCAAATCATTATGACAAACTATTAGAATATCATCAATAAACTTGATAGTCACTTCAAATTATTCCCTAAACTAGAGGCAAAGGAAGTGCACACTGAGATGCTTTGTATTTTCTTATAGAAAACACCCTTAAAAATGAAGACCTTTTCCGAAAGTGCTACAGTAGCTGGATCTGTGTTCAGCTCAGTGTGCACTCGGTGTGAGGCCTCAGATGATTTGGATTTGAGATTTTGGTAAGTACTTCAGTGGCAGCCCTTTGAGGAAGATTAATATAAAGTGACTCTATGTCAAGCGTCACTAGCCAATCTGTGGATGAAGTAAAGGTCGTTCTCTCCACTAAGTTACTACATTGCGAGTGACCTTAAGGTAGGAGACTGCATACATAGAGAATGGCCTAATCGATGGGACAGCCTGTCGGATCTAGTGGGGATTCGTGAGTTTTCAGCAACAAATAAAAAGTCAGAAGCCTGGGAGATTTCGATAAATGAAAGTATATTCTTGAGAAGATAAAATAAATTTTTTATAGGCTAGATCATTGATTTCTAGTATAATGCGTGAAATGTCAACGGTAGGAACCTTCAAGAGGGGTAGATAATGTGCAGCATTAGAAAACTGTCTCAAGTGGGTGAGGATTGGGACGGTTCTACCGCCCTAGACCTATTGTGGCCATACCACCCACACCACAGGTCCAGTGGCAGTGGGACGTCACCTAATGCACATGTTGTACATCATGGCATACACTGGAACTATTTTGCACACTTTATCTGGCTTATACAGCAAGACATCTCCTGACTGATGGTTTGTGCGGGTTCCGGACAGATGTCATCAGCAATAGCAGCCTGAGGATATCTAGAGCCACCTGCAAAGGCAATGGGCATAGGTGCAGGTGTCAGAAATATGAAGAAGTGTACCATTTGGTGATGACGTAGTGATCAACAGTTTCTTACTATTACTATGGTGCATTTGGGGTCACCATGGTTATCTATCCCAACATTAGCTGATGTGCTCCTGGGGGATATGTGCAATGGAACTTGGGAAATCTCCTTTTGATGCATGATATGATATGATATTTTATTTATATCGTGCTATTACACAGGTGATTCAGAGTGCGACCAGGCAAAGGGAAGGGGAACAGGGGAGAAACAAAAACCACGATCTTACTAGGCCCAGTGACATTGAGAACGCGCAAGTGCATGGGGAAGGGAAAAAGGGGGAAAGTGCAGAGCATAGGAGGGAAACAAAATAAATAGTAAGTGCATAAATAATTAAATCGAGTGTTAGCAGTTGTAGTGCAGCCTGTAAGAGGTAAAGGTGCTAGGTTAGTCAGATAGGGAGTATCTGATAAGTGCAGAAGAAGAGTGGGTGGGGAACTGTATGGGTACAGACACAGGCCCCAGTGCAAGGGGTGGCCCGGAGGCAATGCAGGAGGATGGCAGGGTGAGCAGGTACCTGTGCCCGAAGGGCAGAAGGTGGCCAGGTGCAGAGTGCCGAGGAAAAAGGCAGCAGATCAGCAGGGGAGAAGCGGGGAAGGTATTTAGGGAGGGATAGTTGAAGGTATTTTGGACCCATGCCCCAGAAAGCCTTGTGGACAATGCAAAGGGTTTTAAATGTAATCCTTGCATCCACTGGGAGCCAATGAAGGGATTTCAGAGCTGGAGAGATACGATCCCAGGGCTTGAGGCCAAGGACAAGTCTCGCAGTCCTGTTCTGGATTAGTTGTAAAGGGCGGAGAGTAGAGGCAGGTAGATTTAGAAAGAGGCTGTTACAGTAGTCCAACTTAGAGAGAATCAGAGCTTGGGAGACAGTGAGCTTCTGAGGGAAAGTGAGGAAAGGACGAGTACCTCTAAGGAGGTGCAATAAGAAGTTTGATTTTTTTGAGACATCAGAGATGTGTGGGAAGAAGGAAAGTGTGGAGTCAAAGATGACCCCGAGGTTCTTAGCTTTGCAGGTAGGGGCAGGAGGAGGGCCAAGGGAGGCTGGCCAGAGAGTGAGGGGAAAGGATTGAGAGGGTGTACCAATGAGGAGGATCTCTGTATTGTTGGCATTTAAACAGAGATCGTTGGCGGCACACCAATTTTGAATGGCGATGAGACAGTCAGAGATGAGGGAAGGAGAGGAGGTGGCTGAAGGGAGCCTGAAAATGAGTTGGGTGTCATCAGCATACCACTGGAAATTTGAGCAAAAAATGGAAATGCAGTATGCAAGAGTTGCCAGGTATTGGTTGAAAAGCCAGGGCGAGAGGTTAGACCCCTGGCGAACACCACAGGTAGAGAGGGAGATAGAAGATAGGAAGGACCCAAGTTGTACCTGGGAGGGTCGATCAGAGAGAAAAGAGGTCAGCCAGGCCAGAGCCTGATCAGTGATACTCAGGTTTTCAGGGAGACGATTGAGCAGGGTGGTATGGTTGACTGTGTCGAAAGCAGAGGAGAGATCAAGTAGGATGAGGACAGAGGGAATGTTAGAGTCAAGGTTGGAGAGCGGGTCTTCACTGATGTTCAGCAGAGCAGTTCCCATACTTCTGGCTGATCTGAAGCCAGATTGGTGGTCGTGGAGAGAGCCAACAGAGTCAGAATGAAGGTTAAGCTGAGAGATGGCAAGCTTTTCCAGGAGCTTACCCAAAAAGGGAGTTATGGAAATTGGACGATAGTTAGCCGGGCAAGAAGGATCAGCTGTGGGTTTCTTGAGGAGAGGATGCACAAGGGAGTGCTTCAGAGGGGAGGGGAAAGACCCAGGGGCAAAGGAGAGGTTGCAGAAATCGGCTAGGGCTGGAGCAAGGGTATCGATGTGGTCCTCAATGGTTTTAGAGGAACAGGGATGGACCTGTTTTGATGAGGCTTTCATGGATCGGACTTGTCTTGCGACCTCATCGGGGGAGAAAAGAGGAAAGGAGGAGAAAGAGGGAGGGTGGTTTGCTGAGGGTGGGTCAGCAAGCAGAGAAGAAGTGAGAGGAGTGGGAGAGGAGGAGAGAGTGGACAAGATGTCCTGGGTTTTCGAGACAAAGTGTGCAGCCAGGGCATTACAAAGAGCCTGAGATGCGAGAGGAGGGGTGGCTACTGCAGCAGGGTTGTCCAGCTCCTTGCAGATTTTAAAGAGTTTGGCCAAGTTGTTAGATGCCGCAGAGACGCAGGCTTGAATGTGGACTCGCTTGAACCACCAGAAGTAAAAGTCATACGCTTCAACTGCATTTGCAATGTATATGTTGTCAGTAATGGGCTCTCATGCATGTGCTTTGAGGAGGGTACTGGTTATCTTGTGCACTTTGTGTTCGCATTTCTGCCATTGGGAAATTAAATGCATGGTTTGCAATGTACATGCCATTGCTGTCTGTCAGTGTTGTGCTAGCATTGTGCCCCCGAAAACTGTATTGTTGCCTGTCTATCTATGATATACCTATGCATTGTTGTAGCCTAGTTCACTCTTAGTGAATATCTTTGTTCATATCGGATCATGCATTTCTGTCCTGCTACAGTCTGGTCTGTTTTTAGACTAACTTTTCCATAATGAAAGAAAAAGAAAAAAATAGAAGCAAGTGTGGGTTCCTGGAGTTACAGTGGGACTCATTACGAGTTTGGTGTTATCTCAGGGGTAAATATGGTGAGATATCACTGAACTGTAATACCATTACCGCCACTTGATCAGGTGGTATTACCGCTAGTTTACAAGTGGTGGTGGCAGTGTTAGTACTCATTTAATTGGAGTCCCTCAGACTCCATGGGGGATTTTGGCAGAATTACTGTGGTGGTCGGATATGGTTCCATTAGCAGTTATGAAGGATATTACTTCTGATCTACTGAGCGAGATCACGACAGCTATTAATGTCTCCTGCCAGAAGGGTTGTATCACAGACGAGCCTAAGATTGCTACAGTTATTCCTTTCGACAAAAAAAGCCATTGTTTGATCCTACACTTCCTTCTAATTTCTAGACAATTTCACTCTTACTTTATTTTATGAAGCTCTTGGAGACCTTGATTTCTCCACTCCTATCATCCTTCATGGAGTCTTCTGAACTTTTTGATCCCACTCAGTTGGGCTGTAGGCCGGGCCGGGGTACAGAAAGTGTTCTGTTGTCGGTCCAGGACGATAGGGCTAGGCTGGTTGATACAGGGGGGTTTGGAGCCTTGATTCTACACGAACTCTCGGTGGCTTTTGATACCGTTGACCACCCTACGCTGCTGGCCCGACTTGCACAGGCTGGAATCTCTGGTCAAGTGCTTGCCTGGTTTACTTCCTTTCTGACCGACAGAACGTGAATACTTTCCCTCCCTTCCTTTCTTTCTGGCTCTTGCCCCCTTGGTTGTGGAGTGCTGCAGGGCTCCACCTTGTCTCATATTCTTTTCAATATCTCTATATGGCCATTTTTGTGTCTCATCCACTCCTTCGGTATCAGGTGCTATTCCAATGCTGATGACACTCAGTCCTGATTGGTATAGATCTTGAGAAGGCTGAGATGTCATTGTGCCTGCTCAGTGCCTGTCCGCCTTGGGAGATTGGATGAACCACAATTGGCTGAAGCTCAATGGAGACAAGACGGAGGTGTTGGTGGTTGGCTCTCCCCTTGAACCTTCACTTTGGGTGTCCTCCTTCTGGCCATCCTCTCTAG
This sequence comes from Ambystoma mexicanum, assembly GCF_040938575.1. Taxonomy (NCBI): domain Eukaryota; kingdom Metazoa; phylum Chordata; class Amphibia; order Caudata; family Ambystomatidae; genus Ambystoma; species Ambystoma mexicanum. Next base: position 1,555,733,719 of record NC_090937.1, on the reverse strand, counting down.
GTCATTTTCATTTTCCGGTTGTTCAAGAGAAGAATCTAGGAGTTGTCATCTCTGCTGCGCTTTCTATGGATGCAAAATTATCGGCGGTTTATCAAGCCTGCCACTTTCATCTCAAGATGCTGAGAAAGGTGCTTCCCTTCCGACCTCTTAATCTTAGGCCACCGGTTGTAGCAGCCATGGTCTAGAGTCGCTTGGACTATTGTAATTCATTATATTTGGCCCAGCCTAAGGGCATCGTCCAGTGGCTTCAGCGCCTGCAAAATTTGGCCACGTGTGCAGCAATGGGATCCCCTTATGGGGCTCATATCTCATCAGTTTTGCGCTCCCTGATTTGGCTGCCGGTGGCTCAGTGCATTAGGTTTAAGGGGCTTTGTTTGGCTCATCTTGCTTTGCACAATCTAGGGGCGGAATTTCTATGGGCTAAATTCACCCGTTATCTTCCTAGTTAGACACTACGATCGGCCTCGGCTGGTCTGTTGTGTGTACCATCTTTTTGCTGCTCTCGTATTGTAGGCTGGGCTTTTTCGGTGGCCGTGGACGAACTATGGAATAACCTACCATTTGCAATGCTTTATACGTTTTCATAACATAACATGACATAACATAACATAACATAACATAACATAACATAACATAACATAACATAACATAACATAACATACCATATCATAACGTGGTAATTCTGCAAAAAATTGGCAGAAACGTTGCAGATTTACCTCCAGCTCATAGCTCAAATTACCTCCCTGTTCCATATATTCCTATGGGCCATACATTAAGAAACATCATTCTCCATCTCCACCCAATGCTTTGTATAATTGTGAGTATCTAATGGGGGTTTACATCTGCTACCAGGAGGCCCAAATGGCCTTTCTATGACATGCATGTAGGGTTGTTTGTCTTTTTGGGTGTGAACACGGGTTATATTATGGTCACCCAGCACTATTGTAAACATGTGCTTTTCCAGTTTTCTTCCCTTCTTCTACATTGTTTCAGTATAATTCATAGGACAGAGAGGGCAGTCAGTACTAGTACTGCTATTAGTATTTTAAATGTGTTACCAGTCCTCATCTTCTGTTGTATGAGTCTACTGCACCATTTTTCTATACAGGTCCTTGCACAGACCTTCTAGCTTCAGTCAAGCTTCCATTCGGCTCACCGTGAGCTGGTGGTTTGAATGTGCAGCAACTTGAGCCGATCTTTGTGCACACTCCCCCTTCCATGACAGTGAGGAGGTCAAGGACATATTTATTTAGGAGAGTCATTAATCTAATAGCTATCCTCCCTAATTTCATTAAGCCCGTTTTCAGCGGCATTGATCTGCAGTAACTCCCATCTGGTTATCTGCAACAATTTGGCATTCATCTCTTTTTGTATGCGAGAGCCAGGAGAGAAGTACTGAACAGCCTATGCTCTAATGGTATGTCATCTAGTGACTTTGCACTTTTCTGTGAGAAATAATTGTCTCTTTTTGTGCACTGTATTGTTAAAGATTGTTTATTCCTTTGTTTATTATCTGCCATGGGGTATTCACATATATGCACCACCTTACTCTGGGGCACCACCAGTGCTGGTGCATGCACCAACATGTACCACCCCAATCTGGTGGGCGCTGAATATAAGCCTTGCTACCACAGGCCCATTAGTGGTTCATTAATACGGCTTAGCCTACTTTCACACCTGGCAAATCCAGGATGCAACCCTATACTTCATTCTCTCCTACCTTCATAGTGCCATTTTTCTAAAGCACAATGAGGCTTTCACCTTCTTATGTCCTTTGGCTCTCTTTCATCAACTAACCAAGTCATGGAATTCCCAATTTTTGATGACTCATCAAGGCATTTACTGCTTGAAGTTCTCCAAACTGCTGCCCATACGCCTAGCAGGGCTTGTACTCTACATACCATCACTCCTTCCACCCAATCTTCGGAGGTATATACTTACCCTATTATGTGCAATTGTGGTCTATCCCAACAAAAGGGAATTTCTTTCCCTTGTGAAGCTGTACACTTCAACAGTGGATGTTTGATCACTGTTACCTCACCTCTGTGTGGCACTGATCATTTATATTTCATAACCATTTCTTTATTCCTTTCGCTCTTGTTCGTTTAAAATAGATGTCTTCATAAAACAAGTCGGCTTTTGTAACCCATTTCATATACACTCGTTTGCCCTGAAATGGTCTTCTTGTTTGGCAGATTGCTAGATGCATTAGGCAGTTTCCCCTTTTTTTCTGGTACCTCTTTGACCACGAAAACGTTGGCGGTGCTCAAAGTATGCTAATGAGGAAGCATACATAGCAGTTTTCATCTGATTTCTTTCTCCCCACCTTGGTCATATGCCAGCACCAAATTTCTAAAAAAAAAACCTTTCAAAATGGTGTTTCAAAGAGTGTACTTCATCGGACACACCTCTCTAACTCTCTTTATTCCTCCAATTATGTTACCAGTTATGGCTATGTTATAATTGAATTTCTATTATATAAGTAAAACAAAGGAAGCAAAAAGAAAAGAAAAAGCAACAATTGTGATACTGATGGAGTCCATTTTCTCCCAAAATCTTTTTCTGAACACACACTTCGGCCTTAGGATTTCATGCAGGTTAGGAACTAACCGTTGTTGTGCTGCGTAGTGTAACTGCACTAACGCTACTGCAAGTAAGTCGAGAGGCATTTCTGAGCTTTCCTGTACTGTCTTGCCACTACAACAGATCAGTAGGGGAGAATGAGCACACTTACTTTATCCACACATTTTGTTCCTCTGCTGGTGCGCATCCCTGCAGCTCAATCAGTTATGTCAATTGTAATGCATTATACCTCTCTTTCATCATCATGTTATGCTCCTTTATATGTGTTGTGTATTTTATTTCTTGAATTTGTGAAAAATATGCTGGACTTTTTGCTTCTGTGTGTGCTGCTTCATTGCCACAAGAAATTAAATCTGTACCATTAGTATGTACTGCACATTTCACCACGGTACTCACTGTTGGGTATGCCAGCACTTCAATCAAATGCTCTAATAATGCAGCATGCTGTATTTGAGTGCTGTCAGTGTACTGAAACCCCTCTTTTTCCACCGTGACAGTCCTGAATGTATTGTGGAAGTCACGTAAATTGAATAAGAATATGTGCTCACTGCCCAGTCCTCATGTTGTTCAAATGCAATGATCATTGTCACTAGTTCTGCTGCCTGTGCTGAAAAATGCCCTGGTAGCCTTGCACTTTGTACTATCTCAAAATCCTCACCTCTCTTTCTTACCACTGATGCACCTGAATGCATCAATATTAACCAGTTTTTGGTGGGTATATCCCATACACAATAGACACCTGGAGTAAATTGCATCTCGCATCTTGCATCTCTTTACTCCAGCTCACCTTCTGTTCTCATTTTACTCGATCTCTCCTCTGCTTTTGACACAGCTCCATGATACCCTTAGTATCTCAGAGGAGGCACTGGACTGGCTGACCTCCTTCCTCACTGACCGTACCTCTCAGGTTACCCAGGGTTCTTTCTCCTCACCCCCCTCTATCTCCACCTGTGGCATTCGCTAGTGCTCCATCCTTTTGCCCTGGCTTTCTAACATCTACCTCACTCCTCTTGCTCACCTTATCTCCATCTTTTCACCTCACTTCCAGTGTTATACAGACGACACCCAGCACTTCTTCAGACTACCCTCTGCATCTCTACTGACCTCCTCTGTCATTCCTGTGCCTGTCCGGTATACATTCTTGATATACCTCCAATGACCTGTGTCTCAATGCTGCCAGCAAGACTGTGATTCTTCCTATCAGGACACCTGTTCCCTCCTTTGTCCCTTCACTCTGGCCACCCTCTATCGGGTCACCCCCCCTCCTGCCTGGGAGTCCAGAAACCTCAGAGTTATCATCGACTCCTCTGTCTCTTTCATTCCTCACATCATGGACCTTGCCAAGAAGTCCCATTTCCAACTCTACCTGCTGAGGGGCATTCGTCCTTTGCTCAGTTTCCCACAGAAGCTCAATGTTCACAGAGCTCTGTTACTCTCCAGATGGACTACTGCAACAGCCTCTTCCTCAATCTACCTTCCTCCTCTATGCACCCTGCCAGCTAATCCAGAATAGGGCTTTGAGACCATGGCTTGAAGCCCAGGGACCATATCTCTGCAGCCCTAAAATCTCTCCACTGGCTCCCAGTTGCTGCACAGATCAAATTTAAATCCCCCTGCATCATTCATAAGGTTGTCTAGGGCCGGGGACCACGCTATCTGCAATTTGCTCTCACCGAATACTCTGCTTCCAGATCCCTCTGATGCTCTGGCTCCAACTCACTGCTTGTCAAGTGCTAAACAGCGAGCTGGTGGTCAATCTCTTCCCTTGGCTGGCTCCCTCCTATGGAACAGCAACCTCCTCTCTTTCCGCCTTGAGCTGGATCTCCTCAAATTCTGCAAGCACCTCAAGACATTTCTCATCCCCTCCTCCGTCCCTCTCTCCCTCCCGTGCTAAACTCCACAGTATCTGTGATTGGTGGCCTGGGCCCTTATGGGTCCATCCAGTCCTGGTCTTCTGTCCGATCGCCTGCTGCGTCTGCCCTCCCCCTGCACTTGCCTTCAGGCACCACTTGGCCTCTGCTGCCTCATACGCCTGCACTTATTGTATGAGCTGACTCCCCACCCCCATCTAGTGGTCACTGCCTGGCACTTACCTGTTGCCTCTGCAGCCGGCTCTTTCACGTACCTGTTGCCAGGCAACTGTCTCCCTGGCACTTCACCTTCTGTAGAATCTCTAGCACTTACTCCCTTCCCCTGTCCTTTTTCCCTCTCAGGCTCTTGCACAAACCAAATGTTTTCAAGGCCTAGTAGGACCACCCTGTTTTGAATTTTGCATATTCCATTGTCTTGCTGTTTTCCCATGCTCCTTCCCTTTTGCCCTGTGGGTGCTTTTAAACACAATTTTCTTTATGTATAAGCAGCTTAAATGCCCAATAAAGAAAATAAATAAATACATCTGAAGGTGGTGTCTCACGGAAACAAAGTGCATTAGACAATTTAATCTGATTCAATAAACATCTCTAAAATTTCAATGAAGAACATGCGGCAAATAACAGTGATAGTTGAAAGATGTCAAATACATCACATAGAGTTCATCTATTATAAAACACATACAAAAAGTGCCTACAAAAAACACATAGGGTCTCATTACGAGGTAGGTGGTAAGAGATTACCGGCACATGTAAGGACACCGGTGCCCGTAATCCCTTACCACCCTATTCCGAGGTCCGATAGCGGGTTCCTTCCTTAATGCCTGGTTTTCCCAGGCGTTATGGAAGGGACACGTTAAGGGACTTCAGAGCTAATAACGGTACCGCAAATTGCGGTACCGTCATTAGCGCCAGCCCCATTCCCATTGAGCCCTATGGGGGCTTGAATGGGAATGGGGAATGGTTCCCGGAATGGGGACTTACCAGGTCCTCCAATGTTGGAATGACCCGGTAAGTCCCTATTTTGGGAACCCGGACCCGGAATGCGGTAAGGGGGTAGCCATTGTGCTAATAGCACCATGGCTACCTCCTACTTTGTAATGAGGCCCTTGATGTCCCTCCTTCTATTGCACATGCATGTTGTTGACATGCCATTGGTCACAGGGCCTCATGCCAACTGACAGCACATTATGTTTTATGTAAGTCCAGATGCCAATTTTCCTATGGTCTGATGTTTTGGGTTGATTTGCCCAACATCTCTGTATGGCTCATGACCTCATCAGCAAGGCTCTGCAGCTGCATCTCACTGTATTTTGGCTTTCACCACTGTATTTCTGGTGCTTTTGCCCTGCCTTTGTCCGAAGAGATTTCTGCCACAAGTTCTGGCTTCGGATCTCAACAGGAAATGGGTGATTTAGGATGTATTGTATTTTTGAAGATGGTCACCGCTGAACTTCGTATTTGCAGCATGATATTTTTCCACTGAAGTTAATTCGGCTGGTGGAATTACTGTTCAGTAGTTCCTTCAATTTTTCTTCGGTACTGGTAATTCCTCCTGAGATTTTGAGGAATTACTGTGTGGAGTTGCGCTTTGATGGTAACTCTGCTGGACGGAATTACTGTTACCACCGATGGTTAGTGCATGCATCTGTACACTTGTAATGGATTGGTAGCTCCACCGGACACAACTGTAGCAGTAATTCCGTCTGGTGGTATTACAGCTGGATTTACCACCCAACTTGTAATTAGAACCTTTGTGTTTTGCACAGCTCCTTATCTGAGCCTTGCAATGGTAAGTCTCGGTCAACTTTAACTTTAGGAATTGTACCTGCCCTGCAGTTTAGTTCTGTGTTCGCTTCTGCATACACTAATTCCCTACACCTAAACATCTGCAGTATCTAATGACAGATGCAGTCTGCCCAGAAAAGGCTTTGTAGCCCCTGAAATGAAACTAAAGAATAAGCAACCTTTTGTTCCTCCTGGAAAACCTGCCTGCTGGATCCTGCTCTGCTCACGCCTGTCAGATGCTGGTGCAGACTGGCTGCAAAAGCCGGCAGGGCTATGGAGGCTTTTTGGTGATTTTTCTTCCTCCCGGCAGATTATATAATGCCTAGCCTTAGCTGTGGCTCCCAGGGGGTCAGATGAGCTTGAGCAATTGCTTGCCTGTGTTTCAGTTATTTGAGGGCCGCTGATGGTCTTCCATAGAAGCCAGAGGGGGTTGTGACTTCATTCTCTTTCTCTTCCCTAGCCTACGTTACTACTACAATGACAACAGAGATTCTCCATTCTAAGTAACAAAGGCAGTAATGGGGGAACCCTATGCCTGTTTACTTATCTTTTCTACTCTCACTGGGCTAGGAGTGGCTGTGCAGCGAGGTCCTGAGCAGGTATTTCAGGCAGCCTTCCCCTTTTCTTCAACTTCTGGCATTGTGGAACAGGCACCGGCATCCACCTCTCCTCACAGCCTGCATTGGCAAGAAGCGGAGCGCCCAGCTCTGGCGATCCTCTTCCTCATGAAAGAAAGTGCAGAATAATGGCAATGCCTTTCCTTGTGCTTCTTCTCATCATTTCTGCTGTGTTGATGGAGCACTCTGAAGTACTTGTTTAAATGAGCAGGCCTATTTGAGGAGTGCAGAGCCTAGGGCATAGCTACTGCAGGCCAACAGACACCGCTCTGTACAACTGTCCTCTTAGACCTGCTCACTAATTTGGTTTCAGCCTATTTCTTGTTATGAGATTCGGTTTAACTTGTGAGCTCAACTAGATGCAAGTTCGCCATCCTTAAATGCAAGTCATCCTTTTAAACTGAAGTGAAGATAGTCATAAAAGTGCTAACCTCAAGTTCTTTGTTCAAACATGTTAAAATAATCTTTCCTAAATCTAAGATATTTAGGACAAACTCGCAACATGTCTACATCATTTGCCATCATTAAATTGCATCTTGGGCATATTTCTTCTTTCTCCATTTGTTTAATCATGCATACCGTACAGTTCATTGATTACGTTTTATCGACCTAGCCTGAGGGCCCTACGGGTATAAGGGGCGGTGAAAGGGTGCAGACGTATGAGTGTGACACAGTGCTGGCATGTTGTGTCGAACGGGAAAATATTATCGTGCCTCCTTTATTGTATATATTGGCCTAAGCCCAGTCGCTCTGCGATGAAATCCGCACTTCAAGGTTGTGACTTTAGATCGATTAAGCCGCCATTTTAGGTTCATCCTCTATTTTGATTCTCACTCCAAAGTCACCCTGTGTTCTAAGATGGTGGACAGTGTTGTTCTGCTTGTAACATGGCTGTCCTGACCTCTGCATACGAGTTAATGCTTAAACTGCCCGCAGGCCAAATTTTAGGCTCATGTAATGAGACCTTGTCCTTCGTTGACCTGTGGTTAGAGGATTACCTGTGCCAACGATAGTAATCCATGAACATATATTATGTACAATACTGTTCGAGCATTTTATTTGTGAACACTTGTTTGACTATATTGTGTAAGATATGTACGAAGGCTTAATGTTGAATCCAAAGACACATTGTTACTATTGTAACCTATTGGACTATGTATTAAGGATGATCCATAAATGTATAGATGCATAAATTAGGAATTAATTTGGCATGAACCCCTAGCCCGAGAAATGGTGAACCTGCAAATGGAATGGACATCAGATTACTTATTGTATAAAAGGCACAAACATTCTGATGTACAGTCCCACTCACTTCACACAACGAATAGGGCTGGTATTAGCTGTGTTGTACTGAGGGCCTGATAGCTATCTGTTACTTTGTACTTTGAAAACGGTTCAGTTGTAGAATAAAGATCTGTGTATCTATGTAAACCCGTGTTGGTGTATTTCCTTTTGGGGTATTCAGCCTCGATATTCTCTTATTGCTTTCACAGGTGGTGCCCCAATAGGGACCCTCAAGATTGATGCCAGCTCGTTGAAGGTTGACGCGGCTATCGGAGTAGGATCAGACGGTGTGAAGGTGGCCCCTTTCCTGAATGAGAAGCGACACCTCAGCAGTGCTGCACGGCCCGATCCCTGGACGGTGAGCATGCGGTCCGAGTAGGCATCTTGACGAGGGTCCACATATCGAGGCGGGCAGATTTGCCAAAATCATCAAACACGAGGTAAACATTGTTAGAAAATTTTGAAAACCAATCGGACCTCCTTAGGATTTGATCAGGTCAGTCGTGACCCGGTTCTTAAGTATCCTGATCATTTGTTTTGGCGTATTACACTTGCAAGTGCAATTATCGACCAGGTAACACCAGTATTCTGATATGCCTGGGAAATTGTTTGCCTGCTTAAGGGCATTATTCCGCAAGGACAGTCAATCTTTGGAATGTAGTCGTCAGGCACCACAGGAGGGGTCGCCGGCTCGTACTATGTACTGTAAGCATGGCATTGGTAGTATAGTATAGATATTTGGCACAGACAAAGTAGACATGCTTCTGAACTTCAGTGGCCAATTAATGGTAGTTTTGAAATCCCTCATATTGAATACTTAGAATCTATTTTATTGAAGAAAAAGGCTAGACCTGCAGCATTTGACGTATTACAGAATTGGAAGAAAGAAGCTTTACAGCAGCTCAAGAGTAGGGAAAAACATGCGCGCCGTCATAATACGAACACCGAAAAAGTGTTGTTGTATGACCAAAATAAACAGTCTGAGTCAAATAGGAATATGGATAGGGCTTTTTCCACTTGGTATCCAGAAGATCTATCCCTCTAAAGACTTTCATGTTTCTGATGAACTTAACAATAAATTGTTAAATGAACGAAGGCCTGGTGCCACTGCGCCACCTCCGTATGTTCCTCTTCCTGCTGTTATTCCTCCTCCTGCTCCTCCTGCTCCTCCTGCTCCTCCTATTGTTCCTCTTCCTCCAGTTGTTGGTCCTCCTTTTGTCGCTTCACCTCCACCTGCTCCTCCACCTTTACCTGTTGTACCAGTGATAGCACCTCCGTTGAACTTGCCTACTCTCCCTCTTCCAAGTGGTTCTACACCGCTTGTAGTAGATCGTGGAGCGGGATCGAGGGTCGTCACTCGCAATACTGTGTCTCCAGCGAAAAAGCATGAGTTAATTGCGTGGGCTAAGCATTGCATGGAGAACGGTGATCAAGCTAATGTTTTTCCTCAGAAAAACTTTTTTATTGAAGGATTAGGGATTCATTTGTGCTTAATGTGGGGCAGGTTAAATGATACAGATCTCCCACAAGGGTTGAGGGATCTGAACACTTTAGCGTTCTCTAGAAACACTGCAGAGAAAGTGCAAGAGCATGTTGAGAGGGTACTTGAGTACAGAAGGGAGCTGGAAAGGTTACAGAATGAAGATGAAGATGGAGATAGTTTGGGTACTATGTTCGTACAAAAATGGTTCCTTGTTGTAAATCAGTAACTGAGGAAACGCGAATTTGCACGAAAGACACGATTAGATGGATCTCAGACACATCGATAACTCCCGTTAAAGTATATGACACGTATAGTCAGTATATGCCAGAAATGCAGAGGAAAGTGTTACAGGTAATGGTAGAATACCTACAGGATGAGTGTGTAAAAAGAAAGATTTGTCGTCCCGCAGAGTTATTGGGCCTCATTACACGGAAGGCGGTAATGGTTAACGGCCACCGTTAATGGTAACGGTGACCGTTAACCATTACCGCCTTACTACGAGGTCCCTTAGCGGGTTGGTGCTTTAACGCCTGCTTTGTGCAGGCGTTAAAAACCAACCCGCTAAGGGACCTCAGAGCTAATTACGGCACCGCAAAATTGCGGTGCCGTAATTAGCGCTTTCCCCATTCCCATAGAGCCCTATGGGGCAGAAATGGGAATGGGGATGGGCAATGGCGGAAGGGGGATTTACCGCCCCTCCAACCTTGGAATGGGGCGGTAAATCCCCTTTCCGCCAAGGCGGTGCCGGTATTTTACCGGCCTGGCCATGGCGCTAATAGCGCCATGGCTCACCGCCTTCCGTGTAATGAGGCCCATTGAGTATTTACAAGAGAGCTTTTTCGGTTGACACTTCTTCGGCTGCTTTAGCGCTCGATTTGGCTCTGTTACTTAGTAAGCGTTCGGAGTTGCCAACTTCTCAGTTGCCTATGAGAGAGGTTCCTCCGACATTTGTCCCAAAAGTTGAGGTTCCAGCGGACATCAGAACGGGTGCGCAGGCCGATGAAATTCCTGCACATTATGTGTCACAGTTTGTTCACGTCCATTCTCAAGACAGGAAGTGAACACCATTAAACAATCTATTCCCGACATTAGGAAGAATCCAACATGGTTCTACAAAGAAATAGAGTCTGTTTTGCAATCATCGGTATTCACTTTGAGTGATGTTGATTTGTTATTTCCCGTACTTCTGCCTGTCGACTTGTGGAAACAGATTAGAACTATAGATGATGTGCCAAGGTTAGGAGATACATGGACTAACATAATTAGACTCGATGGAGAAAGGCCAGCTGGCGAAAGAGCACCTCAGGTGATACTAACTTTGCCTGACAGAATAGTTACGAAATTAAAAACTATAATTCCCAAAAAGAGAATTATTTGGGACAAGCTTACTGCCTGTGTCGAAGGGAAGTTTGAGGGTGCTACCGAGTTCTTCAATCGGTTCGAACAGGTATTTTCAGATTTCAGTGGACAAGACTTAGGCACAGAGTCTTGGAAGAGATTATTCGTAGACAATTTTGTGCGTGGATTGCTGCCTGACATCCAGTCGCAAATTATGTCTTCTGAGAGCGCTTGGCAAGCAAAGTCTAAATCAGAAGTACTGCACATGGCTCAGTACTATGAGAATCGTGTCAATAATGAAAAAGAAAGGGTCCAGAAGAGAAAAGGAGACATAAAGATGAAAGTATTATTGCAGCAAATTGTTAGGGGCACTAGAGGGGGTAATTCACAAATTAGAGGTCAGTATGTTCCACAAGGTAAACATGAACCAGTGTGCCTATTGTAGGCAAGAGGGTCATTGTCGTGCACAATGCCCGATCCTCCGACAGAGGTCAAAAAATACATTTGGGAATATGGGTAGACAATCCAGAGGTCGCCGGGGTGTAGGGGGCCCTGGTAGAGGTCAGTTTTCACAGGATTCACAGTAACCTTTTTCACAGGACAATCAGGCATCAGGTGTGGATACTAGAAACATTTTTGATCATCCTTATGCCGCTTACCTATCTGAAGAACCCCGTGTAAACCCGTGTTGGTGTATTTCCTTTTGGGGTACTCAGCCTCGATATTCTCTTTTTGCTTTCACAGTTGGTTGGCAAAGATTTGATTTAAGTGCAAAAAGCAAATTGAAACCTATCTTACGCTGAAGGGTTTCTTTGCCTCAACTAAAATATCTATAGAGTCTTGTCAGGATGTCCAAAATAAAAAGTCCACAGATCTGTGTCAGAAACCTATTTCCTTCCCTTACATTAAATACTAAACTACAAATGGGGTGAGTCACCATGAGTTCCTCAGTGAGAATGGATTCTGAAGGAATGCCTCCCTTTCCCAGGTTGCAATCTCGTTTCAAGGAAAACACAATGTTCCGGGTTTAAAGATCTCAAAGCACAGTTCAAGAAACATCAGAATTCCTTATTAAACACTTCAGGGTTCAGGACCTCCTTTCCCTGGTCCTTCGTGTACTGCTTTCCTTAGTCTTCTCGACCATGGGGATGACTCCCCTCTGGTCTTCCATTTCAAATGTTTGGTTAACTCTTGGTGGTGGAATGTCTCCCTTCCCCAGGCATTTCTCAGGCTTCTTGGATAGTTCATCAAGTGATGGGGGAATGTCTCCCTTCCCCTGGCCTTTCACAGACTTCTTAAACGGGCAAACAGGTGATGGGGGAATGTGTCCATTCTCTTGACCTTTCTTAGGTTTTTCCGTTAGTTCAACAAGTGATGCGGGAATGGCTCCATTCCTCCCACTTTTCTCAGACTTCTCAGACAGTTCAATAAGCGATTGGACAATGTCTCTCTTCCTCTGGCCTTTCTCAGACTTCTCAGACAGTTCAACAAGTGATGAGGGAATGTCTCCCTGCCTCTGACCTTTCACAGGCTTCTCAGACAGTTCAACAAGTGATGGTGGAATGTCTCTTTTCCCCTGACCTTTCATAGGTTTTTCCGTTAGTTCAACATGTGATGCTTTTCTCAGACTTCTCAGACAGTTCAATAAGCGATGGGACAATGTCTCTCTTCCTCAGGTCTTTCTCAGACAGTTCAACAAGTGATGGGGGGATGTCTCCATTCTCTTGACCTTTCTTAGGTTTTTCCGTTAGTTCAACAAGTGATGGGAAATGGCTCCCTTCCTCCGGCTTTTCTCAGACTTCTCAGACAGTTCAATAAGCGATTGGACAATGTCTCTCTTCCTCTGGCCTTTCTCAGACAGTTCAACAAGTGATGGGGGAATTTCTCCCTTCCCTTGACCTTGGAAGTGGTTAGTTCCACATACATAAAGCAATACGGAGGAATGGCTATACCTACAAAGGAGCCGAGCCACTGCTGGATGTGACCCTGCAATGTAATTGAGTGGCGGTGGTGGTTCTGGAGATTTTATCCAGCCAGAGCCAACCATCCCCCACCTCAGTAAGTTAAGGCGCGAAGGTAGAGGTGGGCTTTGTGCACAGGCTGCAACGGTCAAGTGCGTCCCAGGGGAGGAGCTCTGCTCCTCTCAGGACTCTCAACACGGCACTCCTTCTGATCGCCAGAGCACTGCACCAAGAGCCCGTGTGCTGGCAGCAGCACCGTCAGTGCAGCAGTCCCATAATCTGAGCGAGCACCACACTGAGAGCCCTGAGGGTAGTGACAGTGACAGCAGGGCTCGCAACGTGGTGCTTCCATGACCAGAGGAAGTGATGCACCAAGCTCTCTGCCTGCGGGAGCTTGCCTGGGGAAAATACATGACATCCCCTTAATGGCCACTTTCTGTGGCAGACAGGATTTGAGGACCATCCTGGCTCTTATGGCCCCGAAATTGGCCAATGGGATGGTGCCACGTCATTACACAAGGATATAATGGTGCTAGAAAATAATGCTTGTTCCAACTCCTGCATTTACAGTGGGTCTTTCCAAACCTTTTCTTTCCACTTAATATACAGGCCATGTTGCTGCTACTGATTTCAGAATTGGGCTTGTGTGCTCTGCTATCAAAGAGTCAAAATCATAATAGGTAGAATTGTGGGCCGTTATCAACTTCGAACTCACCAATTAATTCCATTCAATTCACTGCTCATCGAACATCAGAACTTCTGCGCCTGACGTCCACAGTCCCAAAACCTGACCGTTATTCACTTCCTGCTGGCCTTAATGCCCTTAATCAGCCTATTCACTGCAGGATCACGTGCCTCTTGATTGGAACAAGTGTCGTGGTAACCTGTGCTTTTACCACACAAACTGTTTTGTTGCGGATTGCGCTTCTGATCACACTTTGGCTATCATCTTTCTTTACATGGGCGTGTTTATGGTATGTTCATTATATGGAGTGCAGAGGTCCCCACTATGCCAAAGTGCAGGGCTCTGCGACTCGAGGCTTTGCGGATCTTTTGCTCCACATCTCCAACAATCACTAAGCATTGACTGTGGTATAGGGAGCTGTGGAAGACACTGATCACACGTGATATAAAGAGCAACTTTGAACATAGATTATTACATTGCAATGCGATGCAAACCACTTTCAGCATGTCTCCTTCTAAACTACTAGCAGCAACCTGACCTCCAACCCCCACGCAGCCTCTTATAAATAAAATATGAGTTGACCATCAAAAAGGAAGACCACGCTCGCCCTTTGACAGTCCTGGGAAGGCACCTTTATCTGCTTCAGAAGTAAATCCTCGCTAAGTCTGCCTTCCATTTCTCCATTATTCCGCCCTAGACCACCAATGACCACGCAATCCCTTATCACGTGACAACACACTCCTGTTCCAAGCATCCAGGCTCGATGGCAACTTTGGGGTTGCTGCCGCTTTCCTCCAATGCTACACAGTCAGACGATTTACATTATCTCACACCCTTAATACAGTTCTCCATTGTTGGGGAGTCCAAGTCCTGTGATACTACCAAGTGCTGAGGCAACTGCTGCAGTGTCAGCAATGTATATAGTCAGGTGCCCAATGCAGACCGGCCTCATAGCAGTGTGCCATCAGCTTCATAATACTGTGGCTTTATGTAAAATGTACCAGACACTCTAATGGGGCCTCATTACGAGGTGGGTGGTAAGGGTTAACGGGCGGGCACCGGTAAGGAGACCGGTGCCGGTAAACCCTTACCGCTCTATTCCGAGGTCCCTTAGCGGCTCCCACTATGGGCGTCTGGTTTTAGCAGGCGCCGCTAAGGGACAAGGGAGCTAATTAGCTCCTATGGGGGCTTGAATGGGAATGGGGAATGGTTCTCAGAATGGGGACTTACTGTGAACCCTTATTGCAACAACCCGGACCCGGTAAGGGGGGTAGCCATAATACTGAAGGAGAAATTACCGAATTTGTTTGACAGAAACATTTCTGCATATTTTTTTTAATTTATTTTACATTTATAAAGCGCTCACACTGCCTGCAGGCATCGAGGCGCTGTTACAGGAATTGTTTTTTTTTTTTAGTTGCCGTAATTGTGTGTTTTTTTTTGTCTTAGTTACATATTAATAACGCCCTTAAACACCCAGAGGTTTCGAAGCGCGGACCCCGGAATCAAACCTGTTGTTGCTTCGTGTCGTCTTGCTTCTAAGACGTGCACGCTGCCGCTGAGCTATCTCCTAGGTATAGTTAAAAATAGGTGGGGGTTTTGGTAAGGGTATAAGTTAGGGTAGAGGGGGGAGGGGGATATGGTGGATCTCCCTCCCCATTGTTAAAAATAAAAAGTAAAAAAAGCTAAAATATGCATGTTAGCAGTAGGACGCCGCTATGTTTAATATTCACGCTGAAAGAGAAAATTACAAACCCTAAGGAATATAATACAGAGGAAAACAAAGAATATAAGAATAAAGAAACAGAAAAAACATAATAGACTGGATGAATGCATTCACAGAGTTAAGGGAGTTGTCGTCCAAAGCCTCTGGAGAGCCAAAGGTTGCAGACCTCTGCAAACTCTGTAATTCACGCTTGACAAAAATTAAATAGCATAACAAAAAGGCAACGATTTAGGGGGTAATTCATAGAATTCAGCGCACAAGTGGGGCACGCGGCTGGCGCACAGTGTGCGCATGCGAATCCCTGCGCCAGCCGCGTGCGCTAAAATCCATTTCCGCGCACAGCGTATTCATGGATTCCAGCCACCAAAACCAGCCGTGGCGCACAGTGGCGCAGCGACCCTGCAGCAGCGCCAGTTACGCCCCCAAGAACGCCTCTCGCGCAGGGAAAAGCCATCAATATACCCAATCCAGCGCAAAGGGCTGCGCTAACCCTGTACCAGCATAGCAAGCGGGCTACGTGTATCTCTGGGGTGCGCGGGAAGTACCTCACGCGATTGGCCCCGTGCGAGCAGGGTACGCGTATTTTAGGGGTGCGCGGGAAGTTCCACACGCGATTTCATCATGGTACGTGTATTTCAGGGGTGCGCGGGAAGTTCCACACGCGATTCCATCAGGGTACGTGTATTACAGGGGTGCGCAGGGAGCACCACACGCGATTCCATCAGGGTACGTGTATTACATCGGTGCGCGGGGAGCACCACACGTGAATTGCACGTGTGGGTCCTCCCAGGTGTTCCCTCTACACCCTCCACGGCCCCTGCAGGTGGCTCACACCACAGGGGCCTACCCCGTACATGTCCTGCAGGCACCCCATCCACCATGGCCATGCCCCCCAGCCAACCCACATGTCAACTTGCACTACTGCCCACCAACGCATGTCCCCCTGCACCCCCAGCCACCAGGGGCAGCCTCCACCAGGCCCCCACCCATGTCTCCCAGCACCCCCACCCCCCAGCAGTGCAGGGGCACCCACCACCAGGCCCCAACCCATGTCTCCCACCACCCCCACCCCCCAGCCACCAGGGGCAGCCTCCACCAGGCCCCCACCAATGTCTCCCAGCATCCCCACCCCCCAGCACTGTGGGGCACCTGCCAGCAGGCCCCCACCCATGTCCAAATCATGTTGCCCACCCCCCCACCCCCAGCACTGTGGGGCACCTGCCAGCAGGCCCCCACCCATGTCCAACTCATGTTCCCCACCCCCCACCCCCCAGCACTGTGGGGCACCTGCCAGCAGGCCCCCACCCATGTCCATCTCATGTCTCCCACCACCCCCACCCCCCAGCACTGTGGGGCACCTGCCAGCAGGCCCCCACCCATGTCCCATCCATGCCCCCCTGCACCTGGGTCCCACCAATCCCCAATCATGTCCGTAATGGCCATCCTCCCCTGCCAAAAGGCCCAACAAACTATCACATCCACCCACATATCAAAGGCAATGACATGTTACACACCCAATGTAAATAATGCAAATGAACACATGTCTGTCACACACAATGGCTGCAAGTGAATGTTAAGACACCCAACATGACATGCATGAAAGCAATGAGATGATACGACACATTGAAGGATGAAAATAAAAATGTATTTAAAATCAACTTGAATGGAAATGAAATGAGAAAAACCACAAAGCAAAACAACCAAAAGAAGAAGAATGTCCATGAAAAAAATCAAAAACACACAGCACAATCCAAAAAAATGGTGTCCAAAGTCACAGGCCCTCATTACGACCCTTGCGGAATACGAAAAACGATGGCGGAAATGTGATACCGCCATCGAATACCGCCCGTTGCGATCATGACCCGTCACCGTAAAGTACGATGCGATTAGCGACACCGTAGTGAACGCCAACGCTAACTGCACCAAGTACGCGCACGCGCGCCGTGCAAAACCGCAATATCCGCCATGGCGCAACGGTACGCGAATGCTGACCCCAGCGGACATTCACCTAACGCCATCAAGCATGGCGGAAAGTACCATTCCGCCATGGCGAGAACTACGGCATCGCGAACCAACCGTAATGGCCCTACTGAGTGCCTGTACTCCACTCCCTGGCCACATTGCACAACTCCTCGTAGGCGCAATGCAGTCACACCATGCAACCAGTGAAATGTACAAGTCACCCATGCATGCCAACGAACCAATGCATGCAGGGGCCCCAAGTGCCCTGTGAGTGGCCATCCACAATTGGCAACACACCATTGCCGTACTGATGCAGCACAGGCATCTGAAGGTGCAAGTACACCAAAATGAACTGAAAATGCCATGACACAAAACAACAACAGTCCCCCATCGCTTGCCACCAGTGTAAACCAACAGTCAAAGCAGTAACCTGAGGGAGACTGCACCAGCCCTGTACACATGCCAGTAGTCAAACCAACCATCAGCATAAGCACGTACCACACAACTGTACCCAGAAGCCGGAACCCAATGCAGAACACCTCACAACACATCGCGCCACAAATCGGAATATGCCACATTACTAGCAAAGAATAACGCTACACGGTTAATATCTGAATATAAATTTAATGCACATCAAAATCACCAAGCCCATACAGCCATTTGAGCATAAACTCACAAATGATCAGCATTACTGTGGGCTGCATCCGCAATAAATGACCAGCTTCCCCATGTGTGACGCCCTGTACCTTCATGGCACACAGGGGCTACATCCACGTCCAAAAAGGCAACATGGAAGCGCCTAGGACCGCAGGCCCGTCCCATGAAGTAGGCACTAGTCCAGCTGGAAGCTAGGTATGCTGCACCTAGCCACTAGTACTGCGTAGGGCATGTGGGCCATTGGCGATCGTCCCATAAGATCGTAATGGTGCTCCACTGATTAACTCGAAGCTGCAGGTGTCGACTGTAGAAGCCATCTGCAGGAGTGGCGTACAGATGGCAGCGGCAGAAGGGGAGGAGATACCTGTCACCCAAATGAAAAAAAAGATAGTATGGGCATCCGAACTTCATATGTTTTACTCACTACATTCAACACACCAAACCTACAACCATATGCATGCTAGACCACTCATAAGGATCAATTGCACCCAAAAATCACTTGCGAATCATAACGACACAAATCGAGGTGAATACACTATTTCAAACGAGTGTCTGTGTGCATGCGCCTGTCAGAACAGGATCCATCAGATGGGATCATCAACGTGCATAGACACAAGTGATTGAAGGCGCGTCGAGACAGGGAGGGTTCAACAAGGGCAGACAGACGATGGTCCCACTATGGCAGCCTTGCATCACATAGTGCAGGGGAAGGGGATAGATTCCAAATAGCCATGTACATGGCAGACTCCCAATTAAATCATCTTTCCATGCATCCATTCATCATTCCCTCATCCCGTAATGAAAACGCCTGAATATTCACTCACATAACATTCAACATTTCCATTGAGTCTGTGCGTAATGCAGCCTTCAAAATCCACTGTGCTCCTGCCCGGATTCCTTGTGTAGTGAAGTCACATGTATTTGGGAACGTCCTGCCTTATCGTCCACTACGCTATAGCGCATCCCATTCAAATCACATCAATCATTGCATTCCCGTCATGGGCCCTGTCCCAAGGACATTCAACAATAGAACGTTACATTTCCAGTCAGACCTGTGGGCGTCTCCACGCCGCTAGTTGAAAAACGAAAGCGCTGTCCTTCGAATTCCTAATTTGCAACATCACGTTGAAAAGGCATCTGTGAACGCTTGTATTCACAAATACATCTATGCAGTGCGGCTGTGTGTGAAAATGGTAACTGGCCTCAATCACTGATGGGACTCCCCGCCGTCGGTGAACGTCGGTACAGTGCTGCATGAGGGTCCACCGTTGATCGAGCACTACATTCCACTGACCCTTCACAAGTCTGCTCGCGAATGCAAATATCGTATGTGCAACAATGGGACCATAGCAGAATTAACATATAAACCAATATTCCACAGCCTTCGGGATTAAGAACATGAATGCAAATGCAAGATGCCATGCGTCGAATTGCAGCGTCGTGTGCGGGACGTGCTCGCACGAAAGGCATTGCAGCTGACACAGGTGGAATGAATCACCACAGGTGAAGGCTATACAGCCTGAAAACACATAAATTGCATACTCAAACCCCTCCCACAACCACACCCACTCCAGAATGCTACCGGCAGGACTAGCGATTTGGCCCTGGGGGACCTGATAGCACTGCAAGTACTCCAACTTCAAGAAGATGAACGCCAACTACTACAACAACCGGCCGCACAGAGGAGACGCAGGAGGAGGAGGAGGAGGGCAAGGCATGGCCAGCAAGCCCCACCAGCACAGCCACTACCACCACGCAGGCAGCCCGCAATCCCACGCCTCCGAGCTAATCCGTTCAACCTCACAGCTGAGCAGATCCACACCCTCTACCGTTTGGACCGGGACACCATAACCGCCATTGTCGACATGACACACGCTGACCTTGTCAGCATGATAGATAGCCCAACCGCCATCCCACCCCTACTGAAGGTGGTGTCTGTACTCCACTTCCTGGCCACAGGCACCTACCAGCACACAGTCGGACAGTTGCATGGCATTTCACAGCCCCTATTCTCACGGACACTATTCCAAGTGCTTGATGCCCTCCTGAAGCACTCAGACGACTACATCACTTTACCACGCTCGGAGCAGGAGCTTACAAACACAAAAGTGGGATTCCATGCACTTGGCGGCATACCGGGTTGCATTGGTGCCATCGACTGCACCCATGTGGAATTGGTTGTCCCACATGCCATGGAGGCCCAGTACCGCAACCGGAAACAATATCATTCTATCAATGTACAAATGGTGTGTGACTCCAACAGGATCTTTACACATTGTTCTGCCCGATTTCCAGGATCAACACATAATTCCATGGTCTTGCGGAACTCTAGAATACCACGCTACATGGAGCGACACGCAGGGCGCCGATCCTGGCTACTCGGTGAGTCTCATTTAATGCATGAGTATGTGGGGTAGGTGATGCGTGAATGACCTGGCAGGAAGGGGGGGGGTGCGTACGTAGCAATGACATTCCACAAACATCCTTTCTTGTCCACATACAGGTGATTGCGGGTATCCACTGAAGAGATGGCTCCTTACACCAATCCGGAACCCACAGGACCAGCATGAGGAGGACTACAACCATGCCCACTCACGTACCCGTGTGGTCATAGAACAGGCATTCGGCCTACTGAAGGCTCGTTTCCACTGCCTCAGCAGGTCTGGCGGGGCACTCCTGTACCGCCATGAGAAGGTGGCAAAGATGGTCATGGCATGTGTCATGCTACACAACATGTGCGTACGTAGGAATGTGGCCATGCCCCCCGACGCAGAACTGCTAGCACCTGAAGATGGTCATGATGAGGGTGGGGATGTGGAAGCACCTCAAGGGGTCCGCGAGGCACAGGAGGCCCGTGAATTACGTCAGAATCTCATAGATGCATGCTTCTAGCACTCACGCCTGGTGGCTGTTACATGGACACGGGACTTGTGGCACTGTGTGTGTCTGGAACATGCACAATGTGGACTGTACGCCAAGATAGGCCTCGTACACAGAGATCAATGTCCACACATCTCATTGGATGAATATGAAGAATTGTATTGCAGATGTGAAATGACATTACACACCCAATCGAACCGCCACCCAAAGAAGCACAACACACCCCCTCCACCCTCCTACCCCCCCCAACACCAGTGTCCAATGACGCTCATTGTCAGTGGGCAGACGCTATTGCAAGCCCCCTCTCTGGGTATCAGGGGAACCCCTGCCTGTGGAGCGCCGGTTCCTCCCAGATCTACGTTGGGGGCTGCCCTGGACGGAACTTGCAACGGATGATGTCTCTGCCTGCTCACGTCCATGCATGTCCCTAAGGGTTTGTGAGAGCTCAGTGAGCACACGGCGCACAGCGGCAAGTTCACCACATACGTCTTTGGACGTCGCATGCAGTTCCCCCCTCAGGCTCTCGGTGCTTCTCTCCATTTGTCCCCTCAGGCTCTCGGTACTTCTCTCCATTTGTGCCCTTAGTGTCTCTGTACTACGCTCCATTTCTGCCCTAAGTGTCTCAGTAGATGTTTCAATGGCTGCCTTAGAACCCCCACATTCATCAGCATGCTCCTTGAGGAGCGTGGACATTTGCTGCTGTTGCACTATCATCTGCTCGAGGGACTGTTGCCTCTGCTGGGCCATGCCCATTTGCGGTGGTGTCACAGAGGGGCTGGACGCCTCATGTTGCCTTGCAACAGGCCTTGTGGGGGTTGGCCAGTCGTCGTCTTGTGGGTGCCCCTGCGTGGTTTCCTCATGGTGTACGGGATGATACAAACAGGGGGATTGGGACAGGTCATGGATGTGTCCTACTTCGGCAGCACCGTTTTCTGTGTCGGAGCATGCTGCCATGTATGCAGTGTCACCTGTGGTGCTGCTGCCACCAGAAGCAGTGCCTTCTGTGGCATCCATTGGGGGGACCTGTGGTGCTGCTGTTGTGGACATGCTGGCTGCTGGGGTGCCTGTTGATGTCCCCTCAAGTGTGCTGCCACTCGATTTGTGCTGCTGCCGTGTCTTGATCCGTGCAGCTGAGGTGGAGGGTCTTTGGCCGTTGGTCTTGGCCCTCTTTGCAGGTGTGCTGGTAGGGGTGTCCTGAAGCTCGTCGTTGGAATCGGACCCTGTGGTGGAGTAAAGGAGGGCGATCGTTATTCATGGGTCTGTGGTAATTGTAATGGCAATTGTATCACATGCATTGGGGTGGTACCTGGGGGTGATTTGGGTCAGGGCCTTGGAGGTGGAGGTGGTCTCATTTTTGTGTGCATTGGGGATGCAGTTATTTTGCAGTCTGCAGTTAGGGTGTGCATGCTGCACATGTAGAGTGTGTTTTTTGGATTTTTAAATATTTATTTATTTAATCTGACTTTTAAGGGGCGCTGTCATGGCAATGTATGTGGTCGTTCTCCTGGACATGTGTTTCTAGTGCACTATGGGGACACATGGTACTTCACATGGTTGGTAATTGTGGATTTGGCATAGTTTCATTTGTGCCACCTACCTGATTCTTCTGATGTCTGCACTCCTTTCTCCATCCCTCCGACTCCCTCTATGCTCTCCATTCCAATGGTGGAGGCACATATTTCTTCCCAGGGGGTCAACTTGATGGGTGATTCCGATCCTCCCCCGGTAGCTGTGGCAATGTTCCGGTTGGCAGAGAGTATGCTCCGGACGCGTATCCGTAGGTCGTCCCATCGCTTTCTGCATTGCTGTGGGTTGCGGGGTGCGGTCCCCACCGCACTTACCCGCTGTGCCACCAGCGCCCATATGGCCTTCTTGTTCGCAAGTGCCGTCCTGGTCATTTGCGTTGGAGGGTCTCTGTGAGCACGGTGAGTTCCTCGTGGGAGAAGTGGACCTGCCGCTTGCGGTCGCACGCCTTTTTAGCAACTTTTTCCATATTTATTTTTTTAACTGGGGTGGCTAACGGGTTGGGATGTGTCTCAGGGTCGGATTTTTAATGGTTGTGTTGGGATTCTGATTTTATGGGTGTGCGGCGTGCTGTTTCCCGTTCCGGCCCCATGTTTTTACTGCTGTTTCCGTATATTTACGGTGACCGTATTTTGCGCTGACCGCTCATTACGGTGACCGCTAAGATGGGTGGCGGAATTGCACCTAGGGCGACGTACGACGGCGGTAAGGGGCGTTTTGGGGTCATTTCCGTCATCGCGGACTTTGCACTTCCGCCATGGCGTAATGCTCGTGCCCGATGGGTCAGAATTAGCCGCACTTTCCTCCATCGTGCAGTGGCGGAAACGCTATTTACGCTATGGCGGTCATGTCAGTTGATTTCCGCCAGGGTCGTAATGAGGTCCACAGTCAGAAAAGTAAGTGTAAATGATAAACAAAAACCATTGCTCCATGGCGATGAAAAAAATCCCAAAAATAGACAAATCCATTGAAGAACTATTTAAAAGATAATCCCGGGTCCATGAGCCCAACCAAATGAAACCTAACTATGACAACTAACTAAAACTGAACTACATACAAAAATGTGGCGCATTGTCCAATCGCAACCAAATAAAAAAAATAAATAAAGGAAACCTAACACTAACTATATAACTATATACAAAGGCGGCGGGCAAGTCCAGCGGCTCACTCCGTGGTGTTCCGGGCCAGGGCATCATCGAACTCCTGTTCGATGTCCCGGAGGCGGTCCTGTTCCATGGCCCCGAGGGTCCGCAGGGACGACGCCGTCTCCTCCTCCAACCCCCTGCGGATTGCCTCGAGGCACTCGGCCCGCCTCAGGGCCCTCCCCATGGAGTTCTCCACCCTGACCATTGTGAGCCGCGCCTCTTCCGCCCGCCGCCGCTCCGCACCTATCTGCTGGCCCAACCGCTGTCACACGGAAGACACTTCCCGTCCTGGGTCCTCCTGCCCTCCGGCCGATGCCTGCCCCTCCGATGTTGATGGCCCCGAGCCATGATGTCTCCCACGTTGACACCGCTGCTGCCTCCGACGCCACTGCCTCTGCCAGCACGACGGCATCCAGGCTGATGGAATCCACTGACGCCGTCTTGCATGTGCCCTGCCTGATGATGCCGGCACATCCTCCATCTGCTGGGGTACAGTTGCTGTTGTGTCAACCCATGCTGGATCTCTGACTCCCGACTGTGGCAGGGATGGGATCCCCACCGAGCTGGCTGCATTGGTCAGGGCAGGTCCACAGGGGGCCCTGGTGGCATCTGGGCCGGAAGATGGCAAGGAGAACGACTGGCGTATAGTCTCCACAGAGGAGGAGAGGGCCGCCAGATTGGCCGACACATGCAGGAAACCCCCGAACATGGACGATCCCAATTGGGCCACGTTGGCACGGTGCTCTTCGTGATGACGTGCGTGCGTGCTCCTCCTGGGAAGCACGCACGGCATCACGAATCACAGCCGTGCGCATCACGACCCCAATCAGGACCTTCTCCATACGGCCAGGGGTCCCCTCGTCCGCAGGTGGAGGGGAGTCAGATGACATGGACATCCCCTTACCTGCGGACGGGCCTGGGACGGGGCATCCCTGCTGGTGCATGGTGGTGCACCCACAGGGTCAGGGACAGCGACATGCACAGGCCCCTCCACGGTGACCTGTGCTGCCTCCTGCCCCTGGACTGCACCACTTGCACCACCAAGATGCCCCCACCAGGCCCCATGTGCGCCTCCTTGGCGGCCTCCTCCTCCTCTGTGGAAACCACCAACCTGGAGGGCTCCTCACCGTCTTCCGCCATAGCAGGCCCCTGTGGGGGCTCACCCACCCCTTCCGCTGCAGCCGTGGGGGCATCCCCGCCGCCTTGCTCCACAGCGCCGTCTCCGCCCTCTTCTTCACTAGCCGCTGCGTAGAGGGAGACATAGAACACAAGCATCAGGGTACTGTACAATGGTCCCCTAGACAGGAAGCAATACCAGATGAGTGCCACTGTCAAAGTACACTTCCATCATGTCCCTCCACAACACATGTGTCAGTCCAGGCAAAACACACACAGTGACAGTCATGGTGCATGCCATGGACATTTCCATACATTTCCATACATGTCCAATGGACTCTCCAATCATACAATGTAATGGAACTCACATGCATCATGGGTCATGCCTATCACATGCACACACTTCACCTCAGTCACATCCATCTGGCCCCGTACACCCCAATCACAGTGGATACAAGGATTGCTAGGCTGCATCAGTGAATCTGTACATTGTCACAGACATGTGTCATGCATCCATGGCATTCACAAGTCACAGACGCGCAGGTCAGGCACACAGACATGGATACCATATATGTACCTGGAATCAGCACCCATCCCTCACCCCCACCCATGTCCAGGAACAGAGACTGCCATGCTCTCATGTGTACAATCTGCATAGGGCTCCCCATGTCGCATTTAAACACATGCAACAACCGTGCGGTTCACACATTACTGGTCGCACATGCATTACCATGATGTCCCTGCAAACATACATGCGTACATGGCCTATGTCACACATACAGGCAAGTATCAGACAACCAGCACACTGCAACATGCCCTGTCTCACACAGCAATGCTTGGCCACTTACCGCTCAACTCCAGACGGGTCTCCCTCTCAAGGACCTGGGCGTGGAGCGCTGGGTGTACGCGTTCCAGGACCCTCATCTGGATGGAACTCATGCGGCCCCGGCCCCCTCCACGAGGCTCCGGGCCTTTATGAGGGTCCTGGACCTCAAGTCCTCCCAGCGCTTCTTGACCTTCTGGATGGTGCGGGTTGCCACCCCCTCCGCGTTAATGGCAACCACACAGTCGGCCCAGATCCTCTCCCGTCCTTCCTTGTTGGTGCGGGATGATCCGAAGAGGGCATCATACTGCCTCAGGACTTGCTCCACCAGGACACCAACTTCAGTGGCAGTGAAGCTGGTGCCCCTCTGCCCCTCTGGCCGGGGGTTGCCACTGGTGCCAGATGTGGATGTGCCCGACATGGCAACCCCAGGGGCAGGAGTGGGTGGGCAACTGGGTCCTGGGGCTGGGCTGTGGAGCGATGTTATCCGAGTCGGGAGTCTTCTGTTCCAGCAGGGGTGGACACAGCAACTGGACCCCTGCAGATGGCTGATGTGCAGGCACCAAATGGCAGGGCACGGTGGCAGCAGGCAGGCAGGCAGGCAGGCAGGCAGCAGCAGATGGCACGTGGGAGGCTGCTCGGGGCACTGGGGGGCAGTAATTTGGCCTTCTGGGCAGGAGCGTGGTCTTCCGTGTGTTTTCGCGTGGCCAGCTTGATACGGAGTGATTTGGCACGTGAAAATCCTGCACGTCAGCGTGAAAATCGAGGAAAGGCCCTTAGCGCGTAAGCGCGTCTGCACGCGTACGCGATTTCATTGGACCAAAGGCCCTTACAGCGTAAGCGCGTCTGTGACATTTTGCGCATGGGCGTTGCCCTGGCAGGGCTTGGAGATCCTGCGTGTCTTTACACTGTTCTGTATGTGCTTTTCGTGCGGTGCGTGTGTTTTCCATCCGTTGGGGTTCACACGCTATTACTTCACAGCGGGTGTTGGCTACGCGTTCTTCTACACGCAAGGCAGACGGTGAGTGGTACCCCGCTCCCCCAGGCCCGATCGCGTGAAAAAGTTCACGCAAACTCCTGATATACACGTAGTCCGCTCCCCCAGGCCCGATCGCGTGAAAAAGTTCACGCGAACCCCTGAAATACACGTAGCCCGCTCCCCCAGGCCCGATCGTGTGAAAAAGTTCATGCGAACTCCTGAAATACACGTAGCCCGCTCCCCCAGGCCCGATCTCGTGAAAAACTTCACGCAAGCCCCTGAAATACACGTAGCCCGCTCCCTTAGGCCCGATCGCGTGAAAAACTTCACGCAAACCACTGATATACACGTAGCCCGCTCCCCCATGCCCGATCGCGTGAAAAACTTCACGCGAACCCCTGATATACACGTAGCCCGCTCCCCCAGGCTCGATCGCGTGAAAAAGTTCACGCGAACCCCTGAAATACACGTAGCCTGCTCCCCCAGGCCCGATCGCGTGAAGAACTTCACGAGAACCCCTGATATACATGTAGCCCGCTCCCCCAGGCCCGATCGCGTGAAAAACTTCACGCGAACCCCTGAAATACACGTATCCGGCTCCCCAAGGCCCGATCGCGTGAAAGAGTTCACGCGCACCCCCGAAATACACGTGCCTCGCTCGCACAGGCCCAATTGCTGTATGTTGCTACTTTTGTAATGCGCAGGGACGCTACCGCCTGCCTTCGTGTGGCGGACGTGTTTCGGCTTGTGCGTGTCTTTGGCTGTGCGTGGCTTTGCCCTATTCGATTCCATGAATACGTGTGGTTCGAGTGCGTGTGGGCGTTCCGTCTGCTTCCCTGCAGTACATCCCCAGTTACGCCCTTATTTTCGCGCATTGTTCCCCATTCCGCGCGTTACGCCCCGTGTCCCGCCCACTTTCTGGTGTATGCGCCGAGGTTGTGCGCTTTCACTGTGCGCGTCGCGCACGCCTTTCGGGATGTTGCAGTGACTTGTGCGCCATGCACGGGTTTGGCGCACATCCCGGGGTGTACACGCGCAGGACTTCCATGAATCGCACGCGTGCGCGTGCGCCTGTTTTTTTCCCCTTGCGCCTGCTTGCGCCTGCTTGCGCGAAGATTTTCGGCGAACGTTTGTTCCATGAATCGGCCCCTAAGTCATAGCTATGAGGACCCTGTATGCATTTCCCTCTTTGCACTTTATTAAAGTGATGAGCTTTCTATCACACATCCTTCGGTGAGAAACCATGCTAAGCCCACCTCAGTTCTTTACACATCGCATAATAAAGTACACTTATAATCATAAGAGGGTCCCACTTAAGTGATGCAAAGTGCAAAATGAGTGAGGAGAACTACACAGAAAAGCGTGCACAAGGAGATGGGTGGAATGGATAGAAACAGGACATGCCGAGGACTTCTACGCAGACCTCTCTAAATGAAATAACAGATCTTCATGTATTAAATCAATAATATTATAAGGTATATCATACCCATGTGAGGAAGCTTCGTTTAATGTTGGTGTCTGCTTCATATTACTGTTTTTCACAATTGCACACAAGTCTTTAGGAAGGGTTGGCATAGCGGAAGGCAACAACGTGCTGTCAAAAGGACACCTCTTGGGTGCAGATTAATGGTAATCTTGGTAATGTTTACTTGTATAGCGCCTATATACAAGACAAGTGTTTCAAGGCGCTCAAGGAGGGAGGGAACAGGGGAGAAAAACAACAGTCATTCAGAACCCCTTGAGTTTCTGAATGATAACCGGTCTGCCAGGCAGAGTAAGTGCATATAATACAATTTAAGCATGAGCCCAGAGACACGGCATCACAAGGCACAGAGGTGGAAACACAGACAGCACCTGCATCCCATGACCTATGCTGCACTATGAAATGTCCTTATTGTCTATAATCATCACTGCCTGACACATGAATCAAATACACATGCTACACACAAGTAGCAGATTGCAAACCTTTTATTTTATGGAACTGGAAATGAATGCTTGTGTCCAAAATAATTAGTGTGTGCAAACAGTCCCTAGTAATTTATTGTTTTTAATTTGACTGATCTTTTTCAAAGAATACTCGAATGTTTCTCTGAAGCCAGTAACCCAGCACAGGAATAATAAACTTTAGAGTTGTGGGGGGGAGTAGAAAGCTGGTTGTAGGCCTCTGTCAGACAACATGAACGTAGCTAGGGCATTGTACAATTGTTTTAAAAACGATAATCGGCAGAGAGCCATCAAAGATTACAACATAAAATACAACACAACAAATGTATAAAACATGATATAATATAATATGATATGAAAAGTAATTTTTAACGCGCCTGACCACAAGTGTTTCTAGGCGCGACAAGAGAAGGAAGGGGAGACAAAGGGTGGACAAAACAAGCGATCTTACTAGGCCTTGTGTCATTCAGTTCGTGCAAGTGCGAGGGTGTTGCAAGAGGAGAAGTGCCATGAGGTGGGGGAGAGTGCAGTTGCAAAAAGCTTGTTAAGTGCTGCCGGGGTGGAAGCTCAGGTAAGTGCAGGGAGGCAGGGGATTGAAGGGTTGCATATACACTCCCTAAGTGCGTGGGAAGCCCAGTGGCAGTGCAAGGGGCTACTGGTTGTGCAGGTGCCTGGTACCCATGAGGTTCAGAGGGTGGCCAGGTAACCAGTTAGTGCAGAGGACAGGAGCATCAGCAGGGAAGAGAGAGAGAGGAAGCAAAAGCGCGAGAGAGAGAAAGCAAAAGCAGAGGAAGGTCTTGTGTTGCTTCCGGAACCTTAGGTGATCCTGCTCAAGTTTGAGGGAAGCAGGAGGCTGTTCCAGAGGGAGACCCCAGCCGAAGACAGAGATATACCCCCCCACTCTCTGCATGGAGAAGCGTCTGACCCTCAGAGAGTTGGAGATGGATTAGTAGAAGGCCTGAGCAGGAAGATGAGTAGGAAGAGAGAGTTGGAGGTAGGGGCATACCCGCCCCAGAAAGCCTTGTGGACAATGCAGAGGGTCTTGAACTTGATCCGTGCAGCCACTGGGAGCCAGTGGAGAGATTTCAGGGCTGGAGAGATACGATCCCTGGGCTAGAGGCCAAGGACAAGGCTCGCAGTCCTGTTCTGGATTAGTTGCAAAGGACGAAGAGTAGAGGCAGGCAGATTTAGAAAGAGGCTGTTGCAGTAGTCCTGTCTATAGAGAACCAGGGTTCTGGAGACAGTGTACTTCTGGGGGAAAGTAAGAAAAGGAAGAATACCTCTGAGAAGGTGCAGCTGATAGTGGGACTTCTTAGAGATGTCAGAGATATGGGGAGAGAAGGAGAGGGTGGAGTCAAAGATGACACCAAGGTTTTTTGCCTCGCAGGAAGGTGTGGGTAGAGGGACCAGGGTGGGTGGCCAGAGTGAAAGAGGGAAAGTGGGAGGATCTCAGTCTTACTAGCATTAAGGCAGAGATCGTTGGAGGCACATCATTGCTGAATCGTGGATAGATAGTCAGGAAAGAGCGAAAGAGCAGAGGAAGCGGAGGGGAGTCTTAAGGAGAGCTGAGCGTCATCCGCATAACACTGAAAGTTAGAAGAGAAGGTAGAGATGAGGTGGGCCAGAGGTGCCAATTAATGGTTGAAGAGCCAGAGAGAGAGGTTGGAGCCCAGGGGAAACCACATGAAGAGACGGAGGTGGTGAAGTGAAAGGACCCGAGTTGGAAATGGGAGGGTCAATCGGAGAGAAAGGAGGTCAACCATGCTAGGGCCTGACCCGTGATGCCCAGGTTGTAATGGAGACGATTGATCAGGATGGCATGGTTGACTGTATGGAAAGTAGAGGATAGAAGGAAGGTTAGAGTCGAGATTAGCGAGCAAGTCTTCACTGTTGTTCAGGAGAGCAGTTTATGTGCGTCTGGCTGCTCTGAAGCTAGACTGGTGGTCATGGAGACAACCATCAGATTCAGTGTGGAGAACAAGCTGTGATATGACAAGCTTTTCCAGGTGTTTTCCA
Organism: Ambystoma mexicanum; assembly: GCF_040938575.1. Classification (NCBI taxonomy): domain Eukaryota; kingdom Metazoa; phylum Chordata; class Amphibia; order Caudata; family Ambystomatidae; genus Ambystoma; species Ambystoma mexicanum. Next base: position 1,555,703,340 of record NC_090937.1, on the reverse strand, counting down.
GGAAAGGAGTTATAGAGATCGGGCGGTAGTTTGCCGGGGAGGAAGGATTGGCAGAGGGCTTGCATGCTTAAGGGGGGAGGGTAAGGTGCCAGTGGCAAAAGAGTAATTTCATAAATTGGCCAAGGCAGGAGCGAGGATGTCATTGTGGTCCTTGATGGTTCTGGAGGAGCAGGGGAGCACCTGCTGCAACAAGCATTTCATAGATAAGACTTCGTAGAAACCTCGTCAGGGGTGAACACAGGGAAAAGGAGAAAGGAGGAGGAGAGCTGGCCAGAGTGGGGCTGGGAGAGGTAGGGGGAGAGGAAGAGGAGATAGTGGATAGGACAACATCAATAACATAGTGGCAATCAGATAAAACAGGTACTAACTCCATGTGGAAACCAACAAAATACCAGGTGCAAAGAACTACATATGTATACCAATGTTTCTATGAATAACATTAACATCTATGTATATAAAACACTTAGGTATGTTTCCGTACTCAGCTGAGTGTTAGGTTTCCCTCTGCTGTCCAAACGGCAAAGCGCACCCACTTCAACAAAAGCTATAATTTCAACAAACAGATGCAATTCACCAGTGTTAGATTGCCCTCTGCTGTCCAAATGGCAAAGTGCACCCACTCCAACAATAGCTATCATTTTAACAAACAGAATGAGCGCAGTTCTACGCAGTCACCTTCACCTTCAAACATTCTGAATAATTTCTTTCCACCCCCACTTCTCTTAACAGGAAGCACAGCGGTTCCATTGTCAATCAACAGTTAATTACCGGCTCAACGTTTCAGTCTCAAAAGAGAAAAATGTTGAAGGACGAATGCCTCCTCACGAGCTAAAACTGAAAGTATGTTCTGTAATTATGCTACTACACAATCTTAGCCATCACTGGGACTCTGCAATTATTTATTTCCATTGCATTGCCTTGCTAGTGAAAACGAAGTGGGCTAGATTTGAAAAACCTGAAGACTAGTACTTGGGCACACACGAGACACGAGACAGGAGTGAACTACAGCCCCCAGAAGGCTTGTAGTCCTCCTGCAGTACTTGTTCCGTCCACAGGCGCGAACGCGCCGGCACAAACAAGACCAGCGAGTCTGTGCGGGTCCGTGCGCATTCATGCAGTTTGGCAGCTTACTCTCCTATGAAACTGTTGCGGGGGTAGGTACAGCCTTATCCTTCTAGTATTTCCTTCATCTGGGGGATACCATGGCCCAGTCCAAGGGGACCTCTGATATAGTAGAGAGTGTTTGCTCTACCCCAAATGATACCTTCAGTAAACATAACCAAAAAAATATTGTCAACATTATGAGAAATGCTAATGTATATACTGACTTAACCATTACTCTGCTTAATACTCGATCATTACCCAAACACTGCACAGATCTGCATGATTACATTCAAGAGTATCAGCCAGACATTATGTGCCTTATGGAGACATGGCTTACAGAAGCTCATGGACCGACTATAGAACAGTTAACCCCTCCTGGTTACGTGTTCTTAGGGAAGCATACAGAGAATAATATCGGGGGCGGAGTAGCCATAATATGTAAAAAGCAGTTGGGGTTTTATGAGGTCAAAATAGAGTGCACTGGATGTGATATCATCCATGTGAAACTGACCACAAACCCTAATTATAGCTTAAATTTGATCCGCCAGGAGAAGTATGTGAATTCAATGATGATTTAGTTAAGTTGATAGCACCCATGCTGACCACAAATTCAGGGTTGGTAATATTGGGTGACTTCAATTTATGGAAAAATGATAAAACTCCTCCTGTAAAAATGATGAGTACTCACAATACTGAACCAAAGCATAATAAGGGACATATCCTTGATTGGGTTGGAGGGGGAAATGTCCAATTTGGGCCTATCTCTACCCTTCCATGTATTTGGTCGGATCATTGCTTCTTGACATGTCACCTTGGATTACCAGTTAAATCCATAAGAGTACATGCTAAAGCACATAAGGTCAAGTCACAGAATTTTAAGAATGTCACGTCTGATATTTTAACATCCAATATGGAATTACTGTTAAGTAAAACAGACGATTTGGATGATCCCGAGCGACTTATAAAAGTTTATAACGATGTTATGTTAGAAATGTTGGATAAACATGCACCTATGAAAGATACAACAGTTAAAGATCTGCCCAATCGCCATAAGTGGTTTTCACACGCTCTAGCTGAACTTAAAATCACTAAGAGGCAAGTCGAACACACTTGGCAAAAAAACAAAACAAATGATAATTTATTGGCTTGGAAACACATTGAAAAGCGCTATAGAGTGATGACTACAGAGGCTAAGAATTCCTTCTATGACGCTCAAATAAACCAAGCCGGAGATAAAACAAAGGAACTCTTTCGCCTCTTCAGGCTATGGGAAAAACCTACTGTCTGTAATCCCTCGATCATACCTACTATAGACAACTGTAGTAGAGTTCAGAAGGCTTTCCCATACAAATTGTCAAAGGCACAAAAAAAAAAATATGTATCAGGAAATACTCACTTTCCCTTTGCCCAATCCTCTGCCAATACCTAAAATACCTAACACAGGTAACCCCATTGAAGCTATTGAAAGATATGCGTCCCACAAATTGCCCAGGGGAAATCTTTCCCTCAAAATACATATTGGAGCACCAAGAGCTGTTTGCTCCTTTTCTCTGTCGGTTTATAAAGTCTTCCTTTTGCACAGGTTCCATTCCACATTCCATTTAGAATGTGGCGGTTACACCCCTGATAAAAATGCCAGGCCTGGATCCATTAGATGCAGCCAACCTAAGACTGATCACAAATACACTATTCTTCCTTAAACTTATTGATAAGGCAGCGACTACGCAACTACAATCCCATGTACTTAACTCTGGCATATTACATGAGAAGCAATCAGGGTTTCGAAGCTTTCATGGAACGGAGACCGCTCTATTGGATCTCCAAACATATATGTTGGGTAAACTGGAACATAGCAAGTCGTGGTTGCTGATGTTATTAGATCTTTCGGCAGCCTTCGACTTGCTGGACCATAAAATCTTGCTCAACAGAATGGCTTTGGTGGGTGGACTTTCTAAAAATGCTATTTCTTGGCTTAGATCTTTTTTGGAGGGTCGCCAGTCTCGAGTCCATTGGGGTGACTGCGCTTCTGAGCCACAGATTATCACATGTGGAGTCCCCCAGGGGGCATGTCTCTCCCCCCTGTTGTTCAATATTTACATTCTTCCGTTATGTATTGAGTTGGAATCCCTTGGGATCTTCTTCTGTAATTATGCAGATGACTTCCAACTAGTACTGAATATAACCGGGAACTATGAGGCTGATCAACAAACGGTAGCCGAAGCATATGACATCATAAAACAATGGATGTCAACTAATTGGCTCTGTTTGAATGCTGCTAAAACTGAGCTAATGCTTTTCGGCTCCCAGCATGCCCAATCCAAACTTAGCCAAGACTATAACTGCTTCATGATAGAAGGTGCCAAAATTAAAACCGTGAAGAAAGTTAAGACCCTAGGTACTTATATGGAGGAGAGTCTTAATGGTGAGGCACATGTCACAGCCATCTCTACCAATGCCAACTACCATCTAAAGGTACTTAGACAAGTCGCCCCGTTGATATTGGTAGAAAATCGCATAAAACTCGTAAGAGCAATAATATTCACTCGCGTGGATTATTGTAATGCACTGTTGGGGGGAGCTAACAAGGCTGACATTCAACAGCTACAGAAGGGACAAAATGCAGCTGTCAGAATTATCTTCCAGATGAAAAGCTCAGAACCCACCAGTGCGGCTAGAAGAAAACTTCATTGGCTTCCAGTGGCATCCAGGATCCAATTAAAAATACTTACTATGTGCCACAAGTGTATTTTTGGAAACGCTCTGGCATATTTGAAGGAGAAGATCAACGCTTATCAACCAACAAGATGTTTACGCTCTTCAGCTGGATCTTTGTTCATCTAACCCCAGATAAAAAGATCTCGTGGTCTAGGACGAGCCTTTGGTGTCTGAGGCGCGCAAGCATGGAATTCTCTACCGACACAGATGCGCAAGATTGAGAATCATCTTGTTTTTCGTAAGCAGTCGAAGACAATCCTGTTTAAATAGAATAACCTTAGCTGTGCCTTCTGCTACTTCTATCCCTCGGCGCCTGGATGCCTGTGGGCTTTGGCGCCTTATAAGTGTAATTAACATCACAACAACAGCCAGTCAAGTGGCACAGCGAGTAGAGCGCTCGCTTTGATACCCGTGCAGAGCTTGCTAAGGCAGGTTCGAATCCCGGCAAGGCCAAACTCAGCCTTTTATCCTTCCGAGGTTGATAAATGAGCACCACACACCGTGGGTAATAATAAGCAGCGCTCAGATACCTGAGGGTTCGTAGCGCTATATAAATGCCAAATTATTATTATAACATAACAATGGAACAAGGTTGACAATTACATGTCTACAAAGAAACATCATAGAGGCCTGTGTGATCAATGGTACTTAAATACTGGTCGTATACCGCTCGTACCTTTCATTCCATCTGATACGTTTAGCCTTTGCAATGACCATTGATAAGTCAGAGGGACCTACGCCCCCTTCCTGGAAGCGATCGGTGGTAATTCCGATATTTAAGAAGGGGGCCAGAATTGACCCTATGATTTACCCATGGATATTGACCTTTCACATATGCTAGAAAGGAGTATGTAATGCCAGGAACAACTAGTGCACATTATAAAACATCTAATCAATCATTGGCAGGGGAAGCATTTCATATCCTTGCTCTAAATAAAATGTCCTTTACAATAAACAAGACTCTAAAAATTTATGAAATGTCGAGATAAAATGTGACAATGTGTAATAAAAGTTTGTATAAACTAAATGTTACAACAACAAAGGAAAACTAACAAATATAGCACACAAATAAAATTTCTGGGCATTTGTTTTACAAATAGATTCCTCACTTTATTCACCCCCCCTTCAAAAGGTAATAACACCCACGCAATATAGCTTGTGTTAGCCGTCAATACAAAAAAAAACGAGTCGGGTGAAATTGTTCAAAGGAAAAGTGTCTTAAAACCAGAATAACAGTCTGTTTCCGTATTTGTAGATATGCAGGCCAAAAAATGTTTTTTTTATAAATCTTCCACTTCAGCATTACATAGAAGACAGATTACATATTTATTTTTTTGGCATTTTTGGCATTTTTTATATAGCGCTACGAACCCTGAGGTATCTGAGCGCTGCTTATTATTACCCACGGTGCGTGGTGCTCATTTAAGAACCTTGACTTTTGGCTGTATTGGCTTTCAACCAAAGAATGACAAAGCACACTCTCGTGACCAGCCAACGGTCTCATATTTATGATTAAAGGTGAGGTTTGGTTGTAGCAGGCATTAACCATCAGTTCTTTGGTTTCCCTCTGTTCTTTAGCATGACTGTTAACATTTTCCTTATAGCCATTTTTCTTTGCAACAGTTAAAAAAGTGCCAGGAGCAAAGTGTGCTTGAGCATTCATCTCTGTTACACTTGATTTGATATTGCACAACCAAGGAATCCTCTTCATCCACTCTCTATTCAAAAGTTCCTTAAGTGCCGCCTATTTCCATTGGCCGTATCATATTCTCTTCCATCTTCTTCACACTTTGGCAATTGCCTTGTCACCTTGAGTTATTGGTTATACTTTAAAATGCACCATCCTATCCTCAGACCTAACCACTTGATGTGCACCTGGTCATCACTGTGAGCTGGAAAGATAACTTTGAAGTCAGCCTGGTCCTTGCAAACAAAGCAACTATTTTCTCATCCCAGACATGCAGGCAGCCCATCATGCCTCCCTGCAGCAGGTGCACAGCACATAGGGGGCATTTGCATCATCCAAAATGGTTCTAACTAAAGATATATTAGGGGCCAGTACTTCAGTATGTATGTTGGGATTTTTAATCTTTTTCCATTTTTTCCTTCTCTTCCCAATAGAATTTCTTTCCATCTGCTCTAGATGGGAGATGCAATTTGAAGGTATGTTGTTTCTTGACAATCCTATACTTAGACAAATGGGAAAATTGTCACTACAGAGCTCTGTCAAGATCTTAACTTCCTCAATCATATGTAATAGTTACACCAACTGGTATATCAGGCTGTATGCAGCCATTAAATCAATGCATACCCCATGAGCCATAAAGCAAAGAAAACTCCATTAGGACATGTGTCCCACAAATCGGGACAGAGAATCACCCAATCCAGTTCCTACATTTGCTCACAAATGCTTTCTGCTAGCCCGTTACCCAACTTAACATTGAATTCACCCCCAGCACAACAACTGTGTCAACCTCCAATTGATAAATCGCATATTCTTCCATTTAGTCCATAAATGAGAGCAATCTGCTCTCTTCCGATATGTGGCGACTCTTATAGAGATTAAGTATTGCCACACAGTCGCCTTTACTTGGTGTCGAGCTAATCATTTGAAGATAATTCATTTTCGTATCCCTGAGCTTAATCTTACAACCAAACGCAACCTTCACCATGATCTTAAGGCCCCAAAACAACATCCTCTATTGCTTTTACTAGCAGGGTGATTTATTTTCACATAGCTGTCCAAAAAAAGGATTTCAATGGCCCATGTCTCTTGCAGTAATATCAAGTCAAATTATTTTTTTTAAAAACCACAATGTCAGGGACCAGGAATTTGGATTTTGCCCCTGCATCACTGGTTCACTGGTTCGAGTACCACCTCCACTACTCTCAACAACTACCCCAGAACCAAGCAGTTCCTTTTAGATAAGATCAATGTCGGTAGGTAGTCAATCTATCTCTTCGATTGATGACAGCACTTCTAATCGGTTTGCTAATGTAACCCCCTCCCCTTCTAGTGTTTGTTTGACAGCCTACAAATGAAATATTTGGTCTGGTTTTTGTTGTTGGATCTTGATGGGGTGGAAGCAGGTATATATTGCCCTCCTTTCTTTTGACTTTCCCCAGGGGTTTGAACCAAAGAATGAGAAGGCTTGCTCCTTCCTTGGTACCCAGGAGATGACAAGCTAGATGTATAAAAGTAATCCAGAGGACCCAATCTAATATTGAGCATCAGTTCCTGGACAAATTTGAGCTGAGAAGATAACAGGAACTGCAAATATATCCACAAAGCAATCCCTCCTTACTAGTGTTGGTGTATACCCCACCCACTCCACCTTTCTATCCATTAATAGCAAATGACGGTCAATTTTCAGATGTATTCACCCAGTGGTTTGTCTTATTTATCAAAGTGGTGGTATATTCAACACTCTATGAGCAAAACTGAAATATCTACAATTATACACATTAAAGCAGCTTCTGCAGGTGGTAGACCAAAGGCCTTGCTGTCTACTGTCATGGTCGGGACATATTGCTTATCTTGCTGATTTCGGTTTATTTCTTCTCTTTCCTTACCATGGCCATTTGACTGAACTTGATTTCTGACACTGGCAGTAACACGTATAATATGTTTGATCATCAATGAGTTTACCATAGGCATTACAATCACAGGTGGGTCTACTGGTTGGATAATGTCTGCCATAGCTGGGTGTCATCCCAAGGCATGAGCCACTTGGTCCCAAAGCTGTTTATTAATAGATTTCATTGAATCATCCATGATTGCTAAATAGCTCAAATAGTTTGCGTCAAAGATGTTATAGAGTCAATCATGGGTTATAATGTTCAGTCAAGGATATCTTCTAATAGTTTTATTTCATCCCCCTTTGATGCCTCATTGTCTGAATCATAACTATCGGATTCACACAAGTCTGTCTGCTCAACAGGTTAACATTTCCCACAAATGCAGTTAGGTTTCCTAGATTGACTAACAACCTCTTCAGGAGTTATAAGAGACTCACCAGCATTGGGATCAATGAAAACATCTAGTGTTCTCTCCTGCTCATATGTCCCATCCCCCATCGGATTCACAGCAGACCCAAAGCTGTGAAGCCATTCCATCATGTGTGGCATGTGACTCCACATGATAGTTATGCAAACTGGTACCTCGCTCTGAATTTCTGCCACTATTGGACTCTCTGTCACCAGAATACGCTTCTCAATTGTACTAGCTATATTCTGCAAGTAGTAATCTAACAGAGATTGAGAGCTGCCTTGCTTTTTCCCCATGACATTCTTGAGCTTTTTAATTTACCTGGGGAAGATTTGGTCTTCTCTGGCTTTACGTGTCACCATCTTAGTCAATGTTAAAACTACACAGAACATGCAATTAACTCTTGGATTCCTAGGATCCCTAGGAAATTCCCTAGTGGGCTATATAGGGTTCCCATTTGTACACGTTGTGCAAATTGTGCAAATTATGCAAAAAATGGCAGCCCATAAAGACCAATTATGTGACAATTGGTCTCCATTAATGTCAATAAATTCAATAAATACAAAGAGAAAAGTCCATAAACATATGACTTAAAAGCACCTGATATTAAAAAAACACATTCAAATTAAAAAGATTCACAGGGCATTAAAAGGTTTTAAGTAGTCATGAGTGGTTAATCAGAAGTAGTATACGTTATAAGTTGAACCAAGGCCAGAGAGAGGCAGCTGCCAGAGTCTGTTTCTCCTCCTATCTCTGCTAGCCCTCTGACAGTCTCTCGTGGACTCTCAGCTGTTAGCAGTCACACTTCCTCCTAATTCATCATCAACATAACCTTGCGTCTAATCAAGTTCTTGTCAGCTGTCCCAAAATAAGCTCACCAGGAAGCATATCACACTTCCATTTGTAGTGCACTCTTGAGCATCAGTTAGGGACTTTTGTGCATGAAATGCAATGTGAAGCAATATTAGTACCCGACGAGGGGTGTGTGGCTACTCCCAGTCAATGAGGAGGCTCAGAATGGGGGAATGGCCACATGGTAATCCTGCCGCTCCAAGCCTCCTCGGGGCTGGAGGCCACCATCTTCCTCTGCCGGGAAACGAGGTAAGTTCTCTCCCTATATCCCAATCCACATATTTCACACAACACTTATGTTCCCAGTGCTTCCGCTCTCAAACAGCAGCACATTGCTGTGGAAAGGAAGAAGGGACTACGTGTCTTCTCCGTGGTGGTAATTTCTTTCTTTACTTTTTTCCCTATTATTTTAATGGGCGACATCAAAAGGGGAGAAGGGTCTACTTATAGTCCATTTTCCCGTTCAATGGTGGCCATTTTGTATGTTAACTTCTTTTTACTATTTTAATTCAATCAGTTTGCTGATTGCTGGTTACTGCACAGCTTGCTGCTTACTGAGGTCACCCCTTGTGGAGTCAGCTCCAGCTTCTCCATATCTCCTACAAACCTACCTAGGACAACATCCACTGCCAGAAAAACATCCAAGCATCCGGTATCCAAACGATGTACAAATAGCAGGTCCAGCAAGGGAATAGCAACTCCCTGAATGGAAACTGTTTGGCATATTCTGCTAGGTTCCACCAGATTCAACTATACATGACACACAGGGCATATTTAACCCCGAATATGATAGCAAAGTTTGGTCAGGCAATGACACAGATGTGTCCGAAATGCAGGGAGGTGGAGGCGGATCTTATTCACATGTTCTGGGCCTGTGCTGAGATTGGCAGATTTTGGGATGAAGTAGCTCAGGCTTTAGCGAAAGCAGATATCACATTGGATATCAGATCCCCCCTGTCTTGTCTACTCAGAGGCTTCGCGAAGACCAAGAGAGCTGAACATGTGAGTAAATTGAAAGATTTAGCCTATATATTAGCGAAACGCAGGATAGCGATGGGCTGGAAAACACGGGCGAGGCCCCTGGTGCAAGTGTGGTAGAAGGATTTGGTAAAATGGCCGAATGCAGAAACTGTGGCATGGCAGGAAGCGGTGGGAAGGTCGTCGGATCAGGGAGAGGAAGGGGTAAACGCTTGGAGGCAGCTAATTGGGGACTTGACCATCTCTTCATAGGAGGTCACTGAACTGGTAGGCAGTCCTGCGCAGCCAGGTGCAGAAACTTGAAGTGAGGTGGGAACATATAAACAAGATATTGATCGATGCAAAGTCTAGTAGGCTGGGATGAAGTTGGGCAGAATTGGGGGGACAGAGGGGACAAACAGACGCAATTGAAAATGTAACATGTGCTTAATTAATGACATGTCTGTATGGTTTTGGTTAAATTGAAAATAAAAATTGTTCAACTGTTTAGCAAATTCATTGATTTCAGGAAATTCCAAAGGAAACACTTGAAAGAGGTGTCAAGAGAACTTTGATAAAGCTGTCAGCTAGTGCTGATCAGTGAAGGAGATCAATATGGCAACCAGCAATTAATTTACAGAGATGTCATTTCATGACTAGAACATGGAGGAATCTGATAGCATCAACATCCCCTGCGCCCTAATGCCCGCGGGCTCTGGCGTATTATGAAAAGATAAATAAATAAATACATGTGAGCCTGTGCCAGACACATGGGGATGATGCCATGAATATGGGACTTAGGCAGCATTGGTTGCCATTACTGGAGTATTTAGGGCTGCATTTGGCATATGATAGCAGCAATATATATGACTATACCAGGGATTTGAGTACATATTTAGTGTGCAATGGCTATGTGTAATGGTTATTCATGGCATGAGAGGCTATAACTTCCAAAAGATTACAGTAACTGGCCATATGCAGCTGTACTGGCATGGGAAGGCATGGCCACTGGCCTATGTTGGTCCTATGTATGACATTAGCAAAACCAAAAGTTGATGACTGGAAGGTTTTGAATCAATCATAACCACTGGCACAGCTATAGGCCACCCTCCAGACCATAGTTTGCCAGCCTGCCGAACCATTTCAGAAAAGGCAAGACCATTTGCATGTCAGGCTTGGTCCTACACCAAACAGGGTGTTCTAGCCCAAACTGCTAGGTCACATCTGATCTGCACGAGACCACGAGCATCTCCAGACATGCTCCAGCCTTATTGAGCATCATCAGTGTAGAGTAGCTAGGGTCTTGAGGCCCAGCAGGCTCAGGACCCATGTATGAGCATACCCGTCCCACTCGGGTTTACTTAATCAAAAACAAAAGATGATGCCTGGAAGGTTTTCAATCAATCATGACAACTGGCACAGATATGCACGACCATGTCATGCCCTGAATTCATTCAAGAGTGAATCATGTTAAAAAATATTTTGTTAAATAGTCTTTTGTCTGCTTTATTAACGATTTTGTATTTGTATTAATATTACATTTATTTAAGTTTGTTTTTTACACCTGCCACTTCCTGTTATATCATAGGTTTAAATGTCATGTGACATCTTCTCCTATGATGTCATCATGGTCAAGGATCATGCAACATCACTACTTGTGATATAAAATGTGGCACCGCTGGCATTTTGGCGAATTCATGTCCCAGACCCCAGTACTTATTCTTAGGCTCAAGCACATGAGAAAATTAAAGTAGTGCTACTCTTCCTATGTGACACACAATGCTGGATTCAGCCACGTAGTTAATCCTGAGGAAGTTAACTCTGTGGTCATTGTCATTGACTAGATCTCCTGAGTCAGGCTATATTAAATAGCGTGGAACTCGTTTTCAATGTCCCTGGAGCATAAATGGGGGAGGGGGGTCTAAAGACAGACGAAACACCAGCTACACCTGTCTTAATGCTTCCATTCACCCCACAGGGGATTTTCATTGTTTTTGAAGAAGGTGGGCGGGGCGTTACAGGAGTGACATGTACACCTCTCGTTTGCCCTCTGCCTTCAAAACAGCTTAGTTTCACGCCAGAATGGGATTTTCATGCTTGCATGAAACCAATGATTTCTCATGGCCTGCTTTTTGCTGGTGCATAGGAAATCATTGTAAACGCTGCCCGCCATGCGTATACGGCAGGCAGCGCTTAATCTATTTGCCCTGTGGAGTGCACTTAGAGAAGTGTAACGAGGCTTCTGCCGTCTCTTGGCACTTCTCATTTTCAATCTGCAGTGCAGATGACGAAAATCGCCCGGAGGGGACTTGTTTGTACGTAAGTGCAAACGCCAGCTGTCCCCTCCGGGCAATTTCCGGTTTAATAGAAAATGAGCTCCCATGTGTTCTCACTTTATTTTCTTAAGTAACATTGGACTCATATGAGCTTTATTTATGCTATCCAACTGCTAATTAAATCAAATATAACATATTCATTCTGCTCTAAAACTACACTATGTCAAAAGACATATGAATTTGAAAAGCCTCGGCCAAATGCAGACCTTGTACTGTATAGGCTCTGTAAACGCATTTTATGAATTCATCCTCCTGACCTACAATGTTTGAAAAACGAGGGTAGCTCACAATTTAGAACAGCAAACATTTGTTCAGTGAGAAAATGGCCGCCTTGTCAAATAAGCACTCTTTACACAGAAGTGGCAGGGCCATTGCAAATAACCACCCGCTAATAGGCCCTGATGCTTTCCCCTCTGAAGAATATTGATGGGCTTTGAAAACTAGTCGGCGGGATAATCAGTCCAAGTAATTAATTTTATCTTCCCGAGCACACATGTAGAGTGATTTTAGCTTTTTGATAAGGTCATTTGTGGCTTCATTGATAACCAATCTGACCGAAGAGCAGAGGAACATGCAGCAGCAGACCCCTTGGAGAGCTCCCTGCCGCTTCTACTGTGAACTCTGCACAGAATAAGGTTGCGAGATGACTCCATCTCATCAGTGACACCGTACCCCAATCCTGGATTTTAATTTCTCCATTAATTGCATTCTGTAGTCTTAGGGCACCTCTTTTAAATAAACCATTCTTCTGGTAGCCTTAGCTCAGAGACTCGCATTGAAGTGAAATGAGCTTTCATGCATTATTTTACAGATTTAGCTCTAATGATATCTCTCTTCCTGCATTCCAATTGGCGTATTTACTAATTCACTACCTACAATGGCAGCATGTGTTCTCTCCTCTCCACCCTGCACCACTTTCCTATGACTCAGGCTGGGAGAGATCCTTTTTGCACACCGAGTCAATTTCCTGACTCTGACACCTCTGTCAGCCGGCACAGTTTTACCAGAACCCCCTTCAGCTATCAGCAGGAGGGAATCCAATATGAGTATCTGATTCAAAGCCCCCACAACTCCCAGGAACTCTTGAGCACATTAAAAGCCCATTACACATCCAGAATATTATTTAATGTAATATCACCACCACACTAGAAATTGCCTCAATGAAACTTCTGACAGCCAATAGTGGTTATCATTTCTTCTTTTGAATACCCTTTCTTCTGGTCAAAGCATCCAATGAGCACTAAAGTAAGCTTTGAGTGCAAGTGGTAATTCCCTCCCAGAATGGTACATTGAAGTCACACTTTCACAATGCTTAGAAGCAAGAAAACCCTTTGTTTGAAGTTGTACACAGAGATATGGTTTTATTACAATATTTTGCATATGCCATATTGTATGCCCATATCACTGATGTTAATTATCTGGCCATTGAATGCCATGTAGGTCTGGCCTTTCTCAAATACAGCCTGACAAGTTAATGTTAATGTTAAAGTTATTTGTACCATGCACCGTCACCACCGGAGTGGTCCCCAAGCGCTCTGGTGGATGTGAAAAGGAAGGTTGAGGGGTTAGTAGAGTGTAGTGGGAATAGGAGAGTGAAAGCTGTGATGTCCTGTTGGCAGCTTCAGTTCGTTTTTCACCTTTTTCTGAGCTTGAGTGTTGTTATAGGGTTGGTGCGAGTTCCTATGTGCTGTTGATACGGGTTATGTGTTGTTTATCTGTTGTTGCAGTGTGGTGAAGTACGTGTGGATTGCTGTGCAGATAAGTGGTGTATGGGAAAAGTTGAGGATTTATAATTGGGTTAGTGGTATTTTTTCTTACCTCTTAGTCTTTGCGTTTCTTTGTTCTACATGTTTGGTTATCCTGTGAGTTTTGGTATTGTAGTTTGTCTGCCTAGTTAGCAGGTATGATGGGGTGGCAGTTTTCCTCTGTTCTACTTTAGTGGTTTGTGTACCTGGCTGAAGCAGGCGTGTTCCCCCACCTTGGTGTTGGTGATATTTAGTTTAGAGGATTCTGGTCCCTGCCTGCCCATTCACGTGTTGGTGATCCTTACCTGCCTATATTTCCACTGTCGACTAGCAGTTTGTGGTAATGGCATGGCATCCTCCCTCCGGTTAGGGGAAAGATTAAGTTAGGGATGATGGTTTAGCTCTCTCGGATTCTTGTTTCCTGCTGCGTACGTTTGCTTTTTTATTGGTAGCCAGTGTAGCATTTTCAGTGCTGGGGTAATGTGTTTTCTTCGTGGTAGTTTGAGCAGGAGTATGGTCATAGCATTTTGATGCGCTGGAGTTTCTTTAACAGGCATTCTGGCCATCCTAGTTATAGGCTGTTGGCGTAGTCTACTCTGGACATGATAAGTGCAATGATGGTGAATGTTTTGTGGGTAAAAGAGAGGAATGGTAGGATCCTTTTTACTGCGTGTAGGAGGAAGAAACATTTCTAGAGTTTACTTGTGGCTCCAGTGTTAGTTCATTGTCCATCAAAACTCCCAGGTTCTTTACCATCGTTCATGGAGCAGGCGATGTACCAAGTTCCGTCGGACATGGGATGTAGTGATTGTTTTCTCTGCTTTTGGATATGATCATTATTTCTGTTTTACCCCAGTTCAGTTTAAGATTGTTTAAGTTCATCCAAGCATAGAGTTCTTCTAGGCAGCCTTCCAGTGTTTTGTTTTCTTCCCGTGTGTCTTGTATTTTATAAACTATTTGTGTTTTCTCAATGTAGTTGTAGCATGTGACACTGTATCTGTTATTGTGCTTGATTAGTGGAGTCAGGTTTATGTTGAAAAGCAATGGGGAAAAAGATGATCCTAGTGGTACTCCACATGCAGATTCCCTTCTGGTGGATTTGAATGTTTTGATACATATGGTTTCTGTTCTGACAAGTGGAAGTGCATTGAAGGTATCTCTGACTTATCTGACAAATGTGCATGTAATTTGCACGTGATTGCATGGTTTTGATTCTGCATTTGGTCTTCATGTTATGTATAATAGAAACCTCACCTGTAGACAGCTGCCCTTGTGGTTGATAGGCTGATTACTATCCTCTGTTCCACCATTAGCACAGTAGTCCATAGAATATGGCTGAGTCTAATGTAAAATTGAATCCAAGTGTCACATAGTCAGTGACATAGCAATCCATGCAAATGTTACTATACTAGTTACATCTGCTAATAATTGAACAGGCACTTGTAATTAGGAATACTATTTGCATGCAATCTATTCCTCTTCTTATTTCATGTTTCTTCTGACCATGATCTGCTGAACTAACATTCACTCCTATGCATTTTAAAGCCCTAACAGTAGCGCTAAGACACCATACACATATTGAGTAACAAAACATAACTTAACATATTGTAAAACCCTAGTGAATTCTGCACCTGAGTGGGCCGATAGGGTCATTTTTGCAGTGCAGCAAAGATTTTATGCATTTGGATGGGCCAATGTTGTTTCCTGAAGCTACAAGAACTTGAGCTGGACCCACTTCACTACAGGAGATGGGCATGAAGAAATGCTAACCTTCCTGCAGAAATCTCATGCAGCTCCCACAGTACCTAGGGCTGACCACACTTTCTTGATCTGGGCCATCTGATTGGCTGATTGTGAACCCCTTGACCATGCCACGTGCTATGCCTCTCCTGATCTGCATGCGTCCCAGTGTGTCCATCCCAGATTTCTAAGTAACTTTTTCTACTTAATGTTGCAGTAGACCCGTGCTCCAGAGGCAGCAGCACCGGGGCTATTATGCTCCCACTTTGGAGAGCCATAGTCATGGTTTTCCCTCCTCCCCCAATTTTGGGTAAGATTTGTGTGTTTGGAGGGGAGTTGGTTCCTGGTCTCCTGAATGAAACAATTGTGTATCACTACAGTAACCAGAATCTCTTGAGACTGAAATTGAACAAGTAATTAGCAACACATGAAAAGGAACACAGCCTCCCTCCCTGAAGAGAGTTTGATACTTGAAAGTACTTGAAGGAGTAGAACTATTGTGAATTTGAAATGCAGCAGTTGGGATTTAACCCTGGTATTTTTTGAACATTCTTGGACTTAACTCTGTTAATACTTGCATCTTGGATTCAACCCTGTTATTTTTTGAACATTTTGGGATTTAACCCTGTTATTACTTGCATCAGGATTAAATCACTGGGAACTAGAGAGCGCGCCTGACCTTCTTTTTCTACTTTAAGTAGCTAACATAGTCAACCCAGGAAAAAACATTTATCTGTGGCAGCTCCATCTTTGCGATTGGCAGAACCAGGAAAGTCATATTTTCGAAGCCATACTTCCTATGTAAAGAACAATGTGCCCCATAGTCTACTCAAACTATGCTTTTTCTCAAACACCTGCGCAACACAAACACCAGAACACACACTACTCTACACGTCATTATTCAACTCTCCTTGATGCCCATCAATGCTCTCGCTACACACAAACATGATTCTCAAATACACATGTTCACCCAATCACTATTCTCTCTGTAACCGAGACTCACTGTTACATGCACCCTCATCTTGAAGGAAGTCACCAAATATGGAGAGAACCTTCATCAGAAAACCTGCACCAATAAAATGGGGGACAGCCATCCATAAATCCTCATTAGCAAACATTACACCCTTCTTCAAAAACAATGCTTCCATTGATTACCTATCTAGATGCCTCTCACTCAGCTTTTACTTCTACTGTCTTGCTACAATACCTTCATAGAGGACTTTTCAGCCTCACCCCTCCTCGCAATGTGTATCACCTACTGTATAAAAACTATTTCTGCAATTAAAATCTCTCCACATCCCAGTAGTCAAAGATGTGAACGTCTTTCAGCCCAACATCATTGTCTGAAAGGAATTCTTTTCATCAACACCCTCTCTAGGGTAACTATCTCTACACTGACCTCTTTGCCATAGCTTTGCTAATTATGCATCCCAAATTCCCCTAAAAAGGACAAACAAAGACCTGTACCACCACCACCAAATTCCAAAAAGTCGTGTGGTTTATTTACAAGAAACCCTGTGACACACTCTCTTAGTCCTCTGAAATGTTAAATACACTCTCATGGATAACATCAACACCACGTGCTTCATCTTCAACAAGACAAAGCATTACTAACAAATAGTAACTGGTATGGATAGTCAATGCGTTAGTGCATACAAGATCTTGCTATAAATAATCCTTATTTGAGAAAACCCGAAAAGATCTTGAATAAACTGACCACTGTCAAAAATGATCCTCCAGCAAGAAAGCTTCAAAACCACCAGGCATAAACTGCCATTTCTGGTCACACCTTGAAAGAAAAGCTCTTTTTCTAGATGTAAAACTGCAGTATCTCTCTCCCACACTCCACTATCCCACTGGGATAGACAGAGCATTTCCTACTCTCGTTAAGAGCTCCCTGCCTCCACTGGGCTACACCAGCAGGTACGGCCGGCATCGCTAACTTTTAGCCACTTACATTATTTATTTCCTTTTAGAACGCCGCTGCGTGCGGCGGGTGACTGGACATCGAATACATTTAGCATTACATTGCTTTTAAATTGTACTTTTTCTTTTCCGTACTGACATGACAGGAAGTTGCCTGGCTTCTCTTGCAGACACACGCTGTTGCCTGTCTTTGCTGCTCATTCCCCTGAGTGGGAGGGACAGTGCTAATGCAAATTGTGCCTACATAATTGCAGAGTATTCTGGAAATGCGGCAGACGAGCGCAGCGGGTTAGAGCCTCACACACTGAAGTCGCACCAAAGTTGAGCCTGTCTGTGCCCGTCCGGGCCATGGAGCATGCCACCCACTTTCATTCCCATTCCTTCCCCTGCTGGGTACCTACCGCTTGAGGCTTTACTGTCTCATGCCCCTCTTAATTCCATCCTCCCGCATAATGTTATTAAGGCTAGCGAAACTAATGATGAGCAGCCCAATACTAGGACCTCCTTCCTGGACTGTTTCATATTAAATGCTCACTCACTAGTTGCACATGCCCATGACTGCTATGACTTGATAGATGACTATCACCCAGATCTTCTTTTCGTCAGAGAAACGTGGCTACATGAGTACTCTGAGTCCTCTGTACTGCTAGCATTACTTCCCAATTACAGCATCTTCCGTCCCGACCGAGTGTTGACTCACTATGGTGGAGGGATTGCAGTAATTTAGAAGTCTATATTTAACATGTCCTCCATACAAACTGACCACAGCCTTCAAATGGAATCTTTACTGTTGCGCCTCCCAGTTTCTGCCTCCATGTCTCTGACTCAGCTACTGGTTTATCGCCCACCTGGCTATGACCGTTCTTTTCTGACTGATTCCCCTGCCTTTCTTTCTGAACTCCTTTTAAAACATTCTAACCTACTCATTGTTGGTGATTTTAACCTTCTGATCACCAAAGCCAGTAAGCACGCAATATCTCAACTTTTTACCACTATGTCAGATTTAGGCATCTCACAACAGTTTATCTACCCACCCCACCATCTTGGCAAGTGATGTCGTGTTTGCTGCTAAAGAGATTTGTAGTATCTTTTTCGGGTTCCTATTGACTTGGTACGATCATTTTTCAATTCCATACTCTCTCCCTACTATGCCCTGCCTTGAAACTTTACCAACACAGTTTTTCTAGAAAAGTGCTTGGCGCTCTACCTCTCATCAAAAACGATGTACTCAAATTGGGTCACATTGTTCCAAGTCATCTCCCTGTATGCGAACCACCTTAGCTCAGGCCTTTGGCAGTGTAGCTGACTCCATTGCCCCGTTGCAGTGCTGTACAGCCAGGGCTCGTCCGTCTGAGCCCTGGTAGTGTGAAGATCTAAAGGCATTAAAGCTACTCCGTAGGCAGGCGGAAAGAAGATGGAGACTTCACTATAATCCAGTTCCTAAAACTTGTTCTGCCAAGCCTCCAGTAATTACAAAGAAGCTATTTTCCTGGTCAAACAATCCTTCTTTAGCGAGAAAGTCTCAGCTGTAATAAAGCAACCTAAAGCTCTCTTTGAACTGGTGAAGATGCTATCCTCACTGGCTAAAAACTGTTCCAAAGTGGTATCCTTGCAAGCTCTCTGTGACTCTCTGCCTTCTTTTTTTGAGGAAAAGATTTTTTCTATTCGCTACAATCTTGACAGTGTAGGCTCTTCTCCTGACCGGCCGAGGGTATCTTCTGTTTACATGGGTTCCTCGGTAGGCTGGCCTTCATTTCTTACTTTCTCTGTACAAGATATAATATCTGCCATAAATAGGTGAAAATCTGCTTACCCCTCGGATCCTATTCCTCTTTCTCTTCTGAAGGATATTTCTGCTGACAGTGGACCCTGGATCACATTGGAAATTAATGACTACCATGCCTCGGGTCATAATCTTAATGATCTAAAAAATGCTCTGGTAATTACCTTACTGAAGAAGCCATCTCTGGATCCCGCAGTCCTTTCTGATTTCTGTCCAATTTCTCTTCTCCCATTCACCATGAAGTTACTTGAATCTCTTTTTTTCCCACTTCTTGGCGATTTTCTAGAAATGTCTCACTTTTTCGATCCCTTGCAGTCTGGGTTTTACCCTGGTAGAGGAACTGAATCAGTGCTTGTGGCAGTGGTGGATGTTCTTACACATTCTTTTAGATCGATGAGCTGCCTTTGACACTGTTGACCCCCCCCACCATGGTCGCCCGCCTAGCCACTGCTGGCCTATCTGGCACAGTGCACAAGTGGTTCACCTCCTTCCTGGATGATCCCATTAGGTCTGCTTGCCCCATTTCAAATCCAAACCTACCCCTCTGACATGCAGAGGCCCTCAAGGTTCCGCAGTATCCCCTATTCTCTTCAATGTTTATATTCAGCCTCTTCTTGGTATCATCCAGTCTCATGATTTCCTATGCTACTGCTGTGCCGACGGCACACAGATTCTCCTTCGGCTCAATCTCTCCTTCTCTGACACTGCTGCTCGGCTTAGATAAAACTGAGGTAACGGTTGTGGGTACAACAGATCCCTCACAGTACTGGACCTCTGAGTTTTGCCCTCTAGTTTGGGCCCTTTTCCTTCTCCTGTCCCACCGATGATGGGTCTAGGTGTTAAAATGTCTAACACTTTATCAATGTTCGACCTGTTATCAACAATTTGCACAACCAGTCATTTTAAGCTGATGGTCCTCCATAAGGTTCTTTCATGCTCCTGTAGTTTTTTCCTAGGTAATGAGCGGCATTGAATACTGCAACACGCTTTATTTGGCAAAACCTGCCTATCTATTATGCCGACTTCAGTTACTACAAAACATGGCTGCTAGAGCTGTCACCCACCCCCCCCCATGGTGTGCACATGTCTCCTATGCTCTGTCAAATGCACTGATTCCCTTTTGTCAAGAGGGTGCTGTTCAAGTCTCTCTGCATTGTGCATAAAGCCTTGTACAAACAGGGGGCTGAATATCTTCACGCTAAATTGATCCCATACTCCTTCTTGAGCACTCCGCTCCCAAACCTCGCTGACAATCCAAATCTCCCGGACCAAGCTCTCCCGTGTTAGTGGATGCACATTCTCTTTGGCTGCAGCAAAAGCTTGGAAGGCCCTACACTATGTTTTACGTGAAAGGGCAGATCATTTTTCTTTTCATTGTGCATTAAAAAGCTACCTTTTCTAGTCTTTCTGCTACTTAGTCTGTTCCTTTTCGGCTCTACATTCTGGTCAGTGCCAAGATTCCCTCGGGTGAATGCCGTGCTCTACAAATTCCTATAACATAACACATGTAAACATCCAATTGTCCATTGTCAAAATTAGCACTACTGGCACATCAATATTTCCAGATTGTATTTGCTGAGTGAGGACGAGTGAGTTGTGGTCTGCTGTGGTCAACTATTTCTTCCATTTCGTTGAATTGGAGGCAGACTTTCTGCTGTCAGAGTTGTAGTTCCTATATTTTCCTCAGTATACCGTGGAGCAGAGCGAGGACGAGTGAGTTGTGGTCTGCTGTGGTCTGCTGAGTCTGTGAAGTAGTGAAGGTATAAGGTACTTTTTGGAGGCGTGCTGGTTCTTTGCACACAGCTGCCTTTCAACTCTGTGCACTCTAAGTGTTACATTTTTACCATTGTGTTTGACTCACTACTGAACAAAATACGGCTGCCAGATTCTGCGGCTTTCTGCTGAGTGCTTACTTTGGCCCTCATTACGACCCTGGCGGAAAGCGACTGACCGGAGCGCCACAGCGTAAATAGCGTTTCCGCCATTGCACGAAGGAGCAAAGTGCGGCCCATTCCGACCCATCGGGCACGAGCACCACGCCACGGCGGAAGTGCAAAGTCCGCGATGGCGGAAATGACCCCAAAACGGCCCACACCGCCGCCGTACGGCGCCCTAGGTGCAATACCGCCACCCCTCTTAGCGGTCACCGCAGTGTGCGCCTACCGGAAAGTACGGTGACCGGAAATATACGGAAACGGAAGTTAAAACATGGGCCCGGAACGGGAAACATCCCGGCGTACACCCATAAAAACACTAAAACCACACAACCACTAAAATCACTACCCTGAAACACACCCCAACCCGTCAACCACCCTAGCGAAACCAAGAAAAATTGGAAAAGTAGCGAAGAAAGCGTGCGACCGCAAGCGGCAGGTCCACTTCTCCCGTGAGGAACTCACCGTGCCAACAGAGACCCTCCAGGAGAATGCTGCCGTCGTCTTCTGCAAGCAAATGACCAGGACGGCACTTGCAAACAAGAAGGCCATATGGGCTCTGGTGGCACAGCGGGTAAGTGCGGTGGGGACCGCACCCCGCACCCCACAGCAATGCCGCAAGCGATGGGACGACCTGCGGATACGCGTCCGCAGCATACTCTCTGCCAACCGCAACATTGCCACAGCCACCGGGGGAGGTCCTGAATCACCCATCAAGTTGACCCCCTGGGAAGAAATCTGTGCCTCCACCATCGGAATGGAGAGCATAGAGGGAGTCGGAGGGATGGAGAAAGGAGTGCAGACATCCGAAGATTCAGGTAGGTGGGCCAGATAAAACAATGCCAAATCCACACAGTCCATCCATGTGAAGTACCATGCGTCCACATAGTGCAACAGAAACACATGTCCAGGAGAACGTCCACACACATCGGCCTGATAGCGCACGTTAAAACCCACAATAAATACATAAATAATTAAAAACCCCTAATACACGCACAACACGTGCAGCAGGCACACCCTAACTGCAGGCTGCCAAACAACTGCACCCTCACTCCACACACAAATCAAAGCACCTCCAAGGCCCCGACCCAAATCACCCTCAGGTACCACCCCAAAGCATGTGATACAATGCCATTCCAATTCCCACTGACCCATCAATAACCCTCGCCCTCCTTTACTCCACCACAGGGTCCGATCCAAACGACGAGCTACAGGACACCCCTACCAGCACACCTGCAAAGAGGGCCAAGACCAACGGCCAGAGACCCTCCACCTCAGCTGCACGCATCAAGACATGGCAGCAGCACAAATCAGGTGGCAGCACAGAGGAGGGAACATCAACAGGCACCCCAGCAGCCAGCATGCCCACAACACCACCACCACAGGTCCCCCCAATGGATGCCACAGAAGGCACTGCCTCTGGTGGCAGCAGCACCATAGGTGACACCCCATTGATGGCAGCATGCTCGGACACAGAAAACGGGGATGCCGAAGTCAGATCCATCCATGACCTGTCCCAATCCCCCTGTCTGTCCCATCCCGTACAACATGAGGATACCACGCAGGGGCACCCACAAGACGACGACTGGCCATCCCCCACAAGCCCTGTGGCAAGGCAACATGAGGACAACAGCCCCTCTGTGACACCCCCGCAAATGGCCATGGCCCAGCAGAGGCAACAGTCCCTCGACCAGTTGATCGAACAACAGCAGCAACTGGCCACACTCCTCAAGGACCATGCCGATGAATGTGGGGGCACAAAGGCAGACATAGAAACATCAACTGAGACACTTAGGGCAGAAATGGAGAGAGGTACAGAGACGCTAAGGGCACAAATTGAGAGAAGCACCGAGAGCCTGAGGGGGGAACTGCATGCGACGTCCAAAGACGTATGTGCCGAACTTGCCGCAGTGCGCCGTGTGCTCACTGAGCTCTCGCAAACCCTTAGGTACATGCATGGACGTGAGCAGGCAGACACATCATCCGTTGCAAGTTCCGTCCAGGGCAGCCCCCAACGTAGATCTGGAAGGAACCTGCGCTCCACAGGCAGGGGTGCCCCTGATACCCGCAGAGGGGGCATGCAATAGCGACAGCCCACTGACAATGAGCATCTTTGGACACTGGTGTTCGGGGGGGAGGTAGGAGGGTGGAGGGGGTGTGTTGGGCTCACTTGGGTGGCGGGTCGATAGGGTGTGCAACATGATATCACATATGCCATAAAAAGTGCACGATCAACCAATGAGAAGTGTGGACATTGATCTTTGTGTACTAGGCCATCATAGGCGTACAGTCCATATTGTGCATGTCCCAGACACACGCAGTGCCACGAGTCCCGTGTCCATGTATCAGCCACCAGGCGTGAGTGCTAGAAGCATACATCAATGAGATGCTGACGAATGTCACGGCCCTCCGGTGCCTCGCAGACTCCATGAGGTGCTGCCACATCCCCACCCTCATCATGACCATCATCAGGTGCTTGCAGTTCTGCGTCAGGGGGCATGGGCACATTTCTACGTACGCACATGTTGTGGAGCATGACACATGCCATGACCATCTTTGCAACCTTCTCATGGCGGTACAGGAGTGCCCCGCCAGACCTGCTGAGGCACCGGAAACGAGTCTTCAGTAGGCCGAATGCCTGTTCAATGACTACACGGGTACGTGAGTGAGCATGGTTGTAGTCCTCCTCATGCTGGTCCCGTGGGTTCCGGACTGGTGTGAGGAGCCATCTCTTCAGTGGATATCCAGCATCACCTGTATGTGGACGAGAAACGTATGATGTGGAATGCCATTGATACGTACGCACACCCCCCCCCCCCTTCCTGGCAGGTCATTGCCAATTCACATACCCCACATCATCATGCATGTAATGAGACTCACCGAGTAGCCAGGATCTGTTCCCTGCGTGTCGCTCCATGTAGCGTGGTATTGTAGAGTTCCTCAAGACCATAGAATCATGGGTTGATCCAGGGAATCGGGCACAACAATGTGTAATGATCCTGTTGGAGTCACACACCATTTGTACATTCAGGGAATGAAATTGTTTTCGGTTGCGGTACTGGGCCTCCATGGCATGTGGGACGACCAATTCAACATGGGTGCAGTCGATGGCACCAATGCAACCCGGTATGCCGGCAAGTGCATGGAATCCCACTTTTGTGTTGGTTATTTCCTGCTCCGAGCGTGGTAGAGAGATGTAGTCGTCTGCGTGCTGCAGGAGGGCATCGAGCACTTGCAATAGTGTCCGTGAGAACAGTGGCTGAGAAATGCCATGCAACTGTCCGACTGTGTGCTGGTAGGTGCCTGTGGCCAGGAAGTGGAGTACAGACACCACCTTCAGTAGGGGTGGGATGGCGGTTGGGCTATCTATCATGCTGACAAGGTCAGCCTGTGTCATGTCCACAATGGCGGCTATGGTGTCCCGGTCCAGACGGTAGAGGGTGTGGATATGCTCATCAGTGAGGTTGAACGGATGTGCTCAGAGGCGTGGTATTGCGGGCTGCCTGCGTGGTGGTAGTGGCTGTGCTGGTGGGCCTTGCTGGCCCTGCCTTGGCCTCCTCCTCCTCCTGCGTCTCCTCCGTGCGGCTGGTTGTAGTTGGTGTTCGTCTTCTTCTTGGAGTCGGAGCACTTGCAGTGCTATCAGGTCCCCCAGGGCCAACATCGCGAGTCCTGCCGGTAGCATTTCGGTGTGGTTGTGGGAGGAGACTGGCTGTGCAATTTATGTGTTTTCAGGCTGTATGGCCTCCACCTGTGGTGATTGATTCCACCTGTGCAAACTGCTCTCCCCTTTGGCCGAGCACGTCCCGCGCACAACGCTGCAATTCAGGGAATTGTATCTTGCTATTGCAATCATGTATTTGTACCCGATGGCCGTGTAAGATTGGTTGATATGTCCATTCTGCTGTGGTCCCATTGTTTCCCATACTATCTGTGCAGTCGCGAACAGACTTGTGAAGGGTCAGTGGAACGTAGTACTCGAGTAACGGTGGGCCCCCATGCATCACTGTACCGAGTTGCAACGACGGGCGGGGCGTCCCATTCGTGGGTGAAGACAGTTGCCATTTTCACACACAGCCGCACTCGATGGAATAATTAGTGATTTCAAACGGCCACAGATGCCTTTTCGACGTGATGTTGCAAATGAGGAATTCGAAGGGCGGCGCTTTCGGTTTCCAGCTAGCGGCGAGGAGATGCCCACAGGTCTGACTGCAAATATAACGTTCTATTGTTCTATGTCCTTGAGACAGGGCCCATGGCGAGGGAGCAATGATTGATATGAATAGTTTGGGATGCGCAATAGCTACGTGGGCGATGAGGCCGTCCGTTCCCAAATACATGTTACTTCACAACACTGGAATTACGGGCTGGGGCACTGTGGATTTAGCAGGCTGCATAACGCACAGACTCAATGGATGTTTCTAATGTTATGTGAGTAATTATTCAGGCGTTTTGATCCCGGGATGAGGGAATGATGGATGGGTGCATGGGCAGGTGATTTGATACAGAGTTTGCCATGTACAGGGCTTCTTGGGATCTATCCGCCTCCCCTACGCTATGTGATGCAGGGCTGCCATAGTGGGACCATCGTCTATCTGGCCTTGTTGAGCCCTCCCTGTCTCGAGGCGCCCTCAGACACTTGTGTCCATGCACGTTAACATTCCCATCTGATGGAATCTGTTTTGACAGACGCATGCACAGGTACACTCGTTTGTGATGGTGTTTGCACCTCGATATAGATGGTTATGAGTCGCAAGTGGTTTTGGGGTGGTGATGATCCTTTTGAGTGGGCTAGCATGCATATGGCTGTGGATTTCGTGTGATCATTGAAGTGAGTTGTTGGAATGTAGTTCTGATGGCCATTCTGTTCTTTTTCTTTTCTTTTGGTTGACAGGTATCTCCTCCCCTTTTGCCACTTCCATCTGTATGCCACTCCTGCAGATGGATTTTACTCCCGACACCTGCTGCTTCGTGTTAATCAGTGGAGCAGCATTACGATCTTATGGGACGATCGCCAATGGGCCACATGCCCTTACGCAGTACTGGTGGCTCGGAGCAACATTTCGGCCTTTCAGCTGGACTAGTGCCTCCCCATTGGGACGGCCCTGCGGTTCTGTGCGCTTCCATGTTGCCTTTTCGTACGTGAATGTGGCTCTGTGTACCATGGGGGAACAGGGCGACACACAGGTAGTGGCTGGTCATTTCTTGCGGAAGCAGCCCACAATGGTGATTAGTGTTTTGGAGTTCATGGCCTGATGGCTGTATGGGCTTGGTGACTTTGATGTGCATAAAATTTCTATTCTGATTTGGCCCGTGTAGCGTTTTTCTTTGCAAGTGATGTGGCATATGCCTATTTGGGGGGCGATGTATTGTGAGGAGATCTGCATTGGGTTCCAGCTTCGGGGTTTAGTTGCGTGGTACTGTGCTGGGCGCGTTTGCCTACGAAGCCCAGTGAGGTCAGGGATGGGGGCTGCCAATATGACTGTTTGAATGTTGTCATGCTCAGGGGCGGGGGATTGGGTTTTGTGTAACAGATGCCGGTCAGCCAGGTGGACTGGTGGAATGATGTGATTTTCGGAATATTGCTGGTCACAGGTGCCTGTGTTTGCGTGCGTTTCTTGGTGGGGGACTGTGGTCATGTCCATTGGGATGGCTTCTGTATTCGTGCCATCTGTGCCCTGCAGCTCCCATTGGCCCCTCTTGTGTTTCTTTTGTTCGTTGCCATGCATGGGTGACTTGTACATTTCAATGGTTGCATTGTGGCTTCATTGCACCTACGGGGAGTTGTACTTTGTGGGCAGGGAGCGGTGTACAGGCACTCAGTGGGGCCGTTTACGGTTGATTCGCGATGCCGTACTTCTCGCCATGGCGGAATGGTACATTACGCCATGCCTGATGGCGTTAGGTACATGTCCGCTAGGGTCGGAATTGGCGTACCCTTGCGCCATGGTGGTGTTTGCGGTTTGGCATGGCGCGCGCGCGCGTGCTTGGTGCAGTTAGCGTTGGCGTTCACTACGGTGTCGCTAATGGCTTCGTACTTTGCGGTGACGGGTCATAGTCGCACCGAGCGCTATTCGATGGCGGTATTGCATTTCCACCATCGTTTTTCGATTTCCGCCAGGGTCGTAATGAGGGCCTTTGTGTCTGTACTAGGAGTGCGTGCAGTAGTGTGGACTTCCATAGCCTGCTGCAGCCTGACGCTGACCCCATTTACCCCGACTTGATTAGCGCTATTGAAGATATCAACAATCTGCAATTTGCTCGCAGACACATCTTTATTTTTGCGTACTTGAAGAGCTCCTCCTCTTTCTTATGCCTTTTGGATCAAACTACTGCTGCAAGTTTTTGTGACTTTCTGCCAGGAGTTGTATTTGTGGCTGGTCTAGAAGTGTTTGCGGAGGTGTAGTGCCCCTGTCTTTATGGGGGCTTCCATAGCCTGCCCTGGTCTCCTTGACCCCAACCTAATCAGCGGTGTCGAATCTACCAACAAACTACAGCACGTGCCCCCTGCCGCGTCCCTGCTTCTGATCGGGCTGGGAGTGTGTGCAGGAGTGTGATGCTCCTGTTTCTCTCACGCCTTTGTGATACTCTTAACGTACGACCCTTGCTCTTTCTGTCGTTTGGAGTTTGTGTTCCTTTGACATTTGTATTTGTAGTCTCACTTTTAACTATAACTGTACCCTCTGCCGAGGGCCTGTGTTTATGTCTGTCTAGAATACGCAAGGCCTGTGGTGCTTGACAATTTATCGACTATATAATGGGGAGTTACCTTTCACAATTTTATGTACTGGAGTTAAAATTACTGATGAAATATTTAATGATTTGATTCCTGAGGTCTTAACCTTTTATCATTAATGATTTTAAATAATTGTGTTTAAGTGAATGACATATCCCTAAAATTCTCTAGTGCTGATTGTAGGTAGACGGTGCTATATTGTTTGTGTCTTTTGGAACTACTTGCATGGCTACCTATAGTGTGTGTAACATTGCTGTACATCAACACAGCTGCATTTTGGTTTATGCTCCATCCCCCACTAGCATTATCTGCAGACTGTGGTTCACTGCTTACTATCACTGCCCTAAGAAAAGTGATTTCTACCATAACCCACAATGCCTGGGAAACATTGTTTGAGGTCCACTAATAAAAAAATAAGCAAACAACCATTTGTCTGCAATATACTGGCTGGTAACAGAGAACGGGCGAAGGGTAACCGAGGCAATCCTCCGAGATCAGTTGCTACGAGCTCACCTAGTAAAGCTCGCACCAACGGGTGTGGGACGGGGACCATCGATTCTTATTTCATCCCTTGAATCTCCCTTGCCTGGTACCTCTAACTGCCCAGGTTGTGAATTGCACAGCAGGAGACACAGTACTGTGTGAACCTAGTAACAATACAGTGTACTCTGATCTCTCCTTTACTGCGATGGACAACAACCATTCCCTCCTGGTCCTGTGCTGCTCACTGAGAGACTCATTGGTAACTGAGCCCATAGCACAGGTACAAGGGGTGCCTCAGGAAGGTGCTAATGATATGGTGTCTGGATGGAGGAAGCCCCTCTTGAATCTAATAAAGATCTAGGCTTTCTGCATCCCCCAATATGAACCCCCTGGAGGAAGTAAAAACTCCTGATAAGCTTAGTATTGAGGATTCTGCTCAGCATAGCGACTACCAAACCCAACTGTCTTTCCTTCAGTTTGCCATGAAGGTAGTACTAAAAACGTGTGGCAACATTTAGAAGAGATTTCTACCTGCTCTAACAGCATTGCCCCTAAACCTGATGACGATGAGGTCACATTCACTTCAGATTACTTAGACCAACACAATGAAAACGCTGTCCCTGAGTAGAATATCATCATTGATGCTGATTTGGTGGTGGACGAAACAGCTGAATCTATCAGTGAAATTTCTACTATTTTTCTTACTAGGAAACAGCGTAGAAAGAAAAAGAGAATGAATAGGCATACATGGCACACGAAGAGTGGCGTGGCAATAATAACAAGCAAGCAAATGGGAAAAGAAAAAAGGTACCCAAGGCTAAAGGTACCCTTACTAGCTGGGCTCTAAACGATAGACAACAGTCCCCCTTCCCCCTCCATCTGAGGGTATTAATGTGGCATCATCTGTGCCGTCTAATATAACTGATAATAAAAGTGATCCCTAGTGAGAGATAAGGGGTACCCTGGTAGTCTTCAATGGGCCCTTAGAACGAGAACCAGGTTGCAACCTTGTCTCTGACGACACACTAGAGGCAGTGTCGCAGGACCCCCCCCCTCCTTACCTTGCTCCTTCTTTTAATGATTACCATAAAAAAATAAAAAATAAGAGTAAAATCCAAGGCCAATCCCCATATTAATGGAACTGATTTCGTATCCCTGTCATAGAAAATCCTTCTTTTAAGGATTTTAGATTCCCAAGACTTTGACGTTATAGAACCAATTAGGAATTCAACGTCTCAGTTCAGCAGAATTCACTGCAGTACGAGTGAGACTGCACAGTTGATCAGGGCACATAAAAACTGATATGCTGACATTGGCTACGAACTTGACACTGCTGAGGAGTGTTGTCATATTCCCCCCACACAAAACCAGGACCTTAATCTCCTAAAGGATACAATTAAATCATTAGGACATAAGGACACAGGCGCAAACTCCAACTGTGCCCTATAAACCTATATTTTGGGTATTTTTAACTGGCTGGTACTAAACAATGATATTACACAGCAAAGTAGAAATTGAGGTTTAGCCATTTCTTCCTGGAATACACATGGTTTCTCCCACTTGACTGAACCAGGGGGATCCATGGATTTAATCACACAAAGTGACATCTTTTTGCTGCAGGAAGTCTGGTTGCTCACAGATATTCTATTTGATGGCTACCAAACTTTTCAAACATTGGCCAATAAAGGGCAGAGAGGCAGCCCTTATAGAGGACTCATAATTGGCATTAGAAATCACCTGAATGCAGTAAGAATTAAACTCATCAATGAGCTCCCATATGTAATAGCCGTCAGAGTGAGCAGAGCAAACCTTGTCAACGCTAATAATATCATTAATGTATATGATCCTCCTGGCTTATCAAAAACTAATAATATCATCGAATGTATAATGAGTTTGAATGGAGACATAAAAATGCCAACGAACATGACCAGGTTTATGTGGTAGGAGACTTCAATGCTCCCTTCCGGTGCTTAATGAATTACTGGAAACCGGCTACGTAAAGAGCAGGTCTCTATTTGATAAATCGGCAAGAAATTCTTCAAAGGGAGATGCCTGGGTCAACACTGCTGGATTGGGACTGTTTGCTGTTGAATGGAAGAACAGTGGGGGATGTCCCAGGTAAAACAAATCAGGTACAAAACGCTCAATGCTTCATTGCTTCTTTTGTAATTATGTGGCAGCCCCGAGAAGTGGATTTAAGACTGTACTTCTCAATTGGCAGTCCAAAAAATACCAAAACATCTTAAATCAAATCATTACAAAATACTGGTAGGACAAAACCATTTGTGAAGCTAAGAGGGTTCTTAGAAGGGAGCTGCACATGATTGGTAAGACTTGCAGCACCATAGAGGAGGTGGCAGCCGCTAAGCAATTGGCTAAAAAACAATACTGCAGATGGGTGCACGATCGGGTCTCCTCAGGTAAAGCGGAGGATCACCTTGGACCAGGGAGAAGATCGTTTTGAACTTTACACATGCCGAGATCATGTTAAAAATCTGTGTTAAAAGATTCCAGGGCTCCTGGCCCGATTGGACTTCCTAATTTAATCATAAAAGAGAACATGGCATACTGGGGAGACCTCATATATCTCCTATTCAAGAGGGTGTCCGAGGAGGGAACGATCCCAGGCTCGTGGTCTCGATCGCTTCTCATCCCCATAAATAAGAAAGGGCCTAGAACATGTCCCAAGAATTTCCGACTCTTGGCCATGTTGGACTCGACTGGGAAAATGTTTGCATCTCTATTACTTGAAAAATTATCCCACTGGGTGCAGACGATAGGCCTTGAGTGATTTCCTACTGAGCGATTCCCAAATGGGATTCAGAGCAGGCTCGGGAACATTCCACTTGACCGCTTGACCAGAAAGGCAAAGAGTAGGGGGCAGCCCAGTCTACATGTTGCTATGATATATTTCCTTTGATACAGTAAATAGGAGAAGGTTGTTGGATAAAATGAATCATCTAGGCTGCCCGCGAGATCTAGTGTTGGCAACTATAGCCCTGCACGAAAACACTTCAGATCAGGTGAGGCTTGATAGTAGAGATAAGGTAACAGCACCAATAAAAACAAATCTTGGTGTAAAACAGGGATGCTCTTTGGCTCCTCTACCTTTCAACATATACCTAGCTGAACTGCCATGCATGCTTGAGAAGGTGCATAACTGTCTGCCAACGATACTGGGGAGAAAGGTCAAATGTTTCTCATATGCGGACGACCTGATCTTGTTTGACCATAATTTTGCTGGTATTACAAGATCCATGGAGGCATATTTAAACATCTCTAATGAACATGACCTAAAATTATGAGAAAATCAATGTCATGTGCTTTTCTTACAATCGTGTTAAGGCACCCACCTTGGTCATCAACAGGAATGTCATAGAGCAAGTTGACAGTTTTTAATACCTGGGTGTTGAATTCACCACCAAGTCTCACTATGCAGGATTGATGGAGGCCAGGAAAAGAAAGGCTATGACAAAGCTGAACATGCTGTATAGATGTGCGAAGGCATCATCAGGCTTTATATTGACCCTATATAAACAATGTTTTGCACATCTTTATTGTATGGGCTGGTTGCTATCAGCATGAATTATTTTCCTGGCTTAATGTGCTAGAGGGTAGATTCTGGAGGAAAATGGACTTGACCATGGCGTACTGGTTGAAATCAACTGCCTAGAACTGGGCCTTATATCCTTGGCATCAATGTCATGGAAAAGAAGACACTTGCTATTTCTAAAGGCGTGTATGTCAACAACCTGTCCCCTCCTTAACTTGCTGGGACAACTACCATCTGGCAAGACTTCTGACTCCCTGACAGCCTTCAGCCTAGCAAGTTTTGACACTATAAGATGGAGTCCGCATTGGGAAAATAATCTGCAGGTCCTGACCAAGAAATCAAGTGTCAAGATGGTCGAATGGGATTGGTGTGCCAACTATACCCACCTTTCTGCACTCAGCAGCTTCCATCCCGTTATTAACTCACTGTCACGTAGGTTTATGACTGCCCAAGGTTATATTAAACTGCCCCCTTCTCCTGAACTGCGCAGGTTTGTCCTGCTGCTGCGAATCAGCAAACTACCACTATTAGCCACCATCGGTCCCGAACTAGGCATCCCAAAAGAAAAGAGAATCTTCTGATCATGTGGTGTCATGGGTAAATTTGAGACTGCACAACACATTCTGACCAAATGTAGGGAGTATGGACCCCTATATATAAAGATGCTTGGTGCCTTTGTGTCCAATTGCAATAACATAAAGAACGAATCAGTCTGAACTCAGACCCCAAAACAATGCACTTCGCCTTATTTAAAATCTAGAAGGCCATTCTAAGAATGGGCAAAGTTGGGTATAATGTCCTGTGCTCAAAGTAGCGTTTGTGATGTTTGTTGCTATGTCTAAACTCTGTCTACATTTTAATATTGCACCTTTAATATTGCACCTTTGAACAATCCACTATATCCCAAAAGGGACTCTGCCTATGCTCCAGTTTTAATGTTTTAATGTGATTAATTGGGCACTTGAGTCAGATTGGTTTTCGTATTTGAACATGCAAATGAAATTAAATGAATATGCACATTTTGTAATATTTGGTCGAATAATTGCACATATCTATTGATTTATTTAATCATGTGCAATCAAATATGACTGAAATTGCAATTCTGTTAGTGTTATGATAAAGCTCGTTTGAGCTATAAACATAACAATAAATAGATACATATTTCCAGATCAGCCTCTGATAGCCCCTCATCTCATTTCTCAACATACCATCTTGGCACCTTTTCTAGGCAAGTACAATTCATGTATTTCACATTCTTATTAAATCCCTCAAAGCAACTTCATACAGTGGTTATTTAAACCCTTTACCCATTATCAAATAACTCACACAGCACCATTCAATCATGTTGCCCCTCATGCCACCTGACTTGCTAGACGCCACCCGCCCCTCTACTACCGCCACCCTGTCAAGCTGTACCCCTCCTCTGTGCCCCTCTGTATCCTACCCCCACTGTATATCTGTTCTGTTGTTACTACGGAAAAACGCTGAGTTATGCATCTGTAATGTTGCACAACTCTGTAAAGTGCTCCGTTGCTTCTTGGAGCTAGGTCCACCCTCAATTAATACCATGAAATAAATAAATAAAATACAATTAATTAATCACTTTGCCCAAACAATTTCACCTACTATCGGAAAACAGGCCAAATCATTCTAGTGCTCAACAAATACAGCCTAGGTCTTACAATATGACAAACTTTCATCCCATCACCTGCTTCCTTTTCCTTGGCAGAGTCTTGGGAAAAGACAGTGGCACTACAACTCACCCAACAGAACATCCTACACACGCTCCTCAAAGCCTACCATCAAGGATGTGTGACATTTGTCTTAGTACTAATTTCCAGTGAGTCCATAATGGCCCAGGGATCATCAGGAGTAATCAGAGAATCCTGCCTTTTCTTGACCAGTAAATGACATCAGGCATGATTAATAGGCAAACCCTGCTAACTTCACGACTTCCATCATAATCATTACTCACACGGTTCAGGTATTTTTGCCAAATTTCGGAGATGCTTGCTGCTGAAAATGTACAAAGCCTAATAACCTGTTCTTCGTGATGGTGCCCACTCAGAAGGGTCAGCAATCATGGTTTAGCTCTCTGTACTTTTCTAGAAAAAAGGTATCATTTGCACATCAGTTTAGTCTGGCTTTCTAGGATAGTCCTGCACTGACATGCTAGGCCATTCTCCTCTAAACATGAGTACCATGGGCAACCCCAGAAACATGTTTCTGCCTTGCTGGGCATCATCAGTGAAGTGTGGCTCCAGATCACCAGTTGAAGTCCAAGCTTAGCTAATAGCCTTCTGCTTTTCAATATGATAACTCTACCTTCAGTCGGACAGCACCAATGTTTCTCAGTAGAGCTACTTCATTTTAAGGGTAGGATTTCTTAATTTGTTTTTTTCTTAAACACTCGGTGTCATATAACTCTAGCTTCACAGCACTGTAATGCATTTGCTAAAAGAGTGAGTGACTACAGTTATAAGGCCTGCTTAATATGGGAGGACACATCTAAAGGCTACATAAAGGCATCATCCAACTCATATGACAGGTCTCAGTGGCAACAAGGCAAACGCCATAAAAAGTAAAATATAGAAAGGTCAAATTAAGTTCTGAACATCTATATGTTATGCTTTTCATGTAAACAAACTGCTGCTCTCAGTTCTAAGGCCAGATTGTTCCATTGTGAGGGGCTTTGGGCTTCTTTGACAAATGCCAATATAGCACATTATTCATAGGACACACGATGCTTGTGGGGGCCCGTGTCTGTTGATCCTTTTGAATCCAAGGAACACGAAGGATGAAAGAAATCACCTAAGAGGTACCACTGATGATCTATCTTGCAGGAAGGAACCAAAACAGCAAAAGGTGAAATATCGAATGGACATCTGTGACTTCTGACAGACCCGATTATCATCTACTCTACATACAACACTGCAGACCAGGGCTTGCCACTATATTGGCCCATGCACTTTGCGTCTACCCATCCTGCCCTTGGGAGCTCCTGATGGGGTAGTGAATTCTTCCCCCTTGGCCTCCCATGAGCATCTTGTTAACGGCATAACCTCTGCAGCCATCTTTCTGTTGCAGGTGGACCTGTGCACAGTATCCTTTACATCCTACACCGCAGACCAGGGCTGGCCACTAGACTAGGTTTCAGCTGGTTTTAAATTAACACATTTCTAAACAAGTAAGTTAACTACTGTTTGCCCCGAGCAATCTCTATGTTTGATTTTCATCCTGTTTCAATAGTTTGGTTTTGGGGATTGAGGGAGAGGGGAGGGCATGGTTGAGGTGGGAGTGCATGGGTGTGGGAGATTGAGGGAGGTGGGAGGGAATGGATGAGGAATGGATGAGGTGTGAGGGCATGTGTGGGGGGCTTCGAGGGAGGTGGGAGGCTATGGGTGTGGGGGATTGATTGAGGTTTGAAGGATAATAACTGTTTCTCACTTGTTTTACCATACACAGTTACTTAGTGAGCATACTCCTCTAGAGACTAGAGCAAAGTACGCAGGCACCCACTGGTTCAGGTTCATAATAGGATTGTGTGCATTTACAGAGACAGATGGGCAATGTGGGACCAGGGTCAGTGGGTGGAAAATCAAAGAAAGGCAGAAGTAGCTGTCCAAGTTGTCACTTTCAACAGAGATGCTTTTCATAGCAAGTAAGTAACACAATTGTATTCAAGGTGTTCAGGGGGGCTTGGTAGGCCACCTGAAGGGTTTCCGGCTCTACGACCAAAGGTCTAAGGCACGGGAGAACACGGTTGGGTCGTCCACACGAACGTGGCTCAAGAAGCTTAGGCAGAGTGAACAGCAGTAGAACAACAACCCAGTTAAGTACCCAGGAGTGAGACAGTACCTTATGTCGTCAAGAACAGCGATATCACCGGCGGGTCCTCAAGGTGAGGCAACAGCACTGCCAGTTCGGAATCTCGTACTTGGTGGCTAGAAGAGGACCTTTTGGCAGGAGCAGACAGTCAGCCTTGGTCACAGGGATGCCCAGCAGACAATCTTTGTGGCACCAGGTTGTGGAGGTATGGCACAGGCCCAGTAGCAGCGACGGTTGTTGCCTGGAAGACTTTCATACTTTTCTCAACCAACTACACAACTGAGGGGACTTTTACAATTGGGATGGCGTCTCTGTATGCTCAGACAGAAGCCCACAAGTTTGCTGTTGGAACCCTGCTTGGCGCGATGATGCACTACAGCAGTGCCAGAGGTCCCAGGGATTTCAGAGATCATAGGCCCGGAAGGGCGGAGCTTATCAAGTGATGGCTTAAATTGTAGCTTGTCTCAAGACTGGTTTGACCCACCAATCAAAGGGAGGAAGTTGTCCTGTCAGGATCTTCCTTGTCGCACATAAGAAAGGGCTGGAGCTGCAGCAGTTACTCAGTCGGCTCTGGTGGTTGCTGGAGGTGGCTGCAGGAATCATTCTTCTTTCTTCATTGGAATAGATCTTTCAGTGGTTGACTGAGTTTGTGCTCCAGGACCCTTGCCTTTTATGCAGTAACCCAGATAATCGGGATGCATGCTACATTGAAACTTCGGGTGGCAGCTGTCCCAAGGGATAGCCAGACACCCAATCAGAACTCGATCCAGGCAGACATATTAGAGGGCAAAGATCTGCAGAGATTTGGTGTCTTCCCAGCGTCCTGTCCTCCCAGACACACTGGTGCCTTCAGGTGGGCTTCCCAATGGGAACCCACCAAAGACAACAGAGTGAGCAGGATTTCCACCACCCAGGTCGCCAGAAGAAGGCTCAACAAAGGACAAATCGTCAGGAGTTGGCGCAATAGAAGACAGGCACCATTTTAGGTCAATGGTGGCCCATGGTAATGATAATGGTGGTAGTGGTAATGTTTGTTTACACGAGGCAAGTGCTTCAAAGCGCTCAAAGGGGGTAGGAACATGGGGAAAAACAACAGTCGTTCAGAGCTCTTGAAATTCTCAGACGATAATAGTCTGCACAGGCAGAATAAGTGCATATAATACAATTAACAGTTCATACACAGCAAATAGGCCTGACAACGATTCTGCAGATTTACCAAGTGAAATTAAGGGGCGAAGACAGGGGAGAACAGACAGGCGATCTTCAGGCATGGTCCATTCGGATCATTCAAGTGCACAGACTGTTACAGGGAGGAGGATGTCCTAGTGCACCCAGTCGGTGGAGACTAGGGTAAGTGCAGAGAGAGCCACTCTCTTGGGTCATTTCTCAAGTGCAGTGAGGGTCAGGGGAGTGCAGGGCCCTGAGGTAAGTGTGAGAGAGGACTGGCGGAGGTGCCGGGGACCTGTGAGACTAAGGTACACCAGGCGACTAGTTGGCAAGCTGTAAGAAAATGGAGGGAGAGAGGTAAAGAGCAGAGAGCTAGGTTAGCAGGGTAGAGGGAGAGAGAATTAAGAGGAGAAGAGAAAGGTCGTGAGGACTTTCTGGAACTCAAGGGGATAAGGCTCAAGATGGAGGGCAACATGGAGGCTGTTCCAGAGAGCGGCACCTGCTGAGGATAAGGATCTCCCTCCAAATCTCTGCTTGGAGAACCGGCTCACTCGAAGAAGGTTGGAGGGCTAAGGAGGGACAGGGTATGTGTACCTTAGCACAGCTGCGAATACAGCCTGACATGTAAGTTTCACAAAATCATTAGATCATCCACTGCCACCAGCCACTCAGATGAACTTGTCAGTGTAACTAAGAAGCTACAGGAGTCGTGGAGAAAGGGATATCTTTTATCCCCTCAGCATTCCACATAAGGTGGGGTGTGCTGATTCCACAAAATAAAAGTCAGGTAAGACAACGTGTCCGCCTGTACTTGGTAATATTTGTTATCACAAGGAAATCAAAAAGGGCAGCTCAAAGAGCTCCAGAAACACTTTACAGAAGGTAGAGTAAAACAATGAGTAAGTGTTGAAAAAGGTTCCTACTCGCTCAGGAGAACTGGTATCAATTCGAGAGTCCCGCTAAAAGTGATGGGGGAATTTACGGGTAGAGAGAATTTCACACAAAAATGAAAATCTATCCTAACACAAACCAATACATTATTGTTGGCTTCACACATTTCTAAAACCGTTCAATAGTTGTGATAATATAACCAAAAAATCATATTTATATTTTTTTATGAGGTCATAGGTCAAAAGGAAAGGCCACTTTGACTACCTGCCTCATTGATGAGCAGCGCATACCCTGACTATTATGGCGATACCCCACTCATCTAAATCAAATGAATGGTTGTTGTGAAAATACAAAAACACTTTGCAAGTACTCATTCTAAGGTCATACCCCTCTAGAATCTACTTGATGCCCCGAAGACAAAGTACCTAACATGACCTTTCCAAAACACCTCTCTTATATAAATGTGTTAAATGATAGTGGTACTTGAAAACAACAGGGAATACTTGGAAAGCTAAAGTGCACGGTAAAACCGTGATCGTCCTTTAAACCGTTAACAAGGAGAACATATGGTAACACAACATATGTTGTGGCGGGGGTGTCTATCCCTGCGTAGCGCGTGATGTATCGCCTACTAAATAGATATAGAGGAGAGAGCTGTCCCTCAACCTTCTATACTGGTGGCTGTGTCCAGTGACAGACACATATTGTCCAAAAAGAGAACAGAGAAATAAAAATAAAAAATGGTATTCTCCAGACGGTTGAGCAATGTTCAACAAGGTATGGATTAGATCTTGGGACTGCTTGATCTAGAAGGTAGGTACAACCTGCAGAGAGATTTTTTTCCTGAATAACCTGTTGTAGCACGCTCGCCACCACCGAGAAAGCTCAACACTTTTTACAAGAGCCATTTTTTAGCCCTCCAGCCTTCCCCTGGCTATGTTTTACCTCTCCATCCACCACTGGTTTCTCCAGACGAATTGTTTTCCATCCCAACCTTAGTGACCCACGGGCACCAGTAAAGTTATACACTTTGGAAAGGAAAAAACAGTTGACCTGCCCTGCAGGTTGTACCAGGGCTAGGGTGTTCTTCCTTAGGGATAGGTATGCCGAGTTGGGTGGCCCCCCGCTTTTTCTCTGAGTTTGAGTGTGAGCACTCCATTTGACCAATGTGTTAGCATACTTATGATTCACCTAAAATATTTACTTTCCTAGTATAACCGTTGTTGTTGTGTTACATTAAATGAGAGTGGAGCAACAACAAAATTACACTTTTGGGTGGGAGATTCTAGGGTCAAAGGTCAAATGACAACCCACCCCAGACCTTATGTGATCCATGAATTAAAAAGCACAAATTGGGTGTGTCTGGTGGAATCGTCTGATCACGGGAGCAAAAACTAGATGGCTAATAGCGGCTTCTAAACTAATAGACATTGCTCTGGAGAAAATTCTGCAAAAAAAAAATAAATTTTCAGCAATCGAAACTCTCAATCAACCAGCGGTATGAGCAAGCCAGCGCACACAGAAAACGGCAGACTCCTCTTCTTTTTCCTTTTTTTTTTTCTTTTTTCTTTTTTCTTTTCTTTTTCTCTTCAGTTAACGACAAAGAAAGACTTTTCTTCTTCTTCTTTTTGTAAAAATCTAATTTTGATTAAATACAAAATAAAAAAAAAAAGCACAAATTGGGTGTTTCAAGGAGATACCTCACTTGTCAAAATCGGTAGCACAGTTGTACAACAATTAACAAAAAAGCACTTTTCGCTTGATTATTATGAGGTCAAAGGTCAACATAACCTCTCAACCTATTAGACAAATGGATTATGGAAAGCATGTCATTAGCTTTCAAAATACACCTCCATTAGGACAAACAAATCTAAGGTTACACAAATATGATGCCAAAAAAATGTTGTGTAGTGCATTTTAAGGTCAAAGGTCTGATGCAAATACCATGTGACCCATTGGCTCACAGACAGAGATAACACCTCTAAAAATTGTCTGATGACATAGCAGAAAAAAAAACATTTACTAGACTTTATTGAATTGCCGTTCAGCAGATTCTTGCAGGGAAAACAGCAATGGAAATAAACCATGTCAGCCATTTTCAAATGTATGTAAGACTACCCAGAACCACTGAGAATATGTATTTTTCCTTTGCATTATGTTGCCACTAAGTAGAACCTGCTTTATCTAATGATGCTTCTAAATTATTGTTTTTTTCCTTTTCTTTTTTTAATGCTATTTTTGGATTGGAAAAAAAAGTGTACATATGAGACTCATGGGATGCACTTTTTTTGACCAAAAAAATGAATACATGAAATAAAACATGAAAATTCAGATTTTTGTCTGAGCAGCAAACACACAATGCATGAAAATTGGCCATCCTACCTACTGAAAGAAATTGTTTTCTGAAAGTGCTACCTTTGCGGTCAGTGATATATACTCTTTACAGTGATATTTGTCCACCATCTTGAGTCATGTCATGTGACCTCTTGGTGTAACACAAAGGTGTGCTCTTTGCCTCTTTTTAAACTGTACTGAAACAGAAAATGTATGGCTATCGTATAGTATTGTTGATTTCTAGTGATCTACAGCAGTTTGAGATCAAACAGCTAAAAATCTGAGAAAATAGCATGGCACTGAGTGTTTTTCAATGGGCACTAATGGGCTTAACATAGAATCTTTTCACCCCTTTGTCAACCCAGAAGGAAACGTCTTGTCACCTATGGTCACTCCCACCCTCAGTTCCTCTTGTGGATCCTCTTGTGGATCCGAATAATCGGTAGAAGTTGCTCTGTTGGCTATCCTATTGTGGATGCATGTGCAGTCCTGTTCCAGTGTAAGGATTCCTTCCCACTACTGCCACCTCCTCTCCTCTAGGTGCTTGTGCCTGCAGCAATATGTTTGCCCCTCATTGTGCCACCATATTTTGTAGTACTGGTGTTGGTACTGGTTTTGTACTTGCGTTTGCTGTATATGAGGTTGAAAAGCCTATTGTGTTTACAGTATTTGCTGTGTCTGGGTTGGTTGATACTGTGGTAATCCTGGGCATTGTAGTCTTGCTGTACAGTGCTTTGTGGACTTGGATATCGAACCCCCCTCTTTGGTCAAATTGCTGCCAATTTGATTGCATTCCTCACCTCATTCTGCAAACTCATGCAATGTGTCGGGCTTTCCACAAGTCCAACACTGTGGTCCAGGTCGCCCAAATCATGGTTGCACTCCATTAAACCCCCCTGGCTGTGGTACTTGCAATCCAAACCCTCTTCCACTTGGCACAAACCCTCCCCTCTGGGTGTAGTAATTGTATTCTCCTCTTACCATAAAATGTCCATTCAAACCTTGCTGTATTTGCTGTATTTGCTGTGGTTCCTGCACACGATTGTCTTCCACAGCACTTGCTATTGCTGCTCCCTCTACTTCCAATTTAAATTTCTTCCCTTCCAATTTCTCCTGCACCACCTTTCTTTCCTCAACATTGTTTGTCTTTCTCTTGTTTCAATCGACAATGATGAACAATGTTCATCTGTATCTCGGGCCATGGTTTACCTAATTCCCCACATTTTTCCTTAATTGTCTTTTACCTTTTCCGGGGAGTCATTAACATAAAATATGATTAAAAAATGGGGATATTTTTGTCCCTCTCTTCCCTCATTTCTACCAGCAATTTCTCTTTCTTTTCTTGTATGTAAATAGCTGGGTACTCGCCTGGCCCCATTTTTCATGTCATTATCACACTCATATCTGATTAATTGGAATTGTACTCTCAGTTCAACAATTGTACTCTTCATTATATTCTTCAAACATATGTTCAACAATTATTAAAAGGTGCACCATCTTGTCTGGTGTTTTGTGCTGTTACCCCAGTGTACCCTGCTAATTTCCAAATGTCTTTTCATTGCTCCCTGAATATGGAAGTAAACAAGCTGTTCATGTCTTCTACTGCCAATGTCATGCCTGATGTTCCTCTTTCCAACTCATAGATCCACATCCCTGCACCTGTTCTAAGTGACAGCAATTTAAAACATTATTTTTGTTTGTCTGTGGCCAAGATATCTATTGTGCTAGTCCTCTGCCGTTATGTAATAAAGGGAATTGCGACAGTCTACTTCGGCGTGTGGGTGCAGCCGCACGCTTTGTCTTCTTTGGCACTGCTGTAATACAAACCTTTATACAGGCTGGTAGATCTCTTAATCAATTTCCATGTGATGTATTCATTTTTGGACCCATTGGACGTCTCGCTGGGAGCAATGGGCATCTAACATCTCTATCGGTCTTCCCTCCAAGTCTATCAAATCTATCTGTCTCCATGCAGGTGCGCCTGTAGAAGGCACTTGTGCAGCTTTCTCCACCCTGCTCTCATTGTCATCTTCCCATTCCGACTGTATTTCCTCTTCCTCTTCATTCTCATCCATGTCCTAAAACTCTAGTCCTCTAAGGTTCTCCCTCACATACGTCCCACTCACTATCTCCTCCAATACATCCCTACACGTAATTGCAGAGACTTTCCTCAACTCTCTGTTTTACTCATGCTACCTCTTACGCACCTATTTAGGCTGTCACGGTTTCTTCCTGTAACATGCTCCCTTTCTCTGTCGGTCAATGTGTGTCGGTTAATTATATTGTCAACTTCATTTGGTGTCCCTCCTTCTCTCTCTCTTCCTCTCATTTCCTGGCTCTTTCTCTCTCTTTTTCTCTTTTCCTATCTCTTTTTCTCTCTTCCTCCAATCTTTTCTACTCCTCTGCATACTGTCTGTTTCCATCTTCTAACGTCTTCTATTTAGGATCATCTATGCCCTTGCCATCAATTTTGAGTATTATTTGCCCTCCTATCCATTTATCTGACACAATTGATGTCTCATTCCTTTCTTCCTGCCTGCCTCTCACTCTTTGACCTTCTTCCTCTGATTTTGTTAGCTCTTCAGGCAAACTACTCAGTGCGTCATATTCTACCTGCAAGGACAATGGTCTTTGCTTATTCACTTTTTCTCTCCTTATGTTGTCGTCATCACTATATGCTGGAGGTGAATATCTGGGGTTAGTATACCCTGCAACATGCTTTAATGGTTATGTGCCCCGTACAGTCGGGAACGGGATGCGGGTCAGAGGAGTAGGAGGAGCTGCGGGTGGTGTGCACCCCTCGTCATACTGGTTAATCATTCATTCTTTTATGTTCGGTTCCACTACCTCCTCCTCGAAAATTTTCCACAGATCGAGTATACTTGGCATGTTCTGTTATTTCTTTCCCTTTGCGTGGCATGTAAATATGTGCACATGTGTTGCAGGACCTCTTTTGTATGAGTACTGTTTTGAGGCGCAGGCATAACCATCTTTCCAGCTCTATCCTTAACCCACTGAACGTGATACTCCATTATTGTCATGATCTCTGCTTCCAAAAGGTCAGGGTTTTCCCAACTCCCTTGGAAGCAGATCCATAACCCAGGTTCCGAGTGCCAACCAGTCCCAATTGGGACCTTTTGGACCCAGTCCTGGTGCCAGTGGCACCAGGCTCATAAATATGCCCAGTCCCAGCGCTGGAAGCGCCGGGCTCATAATGCTTGGGTGGACTTACCTTCAGCAGACCATGCTGCTTACTTGCCTG
The DNA here is from genome assembly GCF_040938575.1 of Ambystoma mexicanum. Classification (NCBI taxonomy): domain Eukaryota; kingdom Metazoa; phylum Chordata; class Amphibia; order Caudata; family Ambystomatidae; genus Ambystoma; species Ambystoma mexicanum. The sequence goes on along the minus strand of NC_090937.1, from coordinate 1,555,660,009 downwards.
CCAGTTGAGCCTCTGATCCTCTTCTGTTTGGAACTACTTTTCCTGTTGGGTGGGGCTGGAGCCACTCCCTAGATTCAGAACACTGGAACTCTTCTGGAAGGCAGGAACTCTTTTCTTACCAGGAACTCTTTTCTTACTTAGGCGTGGCTGTGGAAGGAGACAGCTAAGCACTACAGGAGGCTATTTAAACCACACCCGGTGGATGAATCTTGCTTTGCGTTATTCTGCAACCTCTGCAGCAGAACGCTCATCGTGTCTTCTGCATCCGGTCCAGGGCCTAAGGAAAAAGGCTTACCATCCTGAATCCAGTCTTCAGCAACACCTATAAAGACAAGAAAGAACAGGTTAGCATTCCGGCATCTGAAAGGCAAAGGCTTACCATCCTGAATCCAGTCTTCAGCAACACCTATAAAGACAAGAAAGAACAGGTTAGCATTCCGGCATCTGAAAGACAAAGGCTTACCTACTCTTCGTGCGCTCCGGAGGTCTTCACACTGCATTCCGGCATCTGAAAGACAAAACAAGGTGCGTTTAAAGACATTGGGGAACTTTAATACTCACGTGCCATTACTCCTTTCCACATCTAATCCAGTGGGTATTCCGGCACCCTGCAGCCGCTCCGAACTCGTACCTGCAAAATAAAAAGACAGTTAGAGCGCATAGTGAAGCAGGCAACAAGCGCTTACTTACGTGCTTCCAGGCGCTTCTATTCATCACACGGGCTCCATCTTCAACTCACTTCAGCCCGTCATCCGCCATCGCCGGAACCTTGCAAAACAAGAGACATCATTACTAAAGACTTTAAAGACATTTGAATGACTCGAAACTTACCGTTCGTGCAGTAAACGACGGACAGCAGTCCTCTGAAGTCAAGAGGCCTGCGCTACCTATCCAGTGAAGAAACTGGTTACAGCACCCTGCCCCGAGGCAGATGGAGAGCTCGGCATTCACTTACCTAAGGTGAGAGCGTTAACCTTTGGGGGTCTACAGGAGAGGAGAAGAGGAAAGAGATAGGGACACCCCAATAACCCCAGTTCATTAACCCCATATTTTCTATCTGCAGACATCTTACTCTACACGTCAGGCATACAGTGCACAGAGGTCCAGCCCAAAGAGCCAACCCAGTGCTACACATCACCTTTGAAGATACGGTAGTCGCGCAGTCAAGACCGGCGCCTCTGCGAGAATCAGGTGAGCGTTACAGAACGCAAAGCCTACCGCAAAACTCTCGCCCAGGCGCTATGGAAACCTCGGATACTGACCCCCTAGCCCGGTTACTTGGGGAACTAAGGGCAGAAGTGCATGCAGCTCGTCAGGAAACGAATGCTCTAAGAAGGGAACTAATTATTTCCAAGGAGAGAACAGACAATCTTGCTAGACAAGTGCTACAGTCACAAGCCGGACAGACCCCGTTACCCGCATCAGGGGCAAATCTTCCTTCAACATCCTCTATGAATCCAGTGCAGATCAACCTACCTGGGAATGTACCTCTGGCTCCGCCCGAACGATTTTCTGGTGACCCAAAGAGGTTTGCAGTATTTATCAATGAGTGCCGGTTGCACTTCTTATGCCGGACAGCAGCCTTTCCAACTGATCAAGCAAAAGTAGCTTTTGTACTTTCGTACCTTAGTGGCAATGCGGCAGACTGGTCGATCCCTCTAGTTAATCAAGATGATCCGGTTCTCCATGATTTTCAAGCCTTTCAGCTTAGTATGGAAAAACTGTTCGCAAGACATTCACAGGGGCAGGCCTTGGACAATGAGCTTCTTTCGTTGCGACAGGGTAATCAAGACCTTTTGGCTTATATTGCATCTTTCAATAGACTAATAGTGGAAACTCAATGGCCTGAGGACAAAAGGATTACGCTGTTTTATAGAGGTCTACGCAAGAGCTCAAAGACGTTTTAGCCCAAGTAGTGAATCCCCCACAAGACTGTTCGGATTATATAGACTTGGTCGTTCAAATAGATCACAGGCTGCAGAACAGGAAGGCCGATCGTTCCAAGTTTGATGCTCGAGTATTTTCCAAACCGCCAACTCCTTCCAAAGGAGTAGACTCCGGGGAACCCATGCAAATAGGGGGTCTGAAAGGTCCTCTAACACAAAGGGAGCGGGAAAGGAGGAAACAGTTGCAATTATGCCTATATTGCGGAAACTCAGGGCACTTTCTTCGAGACTGTCCGGTGAAACCTGCCAAGAAGGCAGTAGGAGCTGCAGTTACCAAAGTTACAAACTCTGAGCAGGGAAACGACCTCGCCCGACAAGAATAGAGGTCCTCTTGCCGAGCGTGAAAACCAGTTCCGTGACCTCGCATTTCGTGATACCTATGGTCCTCATTAGCCCTGATAATCCGGATCGATTACATGCAATTGAAGCTTACGTCGACAGCGGTGCCATCGGCAATTATGTGGATCATGAAATGGTTTTGAGGATGAATCTAACTCTTTGTCCCAAGGCTGTAAAGGACGTCATTACTACGGTGGATGGTACGGAGATAGCCTCCGGGCCAGTAACGCATACCACTCAAGAGGTGACGCTAGTAAGTCAAGATGGACACCATGAGAAGATCGTGTTCGATGTGATCAAGGCCCCTCAGTTTCAGATTATTCTAGGAATACCTTGGTTAGAGAAACACAATCCTCTGATCGATTGGCGAGCAAGAACGGTCCAGTTTCCAAAATGTGTCTCTACTTGTCACCCTCCACCTGGTGTTGCACTGGCCGCAATTTCTTCAGAGACTCCCCAGTTACCTCCCGAATACCTAGAATACCAAGATGTTTTCCGGAAGGATCAGGCTAACTCTCTACCTCCTCATAGGTCTTATGACTGCCAGATAGACCTGATACCTGGATCTACTCCTCCTTGTAGTAGAATTTATGCCCTCACCGAGCCTGAGAACCTTCACCTTCAACAATACCTGGATCAATACCTGGCAAATGGGTTTATTCGTCCTTCCAAGTCCCCTGCTTCTTCAGCTTTGTTCTTCGTTCCAAAAAAGGAAGGAGACCTTAGAACTTGTATCGATTATCGCTCCCTGAACCAGATCACCGTTAAGAATAGATATCCGTTACCTTTGATCCCTGAACTCCTGGACCAAGTCAGAAAAGCATGCATATATACAAAGCTGGATCTTAGAGGAGCTTACCACTTGGTACGAGTAAAAGAGGGCGATGAATGGAAGACGGCCTTCCGCACCAAGTATGGGCTATTTGAATATCAGGTCATGCCCTTCGGACTTTGTAATGCCCCGGCCGCCTTTCAATATTTTATGAACGATGTCCTCAGAGAGCTCATAGATGTATGTGTTGTTGTTTACATTGACGACATCCTCGTTTATTCTTCATCGGAATCTGAACATCGGAAACACGTGAAAATGGTCCTCGAAAGATTGCGTCAACACAAACTTTTCGCTAAGTTGGAAAAATGTGTTTTCAACGTGACTGAAGTTGAATTCTTGGGATTCATATTATCACCTGGCGGAGTGCGTATGGATTCAAAGAAGGTCGATGCAGTTCTCAAATGGCCATCACCATCCTCCGTAAAAGGTGTGCAAAGCATGTTAGGCTTCGCTAACTTTTACCGCAGGTTTATCCCCGAATTTTCTCGAATAGTCCAGCCCATCACTGCCTTGTTAAAGAAAAACAAACGTTTTGAATGGTCTACCGAGGCGGAACAAGCTTTCCAGGATTTGAAGACTAAATTTATCTCTGCACCAATCTTAAAACACCCTCGCCCCGAACTCCCCTACATCGTGGAAACTGATGCTTCAAGCCTTGCCATGGGGGCAGTTCTATCACAAAAGGACCCGGTAACCAATCAGTTGCATCCCGTGGCATTTTGGTCCCGCAAATTCTCGCCTCCTGAAATCAATTACACGATTACTGACAAGGAACTTCTGGCTATCAAGTCTGCCTTTAAGGCTTGGCGGCATTATCTGCTGGGGGCCCGACACACAGTTACTGTGATTACGGATCACCGAAACCTGCAATATTTGAAGACCGCAAAAGCCCAATCCTCTAGACAACTCCGTTGGGCATTATTCTTTGCCGAGTTTGACTTCATAATTACCTATCGACCTGGTACAAAGAACGGTAAAGCCGATGCCCTTTCTCGGATGGGAGTGGAAGAACACTTGGTCAACCCTAAACCTGTACCAATCATTCCCGAACAAAGAATTCTGGGTGTAATCGCCACAGAATCCATAGAGGAAGTTAAGGATAAAGCCAGGCAACTTGTAACTCCAGCAGATATACAGAATTGGCATCTGCAGGGAAAGGACTTTGCAGTAAAGGACAACTTATTGTATTTCCAAGAACGATTATACCTACCCAGCACAGATTTACAGAAAAAAGTAATCTCTTGTTATCACGACTCTTTAATGGAAGGTCATCCCGGTATAGCCAAGACCTCAGAAAAGATCAAGCGCTACTTCTGGTGGCCGTCTTGGAAAAAAGATATCAGAGACTTTATAATGTCCTGTGGAGTATGCGCCCAAAACAAGAGTCAAAAGGAAAGACCAGCAGGCCTCTTACGCCCTATTGACATCCCACCTCGCCCTTGGCATACGCTTTCTATGGACTTCATCACCGATCTACCTCCATGCTCCGGATACAATACGATTCTAGTAATCGTGGACTTATTCTCCAAGATGGCGCATTTCATTCCGCTCAAAGGCTTGCCAACAGCAGCAACTCTGGCCCGAGAATTTCTCGAAAACATCGTCCGACTGCACGGTTTTCCTTCGGTTCTAATTTCGGATCGAGGTAGTCAATTTATTTCTCATTTTTGGCGAAGTTGCTGTCGGTCGGCTCAAATTGATGTGAGACTATCGACCAGTCACCACCCTCAGACTGACGGACAAACCGAGAGGACCAATCAAACTCTGGAACAGTATTTACGCTGCATGCTGCAACAAACTGAAAAAACTTGGAAAGATATCCTTTGGATAGCCGAGTATGCCTACAATAACTCTGTCCATTCGGGAACTGGGAAAACCCCGTTTTTTCTTTTGTACGGCAGTCACCCTCGAACCTCGGAGTTGGATCCCCTCCAAGATCTTGAAACACCAGCAGTAGACTACCTGCATTCTACAATCACCCAAGCCTTTAAGGAAGCTGTTTCTCACCTTCAAAGGGCTAAAGAACAATACAAGAAAGGAGCAGATCAACATCGGAAGGAAGCCCCTCACTATCAAGTAGGGGATCAAGTCTGGTTATCCACCAAATATCTATCTCTAAAAGGGCCACGCACATTCAACCCAAGATACCTTGGTCCCTATTCCATCACTACCATAGTAAACCCAGTAGCGGTCAAGTTGGACTTGCCCCCGCACATGAAGATACATCCGGTCTTCCACGTCTCTCTATTAAAACCTGTGCAACCTCAAACCCGACTAACCAAATCTCCAAAACCTATCCTAGTGGATGGAGAACTCGAGTTTGAAGTCAAAAGCATTCTGGACTCCAAGATCTCCAAATCTAAACTATTCTACCTAATTGACTGGAAAGGCTACGGCCCCCAAGAGAGATCCTGGGAACCTGCTGAATATGTCCACGCTCCTCGCCTAATCAAAAGATTTCACCGAACATTTCCTGACAAGCCAAAACCCCCGGAGAAGCCCGGTTTGGGAGGGGCCTTGAGGGGGGGTACTGTCATGATCTCTGCTTCCAAAAGGTCAGGGTTTTCCCAACTCCCTTGGAAGCAGATCCATAACCCAGGTTCCGAGTGCCAACCAGTCCCAATTGGGACCTTTTGGACCCAGTCCTGGCGCCAGTGGCACCAGGCTCATAAATATGCCCAGTCCCAGCGCTGGAAGCGCCGGGCTCATAATGCTTGGGTGGACTTACCTTCAGCAGACCATGCTGCTTACTTGCCTGCCAGTTGAGCCTCTGATCCTCTTCTGTTTGGAACTACTTTTCCTGTTGGGTGGGGCTGGAGCCACTCCCTAAATTCAGAACACTGGAACTCTTCTGGAAGGCAGGAACTCTTTTCTTACCAGGAACTCTTTTCTTACTTAGGCGTGGCTGTGGAAGGAGACACCTAAGCACTACAGGAGGCTATTTAAACCACACCCGGTGGATGAATCTTGCTTTGCGTTATTCTGCAACCTCTGCAGCAGAACGCTCATCGTGTCTTCTGCATCCGGTCCAGGGCCTAAGGAAAAAGGCTTACCATCCTGAATCCAGTCTTCAGCAACACCTATAAAGACAAGAAAGAACAGGTTAGCATTCCGGCATCTGAAAGGCAAAGGCTTACCATCCTGAATCCAGTCTTCAGCAACACCTATAAAGACAAGAAAGAACAGGTTAGCATTCCGGCATCTGAAAGGCAAAGGCTTACCTACTCTTCGTGCGCTCCGGAGGTCTTCACACTGCATTCCGGCATCTGAAAGACAAAACAAGGTGCGTTTAAAGACATTGGGGAACTTTAATACTCACGTGCCATTACTCCTTTCCACATCTAATCCAGTGGGTATTCCGGCACCCTGCAGCCGCTCCGAACTCGTACCTGCAAAATAAAAAGACAGTTAGAGCGCATAGTGAAGCAGGCAACAAGCGCTTACTTACGTGCTTCCAGGCGCTTCTATTCATCACACGGGCTCCATCTTCAACTCACTTCAGCCCGTCATCCGCCATCGCCGGAACCCTGCAAAACAAGAGACATCATTACTAAAGACTTTAAAGACATTTGAATGACTCGAAACTTACCGTTCGTGCAGTAAACGACGGACAGCAGTCCTCTGAAGTCAAGAGGCCTGCGCTACCTATCCAGTGAAGAAACTGGTTACAGCACCCTGCCCCGAGGCAGATGGAGAGCTCGGCATTCACTTACCTAAGGTGAGAGCGTTAACCTTTGGGGGTCTACAGGAGAGGAGAAGAGGAAAGAGATAGGGACACCCCAATAACCCCAGTTCATTAACCCCATATTTTCTATCTGCAGACATCTTACTCTACACGTCAGGCATACAGTGCACAGAGGTCCAGCCCAAAGAGCCAACCGGGTGCTACACATCACCTTTGAAGATACGGTAGTCGCCCAGTCAAGACCGGCGCCTCTGCGAGAATCAGGTGAGCGTTACAATTATCTTATCTTTATATCTAGGAAGTGAGTTACACAAATGGACAAAAGGGGTGTCTGACACGATAATATAAAACACAACTTATTAATAGTCAATAAACACTGCTTCAACACCCGCCCACTTTTTCTTTCCACACCGCCCAAATGTTTTCTCCCCAATATTAAGGCACTCGTCTTTCTCCAAAACCACTTTCCAGGTGTCATAAAATCCCTCCCATAAATAGCACCAAAAACACTGCTCATAATCTAAACCACTTCCATTGCCAACAACACTAATTCACTCTTCTACGAACAAAACATCTTTAATATTCTATATTATACTGCAATAAAAAATGTCACCAACACTCATTAACTGAATTCAAAATAGAGTTGTCTTCCAATTATATGCGGGGGAAACTTCTCTTATATTTCTGCCCCTAAAGGAGGCTTACTGTGCTGTCTTTCCCAACCATTGTCAGGAGTTTTCAATCCCTCAATATCTCAAATATTTCACAAAGCAATAATACAAAAAACAACAAATCCCCAGTTTCACTGTGCACAGTTTGTACTCGCTGCTTATCCAAGGACCCTCTTGCGGTCTTCTGCGCCAACCATCCTTTATCTGGCTGCTCCACCCTCATACCCAGGGGGTGGCCTGAAACACCGGGCAGAGCTTGTCGTCAATGGGGGACCCTGCTGACCTCTCTCCTCAGGCCACCTTTGCTTGTCTAAGGAGGACGTGTCGAGGAATCCTCGACAGGCCGCAAAACTCCTAGGGATCCATCCTCTGCTATCAAATGTAGAGATGGGCTTACTTTGCCGCCATGGAAAATCCAATACTCAATAATCAAGCACTCAAAGTGCAAAGAAAGAAACGCCTTCATTCAAAGCATCGAAACTCAGTCAGGACAGCATACAATCAGCTCTCAATGTTACAAAAGATGTGAGCAGTTTTTGAATCAAAGACATTTCAGCTGTGTCATCATAATATAGTGCCAATTACAAAACGTATGAGTGCACCTGATCGGTTAGCATCGCAAACTACATGTAGAGTATATAGGTGTTAGTTCTATGCTTGCCTTAAATGTATCTGAGGGCTCCTCCTGGGCACAACCTTCTTTAGATAATATACATCATCACATTGATACCTAATTGGTTGGCGCTGTTCATTATAGGCTGTGTGATACAAGGGATTTCTATTGGTTGGCAATTTGGTCACCAACCTTGGACACTCTGACGAGATGTCAAGATATGAGAAAGACATATGGTGGGGGAGCTAAGTCCATGGTCTGCAATCATTCCAATGAAATGTAACTCCTCTTCATTCCCAAGTGATGAGGCCTTTCCTTTCCTTTGTATTTGGCCCTGTGTATCATCTAGTGTCTGTGAGTACAGCAGGTGTCTTATTGTTTGGCTCATAATGAATAGCCAGTGTTTTCAGTGTTTTGATCACGTGCTAGGGTACTGTGTTGGAGAAAGAATTGCTTCCTATTTATTGAACTTTTAACTAATACTAACATGCATGTTGCATTGTTTGTGACCAAATGAGATGACATTCTTCTATTCTTTATGGAGCATGGAGTCTTTTGGAATGTTGATCTCCTACACATGGACATCAATGGCTGTCTGTGTTCCTATTAATTTAATTAACTTGGGAGGCTACTGCTTTGCATCCTGGGACTTATTATCTTCCCTCTGGTTTCCGCTCACCTACTATTCCCCTCTCGGCATTCTGACATTGGCGTTCATTGCGACATTGTTTATTCCTGGACCTGCTGCAGCCTCCATGTTAGGAAAATGGCTGTACTTCTGGACTCTTGCCTCATGTTGATGACGTACATCCATGTTTCTTCATGCTACATTGTATTGTACACCTGCCATATGTTGGTTTACCTGCCCGTGTATGCTATGCCCTTGTCTATCTGTAATTTCCTCTGCCCTTCTAATGTAGTGTATCCCTCTCTTGGTACACAGAAACCTATGCTACCTATAGTACAATACTTGTGCATTCTATAACTTAGTTTATATCCCTACTAGTGGCTCTCAACCAAACTAATTCTTTATTGCACAGGTAGTATAGCTCAGTGGCAAAGCGTTTGTCTTGAAGCAAAACAATGCAGAACAACACTGGTTTGAATCCCGGTTCCACGCTTAGGAACCCTTTTCGGTATTAAGCGTGATATAAAAAAATATTATTATAATTATGTATGTGCATTAACAGTTTGACTAGTTTACGGACTCTGCCTCAGATTGTATCATTTCTCATCCCTGGGCTTTTGGGGTTGCAGGGCCTGTTTGTACTCTCTGTCACCTTTAGAGTGACAAAGAGGAGGAGGGGCAGTGGTTGGTACTGGCACATTTATCTGCACCATTACATTTCCTTTGTTATCTACTAGTATTCGTATAGGACTATCCCCAACTTCTTCCCGTGGTGTGTATTCACATTTGATTCTTTCTTGCCTCAGGATTTCATTGATAAACACAAATGTGCCAGACACCATAATCTTCTTTCCCTTTCTGGGTCTCATTGTTGCTGTAAACTGTCTTGTGAATGCAGGAATGGTAACATCCTTTTTCACCTGTAGCTCAATTGCATATGGCATTATTTGTGAAGAACAATATGCTTGACTTTTATTCTCAAATTCCTGTGCATGATATAATTTCCAAGATAGTATTTGGCCTTAGTTCCACTTATTACCCACACATTGTGAGTGGTGCTTTTGGATCCCATCTCTATTTTCAACATGCATCTCCTCACAGATCAGGGTTGTCTGATCTGAATATTTGTTGATTATTCATGGTAAAATGTGGTATTTATTTTCTGTCAAGCATTTGTTTAAAGACTTTCTCAATGATAAAAATCCTTTCTTGTTCTAGGGACAGTACTGCCTTGAGCATCTCCAGATACATCTCCATGCGCACTGGTATATATGCATGACCTTCATTCATTTGGATCTCAGCAATGGCTCAGATAGATGTGTCCTGATCTGATAGAGAAGCATCACAGTGCTTGTGTCATCCTCATTTAAATGCAATCTTAATGTGTTTTCATCCACTTGATTCGGCCAGCTCTTCCTTGGATCTAAATGAATCTCCAATGATTGTTTTACCTTTTTATCCTGCATTTCATCCAGGCATATGAGAATGACAGTAACACCAAGGACACAGCCATTCTAAAGATGGACCTCAATCACTTTTTCTGATTTGGCAATGGTGTGGCATTCTTTTGCATTACTAAGCAGGCTTACAACTTTTTAAGGCTTTAGGGGATAGTTGGCTAATGGCCATGGAGCACTGTTTAACCCGTCAATTAGTGGAGACAGACACTTCAGACAATTTGTGCCTAACAGGAATGGCATCATCTCAATCGTGGTCCCCATTACTTCTTGGCTCAACTTATGTTTCCCAACCTTAATATTAAACTCCTTCCACAGGGATGAAATCACCATTTAAATTATATACAAAACCCTCTATCTGTCTTAACTTTAAAGTGTTTTGTTGGTGTTTTACCTCATTTATGCTACCTAAAAGTTCCCTTGACATCACAGCACTCTGTACTCCTGTGTCCACCATTGCAAACACATTGCATTTCTCTTCTGCTGTGATAGGGGCATAATATCGATACTCACATTCATCTAGTATACATGCAAATTGTGAGTGGTTTCTGATCTCAGGTCGGAATTTTCCTTTGGCCTGCTTGACTTCTTGCTATAAAAGAGGCATGTGGAATGATACCATACCCACCTTTTTGGCTGTTGCATTTCCAACATTGTGGTCCTCTTTGTTTACTTTTCTGTCCTATGAGTCCATATGAAGCTTTGCTATCAACTGGCCTCCCTGCATAATAGGCCCGCTTGAGTTCACACCAACTCCTTAACTGTTTTCCTCACCTTGTGCTTTATTACGAGTTCGGCAGCACCGTTCCGCCACCTGATATCCCGGTGCCACCGGAACATTACAAGTCCCAGCAACCCGGCATATCAGATGGTGGAACATGTAAGTACCCATTCCTGTGGAGTTCTGTAGGACTCCACGGGAATGGGAACACAGAAGTACCAGCAACATTTGTTTTTCCATTCACTCTGTCCTCACCGGTCATTTAATTTATTTCTGTTTCATTTATTTCTGATGTGATCTGTTTTCTAATTTGTATTTTTTTAACTGAATCATCCAAGTCATTACATGCCATGGCTCTTGGCCTCATCATCGATTTGAACACTCTCTCTTTCATCACCCGTGCTGCTAGGATCCAATCCTGCCCCTGTACCACTGTGGTATATTTCTTCATTTGTATCCTCATCATCTCCATTCACAGTATATTTACCTTTCATTTATGTTTTTCCATTGTTCTTTAGGCTCAACACTGATGCTGGTGTAATCATCTGCATTTTTCCTTTGTCTTTCACTGTCCTCACACTCCTGAATGGAGTCAATAATTTGGTTTAGGTTTAGTTTAAACAACACCCCTTTTTTGCGTATTTTTCTATTTGCAATGAGGTTGCACACATTATTCTCACAATCCAAATTACTGTGCATCCATGTATGTTTATCTGATGGTTTGTTATTTTCTATCGGCTCTCCAGTTTGGGATTTTTGCATGACTAGTCACTTACTAGTCCGTTATGCTTCTCATTCTGATTTGTCATTTGTTGGTGATTTATTTGGGTAGCACACAGTTTCCCTACCTGCTCAGCAAGCATGTCTCTAGACTCTGAAATCTTTTTTTTTTTTAATTTGATTTTATTAGTTTTACAAGAACAATAAGACAAAAAACAGACATTAAACAAAAAGAAATATACGTTGTGTAATACACCACCCTTAGCACATGATAGCTCTATTAAGACAGAACATATTGTGTCATTTGAGTCCCGTAATTTGGCAGTAGTTCCATGTTTCTGGGTGTATCACCCCAACTGTTAACTTCAACCCGCTCCCACCCCCCTCCCCTACTTGGATATGCATACATCTCATGAATAATTGCATAACGTGAGTACTCGAAAGGCACAGTAAACACAGTTGAAGTGTCTGGCAGAACCGTCACCACTGAACATGAGTCTTCCCCCACTTTGGTGTCCTTGTGTTTTGCATCTTGAGTCAGGGCCTTGGGGGCTCCTCCAATTGGGAATCAGAGGCAGGTGCAATATATTTATTCCTGAAGTCCATCCATAAGGCTTCACATTTGGCCGCTTTATTGTGTAGGGCGGCAGTGATTGTTTCCATCATGTAGATATTGGAGGCCAGGTTGATCCATTCGCTATTTTGTGGAACTGTTGGGGATTTCCATTTAATCACTAATAGGGCTCTCGCAGCCATCAGTAGTTGGGGGGCTAGGCGTTTCACCCTGAACCAGTCATCTTCGTCCTTTTCGAGGCCGAACAATATGAGGTAGGGGTCAACTTCCCTTTGAATCTCGTCTACTTCCTTGATCCATCCCAGGACCTCGGTCCAAAACACTTTGATGTAAGGGCAACCTCACCACATGTGCCAGTAATTAGCAGTTTCACCACATTTTCTCCAACATCTCGGGCTCATTGTTTGGGACATTTTAGAAAGTCTAAGAGGATCATATTGCCACCCGTGCAAAAGCTTAACTGCATGGAGTTTATATTGGTTGGATATGGAGGTTTTGGATGCAGCTCTACACATTAAGTTCCATTGGTCAGGAAGTATCTCTTTTCCAAAGTCGTTCTCCCATCTGGCCCTGAGGGGGTCTGTGGTACCCTCTCCTGCTGCTATTAGTTCCTGATAAATCATGGATATTAGGCCTCTCATTTCAGATCTGGAATCCAAGAGTTTCTCAAATGGGGTAAGATCTCTTTTAAGCTTTTATCTCCATTCAGGCTTTGTTAGTACCCCTTTTAATTGGATACACTAAAATGTAGATAGAGTGCCTATACCCAAAGCCTCCGTCAGATCTGGTAGCGTGATGAACAAATCCTTTCTTTGCAGTTGCCCCACCCTTTCCAGGTCTGCCTCATACCATGATTGGAACCGCCCCACATTGGGAATATGATTGTTTATGCCGGGTGACCACAGGTGACTGAGCGGGGATGGCCAGTTAGTGATTTTGTGCATGTCTTTGCCAGTTCGCCATATGCTCCATATAGTGCTCAGTATGGGGTGGCCTTTGATTCTCCTTTGTACCCTTTTGTATGGGGTTCATAACCATTCTGAGACCGTGGCGGGGGACAGGTAGTGATTGTCCATTTGTACCCATTGGAGGTTCTTATGGTCCCTAAGGTGTGGAATTAGGACTCGCAACTGAGCAGCTTTATAGTAGGTTCTCAGATCAGGGAGCCCTATTCCTCCCTTGTCTTTGGGGAGTACCAATGTATTATATGAAATTCTCGGTTTCTTCCCCTGCCAGATGAATCGCATCATGATCTTTTTGGCCTCCATGAAGAACCTTTTAGGTATCTCAATTGGCAACATCTGGAAGGGATACAGGAATCGGGGTGGCATACTATTTTGACAGCGTTAATGCGCCCTAGCCAGGAAATCGTAAGTTTGATCCATTTTTTGAGGTCTGTCTCAAATCGCCGAAGAAGCGGGGGAAGTTGACTTCATAGAGGTTGTTCAGGGTTCTAGTGATCTGTATACCCAGATATTGCAGTGTTGTGTGTTCCAATTTGAGACCTAGTGAGAGGAACCTGACATTGTTCTCTTCAGGGGATCCCTGGAGAGGGAAGAGTATGGACTTGGATTTATTTACTTTGAACCCAGAGAACCGGACATATTCGTCTATTAGGTTAAGCGCGTGCGGGATGGAGTCTATAGGGTTTGTTATGTGTAAAAGAATGTCGTCTGCATATAATGCTGCCTTATATTCCACCGCCCCTAGTCTCATTCCCTCTATATTGGGGTCGTCTCTCATTTTTTGTGCCAGTGGTTCGAGGGAGAGTGCGAACAGGATCGCAGAGAGGGGGCAACCCTGCCTGGTCCCCCGTTGCAGTTCGAACCATCTGGAGTAATCCCCATTTACAAATATTGACGCCTTGGGGGAGGTGTATATTGCTCGTATCCCTTCCCAAACTTTTGGGCCTATCCCTACTTTCTGTAGGACTGTTCCCAGAAACTCCCATTCCACCCTATCAAAGGCTTTTTCTGCGTCGATTGACAGGAGGACAGGATCGCCGGCGAGATTGTGAGCTGCATGGATAAGGTGTAATGTTTTGCGCATGGTATCTGCTCATTGTCTCCCGATAATAAACCTGACCTGGTCGGGTAGGATCAATCGGGGATTAGGGTTTCCAGTCTTGCAGCCAGTACCCTAGCGTAAATCTTGGCGTTGAGATTAAGGAGGGAGATGGGGCGGTACGATCAGCAGTGTTTGGGGTCTTTCCCTTCTTTGGGAATCACTGTTATCAGCGCCCTTTTAAAAGAGTCCGGTGCGACTCCAGTGTCTATTATCTCATTAAAGAGTTCTTTTAGGAAAGGTGTTAATTGCCCACTAAAGGTTTTGTAGAAGCCGGCAATATAACCGTCTTCACCTGGAGATTTCCCCAGCGTTAGTCCTTTTAATTGCATCTTGGATCTCCTGTTCGGCTATCGGAGTATCAAGGAGCTCAGCTTCTGTGTGCGTTATTGTGGGCATAGTGATTGAGGATAAGGAGGAGGTTATGTCGGATTAGGCAGAGGTCATTTCGGAGGTATATAGGTTTTCATAAAAGCTGGCGAAGCACTCAGGTATTGAGCGGGGAGGGTGAGCCATGGGGTTGGGGGTCTCGATTATCTACTTCACCTTGCGTTCCGCCCTTTGTTCCCTAAGTCTGGCCGCTAATAGAGCATCAGCTTTGTCCCCCTTTTTGTAAAATTTTTGCCTGAGAAATTGCAATTTGCATACCACTTGATTGTGTTCTAACAGCCGTAATTCCTCTCTTATGCGTTGGGCTGCGTCTATTTCTTCAGAGTCCACCTCCGTGTTCCCCCTTACTTCCTCCTCTAGCTGATGTATTTCATTACGCAGTCTATTTTCTACAATCTATTTTCTACCGGGGTGGATCAATCGGGGCATTAGGGTTTCCAGTCTTGCAGCCAGTACCCTAGCGTAAATCTTGGCGTCGAGATTAAGGAGGGAGATGGGGAGGTACAATCCGCAGTGTTTGGGGTCTTTCCCTTCTTTGGGAATCACTGTTATCAGCGCCCTTTTAAAAGAGTGCGGTGCGACTCCAGTGTCTATTATCTCATTAAAGAGTTCTGTTAGGAAAGGTGTTAATTGCCCACTAAAGGTTTTGTAGAAGCCGGCAGTATAACCGTCTTCACCTGGAGATTTCCCCAGCGTTAGTCTTTTGATTGCATCTTGGATCTCCTGTTCGGCTATCGGAGTATCAAGGAGCTCAGCTTCTGTGTGCGTTATTGTGGGCATAGTGATTGAGGATACGCAGTCCATTTTCTACAATCTTACGGTCCCTCTTCTTAGAGGAGCCCTCGCGTATTAGTATGCCTCTCCATGTGGCCTTCCTAGCTTCCCAGATCGTTTGTTTGGAGACTTCTCCATTATTGTTCGTTTTGAAATATTCACATCTTTCTAAAGGGACTCATTGCATCGCCAAGCCGCCCCAGTAACAGGTAGGTCGGCCCAGTTGATATCTGCTAATACCATGTCGTGATCTGACCACGTTATAGGAATGATTTCGGAGTAACACGTGGTGCCTGTGAGGTCGGCTGTGAGAAATATATAATCTATACGTGTAAATGTGCTTTGGGGGTTCGAGTAGAAGGTGAATCCACTTTCTCTGGGGTGCAGAGCTCTCCACACATCTTTTAGTTCATTTAGCTCCATAATGGCATACAATTCAGTAAGGACTCCTTTATGTTGAATTACCTTTTTCTGGTTTACCTGGTCTCCAGTCTATGGACGGGTCTGCCCATTGGTTAAAGTCACCTCCTAGAATAATGTGCCCTGCAGCTTCTAGCATTATTTTAGGGATCGTTTTCCCAAGGAATGCGGCCTGTCTGCTGTTGGGTGAGTAAACTGTAGCAACTGTGACCTGGACATTCGCAATTTTCCCCACTATCAGGAGGGCCCGTCCACTTACATCAGAACATGTCTTTTCCAGCTCAAATCTGATTCACTTCTTGAGTAAAATTCCGACCCCTCCTTTCCTGAGTGGACCAGAGCCCCAGAATTCCATGCCTCCCCGCCTCCCCAGAATGCTCCGCTCTTCTCCCTTAGCAAATTTCGTCTCCTGGAGGAGGAGAATGTCTATGTCGGATCTGCGGAATTCTCTATGCACCAGTGACCTCTTAGTTGCTGAGTTCAATCCCATCACATTAATGGTCCCAACTCTGAGCAGGCCCCTGCCTTTAGACTTGTCGGGGGCTGCCATAACTGGCAGGATTTGTGGGGGTTGCTCACTTTCGGCGGCCAGAAGAATATGCAATTTCCTAGTGTCACATTGTCTTTGGTGTATCGAGATTCAGATGATGCTAGTACGTTTTCCAAGTGTCTGTTACCCCTTCCCTCCATCCCCCTACCCCTCCATAGTTGGTGGCGCTCGAGTGAGCCCAGGAACGGAGGGTGCTGCATTGGCAGCTTTTGACGGCGTCCGGAACGGACTTGGTGACAGTGTTCAGTCCATTGTCGGACCATCAGTGGGGACCGTTGCCTTACGGTCCCAGTTAAACATACTATCTTAATCTAAGGGTGAGCCCCTATCTCATTCCTCCCTCCCCCCAACATCATGTAATTCAACAGTAACAACAATAAACATACAGAAGTGTAACGTTATGTGCACTCCCAGGGTCCTCCTGCGAAAGTTCGTATCCCCTCTTGATTCAGGGGGATGCTCTGCATCCAGAGACCCCCGTGTCATTTGTCTTCCTGGATCTCAGTCTTTGTGGAGGTCAGCATCTCATGTTTCAGCCGTGGATGTTACTGTGTCGATTCGCAGGAATCACGAGACATATCTTCATTTTCCACTATCGGGCGTGTTGTTGGGGCGTCTGTATTTCCTTGATCCTTTCACTCTCTTTCGCCTAGGGCCCTGGTGTTCACATTGCATTCCAGCCCGCTCGTTTTCGCCACCTTCGTTCTCTCTTGGGTCTGTACCCAGGAGGTCAGCAATGCAATCTTTGATTTCCTCCTCTGATCGAAAGACGATTTTCCTGTTCAAAGGTGAGCGAGAAGGGATATCCCCATCTGTACCGTGTGCCCTGTTCTTTGAGCCATTTCATGAAGGGGCTGCAGAGGCGTTTTAGCGCTAATGTGAGTGAGGATAAGTCCTGGAAAATCGTAATTTGAGCACCTCCCATTGTGAGTGGACCTCCGGACCTGGCCTTCTCAACGATCCTAGTTCTGTCCTGGTATCGGTGGAATTTAGCCAGGACCGAACGGGGACAGCCGGGTGGTCCACCCGCCCTATGTATTCGTTCAGTTTTGGGTTCGTCAATTTCTTCATCTGCCGTTAAAATTTTTATGATGTCATGGATCGTGTCTTTGAGGTCTTTCTCGGTTTCGCCTTCGCGCTCTGGAATCCCAAAAAAGCATAGGTTATTCCTCCTTTCTCTGTTTTCTAAATCGTCCATTTTGAGCCGAATCTCCTCCTCACTTTTTTCAATATTTCATATCCTCATGTCCATTTGAGTCTCAAGGGTGGCAATCGAGGCCTGATTGTTCTCGACACCTTCCAGCCTTTCCTCAAAGCTGTCCATTCTCTGGGTGATTTTATCAATTTTACCACCGAGGTTGGCCCCCATGTTTTTTATCTCACTGAGTAATGCGGCAATGTCCCCTTTGGTGGCAGCAGCACCCGCTTCTGAGGTATCCGTGGACATGGTGGTTGTGTTTCAGATGGCTGGGGGGGATGGGGCATAGGCAAATCTAGCTAACTTGTGTTGTACGTCCATAAGATGGGTCCGAGGTCAGAGGAGGCACATGCCCCTGGATCGGGGGCCTTACCCTCTTTGGAGTTGCGTAGGACCTTAGGAAAAGGGCAGTCTCGAATATTTAGTTCTACATACGGCTCGATGTAAGGCCAATGGGGTCTTCAATGAACAATCCATAGAGCCATGGGGCCAGGCCTTTGGTGAGTGTACTGGCAGCGCAGAGATTGCAGGTCTCAGGTACCTCCCGTAGCGGGGAGCGTGTGGCGACCGGGCGGTAGTGGAGTGTGGTAAACACGTTGATTCGAAGGCTACTGGGCGTGGTGGTCCTGCCGCGGAGGGGGCCACGGGCAGATGGATTGCAGATGCCCGTCCACTTGGAGACGATTGAGGAGCGTTGCTTAACAAAGTTCGGGGCTCCGTGGGCTCGCGGGGAGGCTCCTCACCTAAGTCCGCCTGCAGGTTACCGCCGGTCTCCGGTGACGCAGCGTGATGGAAGTTCCGCTGGGGGCTCTCTCCGCGGCCTCCACGCGCTCCCGGCAGAGCGTGTACAATCAGACGGGGAGAGGTGAATGGAATCGGAGGTCTGGGAGGGTGCTGCGCAGATCAGTTATCCAGACCTCGGTCTCTTCTGAAGACCACCACTGGGTGGTCACGTCGCTCGGCCCAAGTTTCACTTTCGCTTCACGTGCGCTGGGGAGCACGTTTATTCGGACAGTGTTTTCTCTGCTTTTCCATGTCTGATTTTGTCCGTGTTTTCTCCTGGGTGTTGGGGGGGTCTTCATTGATCAGCTCCTCATTTTAAGTCCAGGGGGGGTCGTGAGATGGGGGGCTCAACTCGTCTCAAGGACCTGAGACGTTGGAGCTCACACGAAGGCTGGACTCATCTGTGCGCCCCCTGGTGGCCAGTCTCCTGAAATCTTTCTTGATCCCTAAAGTAATTTCTCCGTGTTCTAGGTCTACATTGATTTGATTTGAATAGCCCGAGCCTTTCCCGGTCACCCTGGTTACCTCCAGGTGACTGAATTTTGTTAGTACTTCCCTTAAACTCACATGATAAGGGAGGGGGAGAGCGTGGTATTGTTCCTTGTCTGTAACACCATGTGCTGTGGTTTGGGCATAGGAGCTTGGGCTGTATGTCACATGATGGTCTTTAATTAGGCTGATATTGTTGTCTTTGTAGAGCCATGTTTCAATGAATCTCTCAACATATCTTTGCTCCATTTGATTACTGTGCCCATATGCCATTGTCATAGGATTAGAAGTTCCCAGTGCCTGGTATGGTGCATGAGGTAATAGACCTGTGGTGCTATTTGGTGCTGTTAGAATGTGCTGAATTTACTTTCTGGTAAATTGTGAGGTGGTGGTACTTGAAGTGTTTAGATGTGAAGATTTCAAATGTTCTAATGTTGATGAATTTGATGTGTTGTTTTGCTGTACATAAAATTCAATACATTTAATAATAAAAATAAAAAAGAATGTGCTGAAAGCCGATACTAAGAGATTTCCCTAAACATCTTGGACTTGCATACATCAATGTGTCTCTTGGATCAGTAGACTGAAACACTGGCAACAGTGGTGCTGCACTCCTCTGCCTGTGTTCTTCCTTGCATTGGCAATTCCTTCATATTTTGAGATATGCCATTATTTGGCTTTCCTGTCTCAATGCCATACTCTTCCATGACTTTATTTCTGTAACTTTATGACTAACAAATGCCTCTTTCTGTTTGTTTTTCTGCTCCTTACTTTTAATCTCTGTGTGGACCATGACTTCCCCTACCTTCGATCCGGTGCCCAATGACTAGTATTCTCATTTGAAAATTGTTATATAGTGCTTGGAATGAATGCAGAAGCTGGTGATGAGAAGAAAGAATGTTGGGTGTGGCTGAGAGAGTGTTTATGTGTGAGTAAGAGAATGTGTGAGGAGAAGGTTCTAGGGGCAGGCAGCTGGAGAGGCCCAGTCTGGGTGATGGGAGCCATTGGTTGTCTCTAGGTTATCTCTGAGTAACTCTCTAATATCTTGATGTAACTGGCAGAAGATGTAATAAACGACTTATGCTGGAACCTTACCTGTATGTCTAAGGATCATTAATTATTTAAAAAATGCACCTACTAACTGCACTACAATTGACTGATGTAAGCCATAAAACATTGGGCCTCATTACAAGTCAGGCGGTAAGGGGTTAACGGTGCCGGTAAAGGTGCCGGCGCCGTCAACCCTGTACCGCCTGATTACGAGGTCCCCTCGCGGAACCCGGACTGCACGTCTGGTTTCACCAGACGTGCAGAGCGGGTCCTGCGAGGGGAAGAGGGAGCAAACAATGGGCTGCTCGTAATCAGCCCGTTGTTTGCTCCCTCTCCCATTCCCATTTCAGCCCTATGAGGGAGGAATTTCCGGGCCCTCTTAACTCAGAATGGCCCGGTAATTCCTCATTCTGGGAACCCGGACACGATTTTGGCGGCAGCCATGCCGCCAATAGCGGTATGGCTACCGCCAAAATCGTAATGAGGCCCATTGTCTTGAAGTCATTTTAATTAATATCACACCCTTTGTCAATCCTTAAAAATGCTCTTCTTAATGTCTCCAGACATTGCCTGGGGGACTCATCTGGGCATTCTGACAATGCATAAGCTGCCCGTTTTGTTTATTGTATTCACCTGTACGGTGATAAGTACTTTCTCACTTCCTCTTGATATTGTTCCCACGACACAACATGTTGTTTAGTTAGACTGCGCACAAACTCAGCATGTTTTGTGTCAATTGTCCAATGAAAAAATCGTATATACTGCTCTTTTGGAACATTCAGGGTTTGATAAATCTTTCTAACCTGGTCAAAATGTTCTTCCATGGACCCATCAGGTTCCTTCATAAATGTCTTTAGAATCTCTTTAAGCGACTTCATATCTTTAACTGAATCTATATGCACTGCATTTCCTTGCCTATAGCTGTGAGGTTATTTTGAGGCTCTTCCTGTTTCCTTGTCCCTGTCTCCTTTTTCTGTGCACCCTACAATTAGATGTGCATTATTTTCCCTTTCAATTTGCCCTATTCTACATGTTTCTCTCTGATCAGTGAAAATGATGCTCTCCTTATGAGCTGGAGAGTTACTCCCTCTCTCTTTACGAGCCTGAGGTGCTGCAAAATACCTTTTCGGCTGACAAACCTGGCTTCCAGCAATTTTTTGACTTGTGTGCGGCTGGTTTAGCTCCCATGTCCTTGAATGACACAGACACACTTGTTGGCATATTTTGCAGCTCACTGTTGCACAGATGTAATATCTGTCCTTTTAACTCTCTGTTCTGCAATTTTAATTCCCTTTTGTGTACTTTCAAAGTTTCTTTTTTATCTGCAATTGTATCCATTCTACTTTGCTCCTGCTTCAATCGCGTAATTAATATATTCATTTCTGTGTCTTGCTCTTCATAATCAAAGGCTATTTTCAGACTTCTTTTGCTCACTGCCATCAAATTAGTGATTTTGTCATCTAAGCACTGAACATCATGTGACATTTGTATATTCTTTTGTGAAAATTCTTGCACTTCTACTCTGACCTCATCTGTATCAACTTGAATCTGACCTATTTCTCCTTGCAACTGGTCAATATTTCTGTATTGGTTTTTTTCATCTCCAATTTACTTTGTATTGTATCACAACGCTGACGACTCATTTATTTGTGTGTTAACTCTAACATTAACTCTTCATACCGGTAATAATTGTTGACCCTCATTGCTTGTATTACTTTCTAATTGACTCAAATTTTTCACGTTCTTCTGTCAATTTATTTTGATACATCACAATTGTTTGCAATTTATGACTTTGAATATTCAACACCCTATTTAGGATGAACCATAATTTAGCACCCAGCCGGATTACACTCTGTTTTTGTAAACTTCTATCATGTCACTTGAAAAGCTTAACTAGACATGAGCGCAAGACAGAACCCTCTTCAACTAAATGATCTGGAGATTCTTTTTCAATCTCTAAAATTAAACGTTCACACCATAAATTCATAGTATCCATGTTCCTAAAGCAAAAAACATGTCTCCTGCATAATCCTGGGAATATAAAATGCTAATTTCTGACATGTTTCACCCGGATTGCATACCTCACAATGTCTTGAAAACTACTTTATTACACCTTATCTCAAAGTTTACTTCATATAAAGCACACTACTTGCAACACAGTGTTATAACGTCCGACTGATGCATACTAGCTGAGCAATGTCCACATTCTACATGAAATATGTAGGAAGAAGGAGCTTGCCTCATCTACTTTGCTAATTCTTTTTTTTTTTCTGGACCTTCAGCCATGCACCATCAGTACTGTAATGTTTTGCTACCTCAATGTATTCACTTCTATATGCAAATATAGACTGCTGCACCATTTCACAATTATGCACTTTATATAAGCAATCTCATCAGCTTGAATCATTCAGTTTTGTTACATAACTTGATGTGCACAGACACAACCACACATGAAGCAAAGCCAAGAAATATGGGGAGTAACATGCTGGGATGTGCCTGGCCTCCTGTGATTAATTGGTGGTCAGCTGCAGCAGCTGCAGCATACGAGGTTCCCCTAGGCTACTTAGTAATGATATTAACAAATAGGACAGTGTATGTTGCAAAACAGCACCGAAGACTCTATGGTAAAATATTCAATGTTTGAAAAGTAGTCCAAATTTTTAAAGTATTTGAGAAACAAAAGCTCATCCAATTAGGTGATTTGTGTTTTATTTCTGTCACAGCTGTAATATTTGGCCAAAGAGTCTTCTGCGCTGTTTGGCAACATACATAGCTACACATGAAGCAGCTATATTAAGGTACATAAAGAAATCAACATTTAATTTGGTATGGCATTCACAACATATACGATTTGTTACATTTCTGCGTTTATTGGTTGTAGCAACGTTATATAAACATTCTGTGACCCCTCCCTTGCTCATCTATCATTGGATGGATGGTTACACTCTAGCCCTCTATGATAAAGGGAAAATCTCCCACTCAAAATCCAGCTGACTTCATTAACCTTTTGTGACTGTAAAATCTGACGCCTTGCACATTTGTCTCTAGCAGGTTTTTTTAAAAATGTATTTTGTATACTCACCATCCAAATGATTTCTTGTCTCTGTATCTTAGATGAGTCATCTTCTTCCCCCACGCTCACGACCAGCAATCTCCTTTCCTGGAACGATGTAAGCATCAGCTCGCCCTTGTCAGACCAATGTCCCTAAGCCATACCTCAAATCCTCCCCAGACATAGCCTTTAGTAAACTCCAACTCCCAGCACAGCCGACATCCAGCTTTGACTCCAACCACAAACTCCTCAACGCCACCTTTTTTCCTCTATTTCAACTCCCTTCATTCATGGCGCTATGTACATTTCCTTTACATTTCCCCACCTTCTTCACATGACTTCACCTCACCATATAAAGTACTAGCTTGTGTAATTTTCCAGCTCCTACCTCCAACCATGGGTACCTTTGAACAAGATTCCATTTGGAAAAATCTCTTTCCACTCGTGGAATAATGTTACTCTTACATCCCTTTCCTTCTCTTTCTTTCCTGCCTGTTCTAACTTGCATGAATAATGATTGGTTTCTTTGAAGGCCCATCTCACTTGTGCTACATGTTCAGCCTGCTATATTTATGCACCTGTGGCTATTCTAGCATTTGCATGGCATAAAGTGAATCTCACTCTACTCACATCCCAATTCTAAATGTTAATGTAAAATGATAAAGCACCTTCTGCACAAATTCTTTATTTCATATATTCTCTAACAGATTCCAGAGGACGCAATTGTTCTCATGACATGGATGATTTTGGGCCCTTCAATCTGCTAGAGTGTTTTGTCAGTCGCTGCATAGCTCCTCGTACCAGGGAGCTTTAGTTTTGTAGTTTTGGCTTGGTGATCTTGAGTTTTCTGATCTTTATCTGAACAGTTTGATCCCAGGAATATCCTTGAGGTGGAGTTGGTGAACTCCTGGAGGACTTCACTCTTACTCTTTCTTATCGGTCTGTTAATGTCTATAGGGCTGCCATTTTGGACCAACCAGACATGGTAAAGAGGACAATGTGGGACAACTGCTCCTGGTTTGTAGGCTTTTGAGCATTATAAGGTTTAAATATCTTTAACTCCCTTACGGTACTTTGGAATGCCAATCTAGTTCTTTCATTCTTTCAAGAATGGACAGCCAATAGGGACATATTGCTGAGTGCTTTATCTTCCAAATGTGACACTTCTCTATGCTTGATTTCTTTCAAACTAGTCTCTGGTGTGAGGGATTGAGATATTCCTTGAAGGTGTCTGCTTTTCCATTTCTCAGAGGGCCAGACAGGATGTAGACTGGTGGATTGCTCAGCATTTTCTAAACTATGTGTGGTTCAATTTCTTAACTGCTATCAGTCAGTGACTAAGGATTTGAGGGGCGTATGTTCTCTCTGAAACAGGGATTGACGTATCCTCTTTTGGTGCACACTCTGCTAGTTGTGCCTTGTCATCCAAGGCTTATTGGGCTGGTACACGACCCATGGATATTCTCTGGCAAACATTATTATCATTGGTATTGCCAATAAACCTGCATAAGACCCTCCTTGCCATGCAATGAAATGCTGATTTTGATAGAGCTTGATGCAAATTTGCGATCTTATTAAGGTCAGCGTGGGGAGTATTATGTCTGTGTGCTTTCTTCTACCTCTAAAATTCCTTTATGGATATTGTTCAAGATTCATATGTGGGCGGTGGAGCCCAAGACAAATTCTGAATCTATCATTGGGGTCACAAGGTTCTGTGTCATGGCAGACTCAACAAAAGTGGATGCATGTTGGAAAGAGGAGCAATTTTAGGACATCTTGGGATATCTTGTACCCGAATCACTCTTTATTTTATGTTTGTTTCTTTGAAAGATATATATATTTTTTTACACTGTCTGGAACATCAGCGACTTATACTGTATAATACTTTCCTCCTTGACCTTCATAAAATCTCGACTTTCCGTCTAGCCCTAGCAAAATCGCCATTTGCTTATAGATTTCTGATACCATAAATGAAAACAGGACTTTTAGCATAAGTTCCTTTATTCAATGTCTGGGTGCAACTCTGCTTTTCATAGCCCATCTGAAATGTCAGTTCTTAGCTGGGATTAAGCTGAATACATTTTCTTTTGAACATTTAACGGGTTTCACCGCCCATGGCTTCACATCCGAATAAATTAAAGATGATTTTTTATAGGGCTCATCATCACCGCACATAATACTGCGCAAAACAAAGCGTTTGATTAAAAATAATCCTGACTTTATCTACATCAGTTATTCTCTCTGAACCTTCTCTGGAGCCGAGCACAGTCAAATCGACCTGCAGCCCGTGCGCTCAAACAGACACACAAGCGTGCATACACACACACACACGCATGCCCGCACACAGGCGGGCGTGCGTGCACTGCCACGGCAGGTTTGTTTGGCAAAGGTTGTTCTTTTAGACCTTCCTGCAGCAGTAGATCATTTTCACGGATATGTGTTTGGATAGACGATAAGGGCTTAAAGAGAGAATCTAGCTGAGCTCCACTTACAACAAGCAATGTGTGCTTACCTAGCTTCAGAGAAACCTACAACAGTGTGGAATTAATTCCCCACAAATCCTAACGCAGAGCGTGGTTTAGAAACATGTAATAGACTAGCTGCATGTAGAATTCATTAGAAATATTAAATGAATGATAATGAACAGTGCATTCTCATGTCAATTTCCCTATTGGGGTCCACAGCAGTGAAACAAGGCCGGTTGTTTCTGTGTGCTTTTGCGGGGAGATAGGGCATGCATTTTAATTCTTATAAGAACATGAACATGTGGCTCCTGAGTGATGTGAGGGCCAGTGATGCCAGTGTTGTCTTTAATTCTTTCAGCAAACATGGTGATAAGAACCTTCCAAGGTGATGACGTTCACTTATCCCTAATGTGTTATCACCTTTATTTAACACATTTGTATGTCTTATAGGTACTGAGGCAGATTGCTATCTTGGAGACTGCTGTGATTGCCTGATGGTAATCTTCATTATACTTAGGGACTCATTGTGAGAATGATGGCCATGGTGGCAACTGTGGCATCTTGAATATCACACATTTTTGAAATATCACATATTTGTGAGTTAGGAAGAATATGGGAGAATAATGCATGAGGTACATATTAAGTACTGCGACAGGTAAATACACCATATTAACCCCATGCACTACTTTCTTTGCTCCGCAGTCATGCTAATAGCAAGTCACGGTCAGCTATGGAGCTTTCACCTCTGTTGGGCAAATGCAAATACACTGTCCCAAATACTACAAAAAGGTAAATCAAAGTGACCTGAGCCAGTTTTTGATTGTGATGCAACTGTCGCCAATTAGGTAGGTCCACAGCGCATTGTGCTCTTTTAGGGTGGGTGGTGTGGCTATGCAAATGATCAAAATATGCACATTTTTGGAGTGCCGGGCATGGGCATGTCGGCAACACAAAATTGACCCTTGGTCCCACTTAAAAATTTGGAATCTCAGGGTTCGAAATTGAGATTCAATGAACAGGAGCTAAAACCAGCTCCTGGGTGTCGGGCATCACTTTGTACGCAGGAGCTACCGCAGGGGAATCAATAGCTACCAGAGATGCTCCTTTACATGTTTGTCCATTTTGTATGAATTATTGTGTTTAAATGTCTATGTATTAGATGTGGTCTAATTCTTCTTTATTAACATTCTGAAATACTCAAAGTTAATGTCACATTTACATGTCTGGAAGGCACCAGTTGGCCCTAGGAGCCAAAAGTAGCTCCTGGTAGCTGTTGGTTTCAAGCTGGCCAGGCTCTACTATGCTAGAAGCAGGAGCTAAATAGCTCTCCTCAATTTCGTACCCAACATCTATAGAAAGGGCGTCTGATTGTGTTAGGATCTATGGAAGGATAAATACATCAGTGTGATATGAAGGAATGACTGACTTATTGAAGAAGCATGAATGCTGGATAATTGAGTGAAAGAACGGGTGAAGCTATGGGGTTTTGAACATGAGTGAGTGTGAGGGGTGCAGTGTGAAGCCTACACTGAAAAGTTGTGATATTTGACCAAACCTTTTACTCTGCATGGCAGACATTTTTAGCATGCAATGGTACAAGATTGATGGTGCCCCGAACACTGAAGGATGCATGAAGGTCTTTCAACATCAGCCCACCCTACATGTTTCCATACTTTGAAACTGGGGGGTGTGACAGGTCCAGACATTCTACCAGCAGAGCTCTCCTAGGAAGTATGTAGTTTATTCTGCTGTGTTTTACCCGCACATTGGCTGAGGTGTATGGAGAGGGCCATGAGGGGACAACAGCATTCTAAATAATTCAAGATCAGTCGTGGCAGCTGAACATTTTTAGTGGAGACTCATTAATAAATATTTACGCTGTATAAATGTAAGGTAATTGTAAGATTTTGTTTTATAAATATAACATCTTCATATCTTTTTTTGTACCTACCCTTATTACCTTTTTCACGACACAGCATAATTACTTAAAGGGTTGCTTGAAATGAAACCCATCTATAACCTAAGTGACATCAGAATCCAGTCCAGATCTCCCCCAAATGCACATCGAGGAATTAGGGACAATGCCTTGCTTATACCATGTTTCCCTGTATAAGATCCAGGTAGTAAAATTGCACACATTAAATCATGACATTCAATATATTAAACATGCGTGAATTACTTTTTTCCCTCAAACTAAAGTAAATATGCATTATATTTTTTTTAGAAAATAAATGAGCTCCATTTTATTCATAAATCTATCACATGGGAATTACACGAGCAAACCTGTTAGGGTGCACCACAGCTGCTGTGTGTTGAAAGCCCACCCATTTCTGCATCCATATGGGCATCCAAGGATAATTATATATAAAGAACTACAAGTCCCAGAATGCAAATTAAAAATGTAGTCTGAAATGTAGACTGAATGAGCCAATACATCCAGCATGGAACAATTAGAAAAATCAGCACACGAACAATACTTTCTCAAAGTAAGCATATAAGGCTGGACGTGTGTGTGTGCATGCTTGCATGATCTTGTTCCCACTTTGTGAACAAGAGCACATCTTTTAACCGTCTATTTATAAATAAATACATGACTTTCCACACAGACCACTGTGAATGCCACTCTGCTGAGAAGTGCGATGGAAATCTTCCACAGTCAATGCTCAAATAGCTCTGGCAAAAGGGAATGGTTTACTGATCCCAACCAGGGAAACATCCATACACCAGCAGGAACCATCCCGGGAAGCTTTGATGTAGCAGGACACCTTTCTCTGTTTAATGGCCAATCTGCATATTCCACCCCATTCCACCGAACCACACACACCTCTACACCCCCACTGCGTGCCTTTATCGTCCCCCCGCCTCATAAGCAACAGCAATTAGGGAGTACCTATCTGAGGCCAAAGCTAGTCCAGAAAAGGCCACCAGACAACAGACCAAATCTGGCAACCATAGTTTTTAAGAATAGATGCACACTTTATTTTCCAAGTTTGAGTGTGGGAGGTGACGAGTGACCAGAATTATGGTAATAATCGAGAGACTTGAGTACTTATCCAATCAGTTTGTGCTTGACATTGGGCCTCATTACGAGTTTGGATGTAGCCATGCCGTTTTTACCGGCATGGCTACTCCCAAACTTGCATCCGGGTCCCGAAAAATGGGACTGACCGGGCCATTCTGATTTTGTGCGGGCCCAGTAATTCCCATTCGAGGGACCCGGACCCGGTACATCCCCATTCCCATTTGAGCCCCTATAGGGCTCCATGGGAATGGGGAGGATGGTAACAACGGTCCCGTTAATAACCATCCTGTTCTGCTAGCGGGTGCCACTCTGCACGTCTGGTCTGACCAGGCGTACAGAGCGGTCCCACGAGCAGAACTCGTAATGTGGCGGTAGAGTGATAACGTTGCCGGCAGCACTACTGGTGCCGTTATCACTCTACCACCAGAATCGTAATGAGGTCCATTGTCTTGTAAGGTCAGGCAAAACATTGATTGGATAAATGTGCAACAGGAAGTAAACCAAAACCAGAGATACACTGTAAGGCTGTATCTTTACACAAATTCTAAATCTCACACCTCATTGTACTATTTTAGCAAAATGTCAGCTACAATACAAACACGTGGTATGAAACAGAAATGTTCCTGAACTCCGTATACAAGTTTATGGGCCTCATTCAAGTTTGGAGGTAGCCATGCACTTAATAAGTAAGGGATTACCGGCACCGGTAAGGAGACCGGTGCTGGTAATCCCTTACTGCCCAATTCCGAGGTCCCTTAGCAGGAACCGTAAGGAACGTGAGTTCTGACCACCCGTCCCTTATGGGTCCCGCTAAGGGACCAGGGCGCTAATAACGGGCTTGCTAGTCGCGAGCCCGTTATTAGCGCCCTCCCCATTCTCATTGAGCCCTATGGTGCTCAAATGGGAACGGGGAAGGGTTTGTTCAATGGGGACTTACCGGTCCCTCCAGGGTCGGAATGCACCGCCAAGTCCCCATTGAACAAGACCGGTGCCGGACCCGGTATTGGAGGCAGCCATGGCGCAAATAGCGCCATGGCTAGTTCCAATCTCGGAATGAGGCCCATTGTCTGCCTTAACCCAGATCCAGGACGATCGGCCCAATGACAGCATTGGACATATTTTTAAAAGGAACCCATAACCCAAGAGCTGAAGAGGACACTAGGAACCAGGAAAGCCTGCCTGGCTGGGCCATCCTGTCAGTGGTATTTGGCATGCAGGCAAAAAGGGAATGAGATTCCCAGAATTATGATTCCAGTTCACCCCTAAACAGTGACCAATGGATACAACACACTCTGATGGTTTACATTGGTCAGATACATTCCCTTGTCGTCCTAGGCCAGTTACATGCTTCTTTATGTGATCAGTGACAGTATCCTTCTACCATGTGGCGGAGAACCAGACGAAGACCTATTCCAACTCGTGCAACCTACAGAAAAGGGCCAGCTTTCACCATCATGGAGCCCAGACTTCATAGGAAAAACTTTTCACTGTGTGAACACCTGGACCAGAGCCCAGCACTCCCCATGGGAGGCTGATCACTCTTTGGGCAATACAGGGAGCAAGATGGAGAATCCCTCAAAGGAGACACAAGAGCTACCTGACCCTAAAATGCCTTTTGGCCATTCAAAAATATCAGCAGTGCACCCTGAGACTATTGGTTGGCAGCATTGTCCAATTTTACTGGCAAACCAACCAGAGTGACGAAAAGGAGGATACCCTGAGTATAACCAATAACAAGACTGGGTATTAAGAAATCACCACATGAATCTCTATGAAATGCTTCAACTAACTGGGTTCCTCTACATAGTTATTAGAAGCCTGCAAAGAGAGGATGATGGCAGGAAGCAAGAAGTTGAGAAACCACTTTGTAAGCTATACCACCATATCAACCCAAGGGCTTAACAAACAATGCAAGGGAATGGTCCGGGGGAGGCTGATCGCTAAAGTCCCACTGATGAAACCCAGAGTTATCACAGGGACTTGGAAGTCTGCAAACCTAGATGAAAACAAGGATCCTCAGTCTCCTTTGGAAAAGTTGCACACCGGGAGGTGAGAGTACCTGGGCTTGGCAATGAGAGCCAGCAGGGCAATCTATCACTGAAGCAAAGTAAGCTGAGCACTATATCCTTGATACAGTCAAGGATCAAACATGGGACAATATTCTTGAGCCTATTAAGGAGTATGAGGCGTGCTAAGTCCCAGAGAATGCCAAGAAGTGAGCTGAGCACTGTATCCCTGATGGTGAACTGGGAAACCTATCCATGAAAGGTATTTGAGCACAATATTCCAGACCGAAAAAAATGTAATCATTATAGCTCATGCGTTTTCTGCAATGTATATTTGGGTTTTTCAGAGGAAAGATCACTGCTTTCCTCAGCAGAGAAAGCGCTATGACGTATAGGTGTTTAGCTCATTAAGTAAGTAGTTTGCAAACTTATCCCATCCTGTGTGTTTGTGATGGATTGCCATATGGAAGGGCGGAAAAGCTTGAGCTTTTTGATTTGTATTCAAATATGATGCTGGACATTGTGTTTCTGAAAGAGAGGACTGCTAATCAGTCCCCTTTTTCATAAAGGCTCCCAGCCAAAAATGATAGTGCAAACATGTTCCTTTGCTGAGACACCCTCAGCCCTCAATGCCGCTGTGGCACAGGGCAGATTCAAAGGTCACATGTGGACTGCTGACTGCTCCTGGCGCACAAAGTTACTACAGGCAGAGGTAGCTCTTTTTAATCGTATTCACCTCTGCACTAAGTTATAATAAATGCATGCCTTAGTCAGTCTGGTGGCATGTATACTGTACGCCCACCCAGATGTGGAATGGTGACTCCAAAGGGGACACAATCCGGATTGTTAATGAAGCAGAAAAGTCATCAATTTCACTAGAACCAGTCGAGGGAGCTATTTGCGGGAGAATTGTTATACTTTAATATTCAATTCAGAACAAATACTGATTGCTTCATGTTTCTCAATGTGCATAGAACAGATTTGATGGCAATTTGACCCAGATTTAAAATGAAACTAAATCAAAGTTTTGATACCTGTTATTTGAAAAACTGAAAATATCATGCTGCAATGGTAAATTGCATACGATTAAAAAAAAAACAGAAATAGTTTATTATTTAATATTATTGAATATAGCTGAATTTATATCAACTTTTTCAATTTTTTACAGAAATAGACATATTCCATAATTTAGCACATGCTGAGCAATCTGTTCTCTCCAAGGTCTGACATTCTGCCCCAATCAGAAACAATACAAAATTAAACTTAGCAGGAAGAATTGAAGACATACTACACTTGTGTTTCAAAGACTATTACCTTGGATAGAACAACAAACAAGAGATTATGATGGCACGAAACATGTTTGAACTGGACACTTCCATTTGGCCGTAGCTTGAAACTTGTAAACTACATCGACTGTCTCTGACACTTGTAAGATCTGACATAGTCAACCAACAACATATAACTACACATAACCTTAACTGCCAAGGGAGGAGAGCAGTTAGGACACTTAAAACACTAGAACAAATATAATAAAACCTGCAGACAAATGGGCACTGTTGTGATCCTGCATCCTCAGAAATAGAAAAGAGAGGCATGCAGACAACCTCTTGACATATAGTGTTACCAGGGACTGGGTGAAGCTCCCACCTTGGAGCGCAAGAAACTCTGGAACAAATCATTGAGTCCATGCCAAGCAGTATTGAGGAACACTGGAATATCTGATACAAAACAATCAGACTCCTGGATTATTCTATACTAGTGCAAATGCCCATATACAGAGGCTAAAGTTGTGTTGGGTGGTGGATTCCCAATATTGTTTTTGTTAGATTTCTGTTGAGCAGCATTTTCTTGATCAGTGATGTTGGCGTAAACATGTTTTTTGCACTCTCGCTTGTTTTCCCTTTCAAGGGATCTTTCTGCATCTGTCATATTCATTCTACAGGATGCAGAATGTGCTCATTCCATGGCCCATCGGTGAGCTATTTCCCGAGCTATCATATTGCACGTATTTTTTTAATTTGCTTGCACTATAGCCCTTTGCCCATTGACTTGCCCTTTGTTGCTCAGTCATATTTGTCTGACATATACGTTGAGCCTCATTTCATCTGCATTTAATGTTTTCTACATATAAATGGGTTGAAATTCTCTTTGGAGGCATTGTGGAGGTGTGATATGCTGAAAACAGAAAGCCCTCTGTATGGGGAAAAACTAAATTTATTTTGGTGGAGAAATAGTGCTTATTCAAATTAATTTCTGTTTATATGTTTTAAAAATAATGTGTATATTTACTTAGTGTTTGCAACTTGAATAATGCTGTTAAAGTGGTATCCCTGTATTGGGCCTTTTCTGAAGCAAATTGTATTTTATCATTGTTGAAATACACATGAACTTAAAGTCTTATTATTGTATGCGTAAGGCAACAGTTCACTCTACCGGTGATAACATGCAATGTGGGCAGTCTTAACTGCACAATTCGAAGTCTATTGTTGTAGGCATGAGGCAACATCTCCCTCTAGCTGTGGTAACGGGTGTAGCGGGCACACTACGGCTAAGGACAAACATACATCTGCCCTATTATTATATAGTATGATTCTCCCAAAGATCCACAAACTAGGAACACAAGTCCAGCCAATAGTCTTTGAAGTCAAGTTAACCAAAAATATATATGGATATACTGAATCTATCCTATAACCTCCGGTGATGGACACAAAAATCTTTGCATGAGGCGTAATACATGTTCTCAGGAAAATAGAAGCAGTATAATGTTTATCATCGAATGCACTCCCCACCACATTGGATTCCCTTATACAACTCCATTAATCCCAACATGTCTTCCACCAGTCCATTAAGGTCACCATTAACAACGCAAGCTTCTTGGTCATCAATATCTTGTAAGTGATTTCAACCCGGCACTCCACCTAAGTCAATGCCTAGCCTGTGATGCACAGCTGGAACCCTTAATTATTTATTTATGTCTATAAGATCTTTTATTTCAGAATGATATACCCTTATATCACGCCCCTCTCTTTGAATCCCCCCCCCCCCGGTCACACTGAACCAGGTAGCAGGCTGCTTTGCAAAGTTAAAATGATTTATTTTATGTATTGCACAAAATATATATATCACACTATTTGATCGTTTATACAATGATCACCAATGGGGTGATGTCACAACAACTCTCTTCAATCACACGGAGTGATGATAGGAAAAATAATGCAGCTTAGAAATAATAATTTTGTGTGGGTTGAATCAAAATGCAAGTGATCACTCTTTCCCCCTGCACACTAATCAATCCCCCCAATATGCAGTATAAAGAGATGGAAGGAGAGAAAACAGGTTTCAGGAATACACACTCAACAAATACAGTATCAATCCCAATTTCCCCCAGCACACACAGAGAAAAACAGGAATGATTGCAACTTGTCAAAATGGTTTTGAATGTGGCTTTGAATGGATGGGAAAAAAACTAAAAATAGATTTAATTCACTAAAGTGGTTTCAATACTAGTGGGAGCCGCTTTGTATGGGATCAGAAAACACTAGCAATGATTATTGAGTAACTAGCAGATTGAAAATTTAATTCTGAGGTCGGATGCAATGTATAGCTGCGGCAAACTTTTCCACGCACGGTAACGGCGATTGCAGAAAAACTATAAGGAGTTATGAAGGTTTTTGTAGAGGCCGTTTTTTTTCAGAAAGAGTCAAAATTGTAAAACAAGGTTGCGCTTTTTAAAATTCCAAACAATTTTTCTTATACTAGGGAGACTATGAAGCCACAAACTACATGACAGCACAGCCACCAGTCCAGCGACGCCTCTGGCTGGTTTTGGCCGCCGAGACGCTTGTCTTTCTTCAGCAAATATATTAGCGCAAAGATGATTTCAACACTAGTATTACCAAAGGACTATAGGGATGAGAGAAAGATTCAGGTAAGACCAAAGATTTTCTACAATGCAGTTCTGGATATAAGAGAGTGGGTTTGGATAGGGATGACTTATGGTTAATACATATGCTAGAGACACTCCTATGCTATGGATACTCACTACCACTGTTTGGAATGGACCCGTCAGGGATCTGGTCAAAGATTTATGGACTGAAATTCTGCTAGCAAACTGGACTGAACTCATGGCGCTCTGGTTCTGCACTCAGCACGGCACTCTGGACACTGCATGGCAGAATTGGACTGGATCTGACGGGTTGGTTCTGGTTCGCTGCTATCTGGTCGCAGCTCTGCTCTGCTGGGTCAAATCTCTGGATTCTGGCAAGAATTCATAGCAAGAAAGCAGCAGAGCTCAGCCAGGCTGTTCTTTTTGTTGTTCCCCTTAGAGGTCTGGGGTAAAATCAGTTTTCAGGATTTACTAAAGTCCAAGCTCAGAATGGTTCAGCTTTGGAAGTGGGCCTTTCTGCTTTCAAAGTTCTGGAGTCTGGAATATGGATTTCTCTTGCAAAGTGCTTTGCCAGCAATCAAATGGTGGGTGAATGTCCCTCTAGGTCCTAAGCTGTCTCTATTTATGTATTTTCTAAAAGGGTGGGTATGCTGACTTCTACTAGCCACACCCCCTAGATATTCTTTTGGTTAGGGTATTTCCTCTCCTCTGATTTGAGAAGAAAACCTGGTGTCATGATAACGCTGTATTTTATAATCCGGGGAGTACCTCCCCTTTGTTTCTGCACATGACATCTATTTTTCATACAAGACATATTTACAATTTTGCAACCTTAATACCAATAGCATATTTATATCAGATATTTGTTGGAGCAAGTATTCATCCGAGCCCCGTCACAGTGAGAGCTTGTGTCTAGATTTGGCAATTTTTTGCACTTTTGCTCTGGTACCCAATGTCAGATTTGTCCACATTTTTACACATATGTGCGCATGACACCTGGGCATAATCATGTGAAGTTTCATGTTTCTGTCAAAACCACAATTGCTACAAAACCACAAATTCTGTAGTCGTGTCCCTGAACATTGCACAGAGTTCTGAGTAGTTTTAAAACGTGACCAGAATTTTCATCTTAACAATACTGTCATTTTACAAATGTTTACAAATTTGCACAGTCCTCTGTCAGTCCTTTTCAAAAATATATTTTCTTGTGCTTTAACAATACACATAACTGTTTGTCCTGCCTCCAAAGTTTTGGTGGGTCAAGAGCAATCTCTGCCTCTTTCCTCTGGCAGGAGTTTCTGTTGACACTTGAGTGTGCATACCCTTTGAATTCTGAAAGCCCTTTGTCTCACTCCCAGGAACAGCAGCCAGTGCCCCTCCCCTCTCAATAAATACCTGAATGTGAGCTCCTGTCCTTTTGGTGGGTAGCAGAAGGGTGGTGTGTTTCCCAGCTAGGGAAGCTTCTTTGAAGTTTTGCTGAATCAGGTTATTTTAAAGTAAATTGTTACATTGTTCTTTTTCGAAATTAAAGTTACCATTTTTAAAACAGGCAAACAAATCTCTTATTCCAGTCTCTTTAAACACAGCAATTAAATAGTGGCAACCTATATTGCTTGTGATAGCAAGTCACTTCATTTCAACCATTTGATTTTACTGTACAAGTTTAAGCTTCCAGTGTAAATAAATGACAGCTTTCATACAGGCAGCCAGCGGTACTGCGTCCATATCTAACAGATTTTCCCAGGCAAGCACATTTTTTAATGTTCATATTCTTGTGATGAAATCTGCTTCTCCTGACATTGTGTGCTTATGTGGATTCTTTAAATAAAGTGATGGGTAACACCCAGCAAGGATTTTGGATCTTTTCTAATGTCTGGGAACCATTATTTTGTAATTTCAGCAACCAAGGGAAAACGGATTTCAGAGCACTTCTGGGTTTCCTTGCAATGAAGCACTGCCTTTCATGTAGTTTCCATTTTCACTCTGTGGGCAGCCCAATGACAGATTTCAGTAGTGTGGTCTCCTGTTCCACTAATGACACAGGCAAAATAGATTGGCAGCCAACTTTCTGGTTTCACAGCTCAATTCTCAGAGGTTTAGCGCGCACAGGGCTTTCTGTGGCCATTTTGCTGGTTCTGGTGCCACCAGCACACAGTGATGTTGCATGGCAGAGCCAGTGGGACAATGCATCCCACAATCTTAGTTGAAAGGAGTGGCCAACTAGAAACAGCTTTATACATGAATCCAACAGACCAAATGCCTGCACAGGATACATTTCACAAGTCATAGAAAACAATCTATTTTCTACAGCTACGTTATCCAACACCAGCATATATGTTCCATCAGGAAGACAAGGGACAATGAAATTGCCACACCCTGTGTAGCCTTGTTGCTTAAGGGTTACTGAGGCAAGCAACTTGGCATGCAGTTTTGCCTTAGTTTAGATTAAGACAATTATCAACCTTTAATTGTCTAACTGTTTAAATCATATTGCATCAGAGAGATATAACATTGTTAGGTTCCATCTAGCTGAACAGGATTTGTGTGCTATTATATTAAGTATCATTTCCATTGGTTGGTCATGAAAACGTTTCATATAAATATCCAATAGGATGGGAGATGTACATGACCTCTGGTGGACACCATAGCTTACTTGTGTAACTGCCATAATGAAATCTCCAATATCAACTCTTCATATTCTGTTTTCAAGAAATGCAGAAATCTAATCTATAGACATTTTAGACGCTGCAATCGATTCCTCAATATGATGTAATGGTATCGAGTGGCCAAGCATATCAAAGGCAGCTGATATGTCTAACAGCACAAGAAGATGTTTACTTGCTTGGTCCACACTCTTCAGGAGTGAGTCATTCAGTTCCACAAAGGCACAATAATTGCCTCTTTGTGGGTGAAAGCTGGATTAGTTACTCCTTCAGCAAATGATGTTTTTAAAAAAAGATTGATGTTGCAAAGTAGCAACTATGCCCAGAATATTCATAAAAAACAGTACATTTGTAATATAATCCACGCCTGTTTTAGTGAATTTGGAACTGAAGAGTCTTTAAATGAAGCATTTACAAAGTTCAAAATAATAGGACGTATATAATGAGGGTTTTATAGGGGCAAACAGTGGGGTTGAGAGAATTAATAACTACATTTCTTGAGTAAACAGACAACTAAATTTACATGTTTCTATATTTTCTTAATTTTGTTGGGACAAAGTACAGTACTGATAAACTACATCTGTGCCGATTTTAATGATATGAGGGGAGACATGATTGTTTATGTATAGTGTAATACTCTCCCTTTTAACCTTAATGTTCTAGGAAAAAGCTGATTGAATTTTGTTGAACCATTTTTTAGATGGTTGTATAGAACTATTTCTTTTTGCAAGCACTCTTTAATCATTACACAATTGTAAAGAGTTGTTTGTGGAGTTTTCAGAATCATTTATTTGTTTTGCATGGATATCAAAGTCAGCTGTTGTAAAAGCTGACTTACGGTATTGGCAAGCTAATTCAAGATTAATTGAATATTTTAGGATTACAATTTCTCCTGCCTGTATGTTCTAGGTTTCTCAGATTAATTTTGAGGTGCTGAGGTTTCGATGAGAACCTGCTATTACCTATGGCATCTGTTTTAATAGTTACAGTCCTCATAGGTGCAATTATGTCTACCATCTGAGGGCTATACGCATTGTAAGAACTACGAATATGATCTGTGGATGCTTCATTCACAAAATTGTTTCCAATGTTGAATAGATGTGGCATTAGGAGGTCAGGTGTCCCATTACATTTTCTCTAAAGGAAAATTGCAATTTTATTTGATTCTACCTGTTGTTGTACTTTGCAGAACAGCAGTGCAAACTGCATGTCTCAATGACTTGAAGACTCAATAGGGATTACCTTTTGATATGTAGGTGCAATATTCCAGGAAAGGATTCAGTCAAGTGTTCATCTTCTATTGACGGATGGGTGTTAACTAGAAACTGATAGCCTAGGTCTATAAATGACTCCTTTAAGTATAAGGCTTGCAAATTATGAATGTCATTAAACTATAGATTAAATTCTCCTTGTAACATAAGCATCGTTTTGTCTCATAGTGAGAGGCGTGGTCTCTAAAAGAGCTTTAGTGAATGTGGAATCTATTGGGGTAGATAATACATGGTTAAGTACCTATGTAGATGTGTTCTTTGGTTAAAATGGACCTCCACGGGTTCACATCTGGGGATATCTGGGGCACAGAAGGACCTGACTGTGAACCTCCTAATACTGACATACCTTTTAATCTTGAGCAAGTATGAATATCCATTCTCGACATTGCATGCTATGGCTACTCAAGACAAAGTCAGCATCCCAAGAGCGAAATTGAAACGGAAAAACAAGTTTGAGTATGTTGATCTCAGATGATGTATAGGCTAAGGCCTGTCTACAGACAAGAACATCTCTATGAACTATAGACATAGGGCCTCATTACACGGATGGCGGTAAGGGTTAACGGTCACCGTTAATGGCAACGGTGACCGTTAACCCTTACCGCCGTACTACGAGGTCCCTTTGCGGGTTGGAGGAATTAACGCCTGCTTCTTGCAGGCGTTAAGTACCAACCCGCTAAGGGACCTCGGAGCTAATTACGGCACCGCAAAATTGCGGTGCCGTAATTAGCGCCTTCCCCATTCCCATAGAGCCCTATGGGGCAGAAATGGGAATGGGGAAGGGCAATGGCGGAAGGGGGATTTACCGCCCCTCCAACCTTGGAATGGGGCGGTAAATCCCCTTTCCGCCAAGGCGGTGCCGGTAATTTACCGGCATGGTCCGTGGTGCTAATAGCACCCTGGATTACCGCCTTCCGTGTAATGAGGCCCATAGACACATTCATGACCATGATTAAGCTGTGGAGACAGATAAAGGTCATTTTTCTAGTCACTCTGTTTATGTGAGGGATAAATAAAAGCCTATTTTTTGTAGCCTTCCTGTCTCTTGTGGTCTTTTTTTCTACAGTTGCAGATATCATGCTCACTGGTGTCTGTCTGTTGAGCTTTTGCGAAAACAAGCTCATTTGTTTGTGGTCTGACATAGACACATTCACTTTGAATTCCTGCATCAGTCTTACTACACACTGGGCCTCATTACGAGTCTGACGATAACCGTGCCTGAAATTCTGGCAGGTTACCGCCGGGTCGTATTACCATTCCGCCTCCGTGATTCCCGGAATGACTGGGGCATTACGACCCCGGTGACCCGGGAATTCCGGAGGCGGAATTCGGTAAATCCCCATTCCCATTGAGTCCCATAGGGCTCAATGGGAATGGGGAAGTGGAAACACGTCCGCCTGAAGGCGGGTGGTGTTAAACCCGCCAGGTCAGACCTGGTGGGAATGACACCTCCCGCTTGCAGAACTCGAGATCACCCGGTCCGGAAATAACGGTGGCGTCAGGTTTATGCCACTGTTATTTCCAGACCGGGTGACTCGTAATGAGGCCCACTGTCTTTGATTAATCATTTCTAACAGACTGCCTCCTCAGCTTTTCCCAAGTGTCACACTCTACAAATGCCAATTTTATCCACCTGCCATTTGTATTCCCTGAAGTATGTACATTCTGAGCTGTGGTCACTTAGAAACTAGCTGCAAACATGGATTTGGTGTTCTGGACGTAAATCATCCACTTCACCTCCAAACCACCAAAACTGAAGTTAGGCAGAACAGTAACATGGCATTAAAGCGATGGTAATTACCAGCAGTCTACTGCCATTTTTCCCCAAGAACTGTAATTGTAATGGGCCTAAGTATTGTGGGGTGTAATGCAAGGCCCCAAACTGAAGGTCCATGTGAAAAAGGTCTACCTGTCATTACCAAAGAAAAGCAGCATTTTAATTGAGAAAACAAGAAGAAATTAAATGGTCTCTTCCACATGAAAAAAGCAGGATTTTTAAACACTGACACAAAAACTGCTTTGCGTTTGTGTTTGTAAGTTAAAGCAGTTTAAATGTGAAAGATTTACCTATGCTAACATAAAAATGTCAGGGATAAAAACATGGCGCATGTTGACAAAAAGTAATGTATATTATGTTTTGCATGCAAAATACCAGCA
Organism: Ambystoma mexicanum; assembly: GCF_040938575.1. Classification (NCBI taxonomy): domain Eukaryota; kingdom Metazoa; phylum Chordata; class Amphibia; order Caudata; family Ambystomatidae; genus Ambystoma; species Ambystoma mexicanum. The sequence goes on along the minus strand of NC_090937.1, from coordinate 1,555,619,583 downwards.
GCCATTTGAAACGAAAAGCTGACTTTATGTCCATGAAAAAGTTTCTGTATGCCTGAGGCTTACCCCTTGCTTGCTGTGGGACAAATGTCACAAAGAACTCCCACATAGAATGCCTGATTTACATCCCCCGTTAATTTTACAACTGCAATAAAATGTGGCCTGCTTGAAACGTGTGGAAAACCAAGTGTCCTTTAGACTTGCTGCATGACTAAAACTTAAGAAGGAAGTGTACAAATGGGGCTTGCTTCAATTAAAGGAGGCTGAATCTCCAACTTCAAAGAGCAAACTCCAAACACAAAGAGACTAATAAAAACACTGGCCCAGTGAGAACAAATGGTGCTGTAGGAAGGCAAGCTCAAATTTGCATATCTGAAAATTCCTTTTGTTTAAAAGCACTATTAACATTTAGGAATTTTTTTCTGCAATTTGGTTCTAGGGGATGTCAATAGATGGTATGGAAAGCCAAAAGGCAAAGACGCAATCCAGCTAGAAAAAACTTTAAACAACATTGACTTCCAAGTTAAGAACTCTGACACAACCATGAAAAATGGCAACCAAATAGACTGGATTATCACCAACAACTTATAGACCAGTGACTTTGTCACACAACCCTGCATACGGTCAGACCACTTCTTAGACACCTTCTCGCTGATGCTGAATGTGCCTTCTAAGAACAACATTGGTAATGAACCAAAAAAAGTGAGTAGCAGGAATTTAAAAAAAATGAACCACAACACCTAGAACAATGTAGAGAGAATATACTCAAACAATTTAAGGGAGATGACTCTTGCGATAAATTAATCACTGAATTTAATTCACAGGCAAAGCAATTAGTGAACTTAATAGCCCCCTGAGAAACAGATTATTAAAACCCAATAAAAACTACCAGAAACGGTTTAACACAGAACTGGTCGAGCTCAAAGGAGAAAAAAGGAGGAGAGAAGAGAAATGGCAAAAATAAAAAACACAAGAAAACAAAGACAGTTGGAAAGATAGCGAAAAGAAATACAGAAAATGTATCTGCGAGACCAAGAAAAACCTTTACAATGAACAAATAAAAACAGCAGAAAACTCTTCTAGCAAATTATTCAAAATCCTCAAAACAATAGAAACACACAAAACACTGACGCCCCCATTCTCTCCGTCCAGAAAAGACTGCGACAAGGTTCAAATAACGTTCGGAGATAAAATAAGGAAAGCAAGGGCTGTACTCAATGAGGCACAAAAAAGCCAGGAGGAGCTAGTAATTGGAATGGAGTCTATAATACAGCAAGGAACCTTTAAATTCCATGATATCAAGAAAGAAGATATGCTCAAAACTCTCAAATCAATTAAACCTACCACATGTGCAGAAAATATAATCCCACCTAAACTGATACTGGAGAATTCCAATATTTTCACTCCCTTTCTTACCAAAATGGTGAACTCCTTTTTTCGGGAAGGTCGGGTACCGATTGCTATCAAAAAGGTTACAATCACCCCTTTAGCCATAAACCTGAATTGGACCAAAGTGATCCGAGTAATCTAAGACCCATCACCAACTATAACGTTCTACTAAAGATATTAGACAAAATCGCCACAAAACAATTTTAGGCATTCGTCGAAACCAACCCAACTATGAACCAACATTCATAGCCAACAGTCAGGTTTCTGTGCAGCTCACAGTACCGAGACGGCAATGCTAGATCTCCAATCCCACATGCTAAATATAGTGGAGAATTGAAAAACAGGGCTCCTAATTCTATTAGATTTTAACGCAGTCTTTGACTTACTGGACCACAGCCAATTTAGACATGCATTGGAGAGAGGAGCAAACTGTTCCAAAGAGGCAATCGACTGGATAGCCTCCTTTCTCTCGGACAGAGAGTCAAAGGTCCACTGGGGGGATAATTTCTCTTTTGCAGAAGAAATTAGCTGCAGTGTACCACAAGCAGTCAGCCTGTCACCGCTTCTTTTTAAATTGTATATCAAGTTTCTTTGTATGATCCTGAAGAAAATCAGTGTTTTTTCACCAATTACGCCGATGATACCCAACTAGTTATAGAACTAAGCGGTGACTGCTCCCAAGATAGGGCCAATGTAAACAAATGATACAAATTAATTGAATTATGGATGACCAACAACTGCCTTTGTCTCAACGTTAAAAAGACAGAATTAATGATTTTTGGGACCAACGCAGCTAGAGCAAGACTGAACCATCAACACAAGTGTTTCAACATCAATGAGTCCCAAATAAAAGTTGTGAACACTCTGGGGATGCACATGGAAGCATCACTGAGCACAGAGTACCAGGTCATGCATTTGACTAAGACCTGCTCATATTACCTGAGACTCTTACACAGAATATGCCCCTATTTAAGCGAGGAAAATTGCGCTACAGTAGAGCCTCCATATTGTCCAGGTTGGATTACGGCAATGCCCTGCTACTAGGAGCAAACAAAAGGAACATTGCAAAATGTCAAAAAATACAAGATAGGGCTGTGAGAATCATCAAAGGAAAAAGGAAAACAGAACACATCAGTGAAGATAGGAGAAATCTACGCTGGCTTACTATCGAAGATAGAATTCAGTTCAAAGCCCTAACGCTAGGCCATAGTTGCGTTCATGGGAAATCCCCAGCATACCTCAAGAAGAAACTGGGTGTACCGAGATGGGCACTCCGGTTTGAAGCTCAGGGCACCTCGTAAAAAACAGTTTTGGAAAAACCAACAGACTCGGCAAAGCCTTTCACACTGAAGCTGCAAACTTTTGGAATAACCTCCCACCACATAAGATTAGAGCTCTCATACAGTACCTTCCGAAAGTGTCCTGTCAAAGGGTTGTTACATATCCATTCTTAATGGCTCTATAGTGTTGGAGGATCCTCAGCTTGAGCATTCCTATGGTCGATCCAATGTAATGAAGACCACAGGTACAAGTAATGGCATATACTGCAAATTTCGTCAAGCAAGCAAGTCATTTTGAGGGGTTTTTTGTAGTGCTTAAACCCTCCATTTACATCTGTTTTTTCATACATTTAGGAGCTTAGCCAAAGTTTCCTTTCCTAGCACCAGCTACGAGTTAGGCAGTGCACTATTTTGGCTACTTTGTTTTTTCATATATAGCCATTAGATGCCGCCTCCCATGGCTTAAGACATTCAGTCTGTGAAAATGCAAAAACTTATTTGACATTTCATTTTGCTATGGTGTAGCCCCCAAAATTTCTTGGATGAAATTACAGATTTATTAAGAGGAAACACATTTTTTGGAGACATTTGAACTCGAATTGGGGAGACCAACTGAGCGCACCTCAGCCGCGTGGAGCGGAGTGAGAGTGTATACAGGGGAGAGTGATTTTTTCAGCTCCTACTTGCTCAGTTTTTCTGTAGAAATACCACCTTCTTTACAAACCAATCAAGATGGCAGATCAGGTTGAAGCAAAAAGACGAGCAGCGGCACAAATTCTTTTTAACCATGATAAAGCAGCCACAGCAGACGTGACAGATGGAAGCTTATCAGAAAGCTTAACTGTGCAGCAGAAACTAGACAAATTGGAAAAAATAAAGAAAAAGGAAATCTCCAAGTGGTGGGAGGCGATGACGCTCCAAACAAATTTAGAAGTCTGACGCATCTCAAGACGCATCTCAAGAGGTCTAGGAATTCTAACCATTCCCACGTTCGAGGATATAGACCCTAGGCTAATAGAGGAATGGACGCAACATACCAACGAGTGTTCCTTTAAAATGATTGAGGGCCTCATTAAATATGCCAAAACTGACAGAATCAAGCTCATAAAAGATATTGAGGAAATGGAAGAACAACTGTTTACCACTGAAGATGGGGATGAATGTAAGAAACGTATGCCAAGAGTGAATGAAAACCTTGAAAGACACGAGGGTGACATTAGAATAAGAAAACAACAAAAATTCAAAAGAGATTGTTTGGATTATGAACGGGGCAGAATATACACATTCGCCAAAAGAGGGGAAAGGGTCAATATTCCGGAAAAGGAAGAGGTGCAGGGGGAAAACAGGAAAAAGAGGACGAGGCGGGGACGCCAGCACAAACGATGCATCAAATATGTTCACACGATCTGGCAACAATCCATGGGGGAGACCGAGAGGCAGGAAGACTTACAGTTAAAGATTTTTAATATATCTTCTAGAAGACTTACCCATTAAGAAAACTCGGTATTATCCCTAGGACTATCGTTCAGCCTACCTCTATGACTATACATCTAAGAGGGTGGATCTCTTCAAATTCCTTAGAAAGTTAAAATTAACTAAATTTCATGCAACGAAGGTTAATGAAGGAACTAGAAACAGAGAAACATCCAGTAGAGAGATATCATCCCTCACAGACAAGGACATGACAAGCCTAGTATGTCTTGCAAATATGGGATCACAACTTGAATCTGAATGGGAGTTAGTGTCAACATTGGACAATGCAACATTGGAAAGAGAATTTGGGGTACCCACAGACATTACCTGCCCTAGCAAGTTTAAACCTAAATTGATTTTTTGTCCGAACATCATTTGTGGCTCTGTTGACACCTTTGAAAGTTTGGTTATGAAAGACCTGAATAAATTGCCGGTGAAGATACCTCCATCATCTAGAAATCTTAACTACTTGCAACATAAGGCATTAGAGAATCTAAGAGACGACCACACCATAGTCATACGCCCCTCAGATGAAGGGGGTGGTATAGTGATCTTGGACAACGATCAATACAACATGGAAGCGAGGAGGCAATTGAGTGTCACCAGTAATTACATATTGGCAGAAAATAGTGTATTATTGGAAACCAACTTATTATATCACTCAATGTTACGTAAGTGGTGTGACCTGGAATTGATAAGTGATGAGGAGTACTGGTTCCTAAATAATCCTTTTCCAGTTACTCCACTAATATATTTTAATCCTAAAATCCACAAGTGCCTTATTGATACACCTGGTCGCCCTATAGTCTCCTCTATAGGGAGTCTACTTGAAAATACCTCTAAATTCCTAGATCATTTCCTACAACCGTTTGTTATCAGTCTTAGCTCACATATACGAGACACTTCTGACCTGTTGACTAAAATAGACAATGTCAATTGGGAACCACAATACATCCTAGTTTCCCTTGATGTTGTCTCGCTGCATACATCCATTAGACACAAAGTGGGTATTTAAGCATGTAAATTCTATTTAGAATTTAGATCCATTAGTCATCGACAGCACAACAAAATGTTATTGGAAATGCTCCAATTTTGCTTGGAACACAACTATTTCTTACATGGTACCTCCATTTACAAACAAACTCAGCGAACGGCCATGGGATCTTGTATGGCCCCTACTTACGCCAATCTTTATATGGGTTGGTGGGAGACACAGATAGCTTGGAGAGAAGAGATGGAAGAATTTACGAAGCACATAGTTGTCTGGTACCCTTTCATGGATGACTTGTTCATCATATGGGACGGTCCCGAAACTCAGCTACTCAACTATGTCCATACTCTCAATGATAACAATCTGAATTTGGAATTAACATGCATACACAGTAGAAAAGAATTGGTTTTTCTGGCTGTGTTATTCAATGTGACTTGCTTGACGAAATTTGCAGTATATGCCATTACTTGTACCTGTGGTCTTCATCACATTGGATCGACCACAGGAATGCTCAAGCTCAGGATCCTCCAACACTATAGAGCCATTGAGAATGGATATGTAACAATCATTTGACAGGACACTTTATAGAGAAACATGGTGACAATGTGATAGAAATGTCATTTGTTGGTCTTGCCCATGTTCCCCAACACGAGAGATTGGGAAACTGAGAATTGAAACTCGGGCAATTAGAGGCATCTCTAATTTGCAAATTTGACACCTTAAGACCTAATGGACTCAACATTGATCCAGAGATGTTTGTATTTCTCCAATAGATCTGATCTAGGTCTATGAATGTGTATGGAATAACGGGTACCCAGTTGATATTTTTGTTATATCTCTTTGGTGCTGTCTCTTTAACATGAAGGAATGATTTAGTTCAATGGTCAAGAAAAACTACAGCGGTGTTGTATTTAATTACAACACAGGGTCGATTGCACTTGCACTTTATTATCTAACATCATGTTGATATTTGAAAACCTTAAGTATTTGCATTTTGCCAAGGTTCTGCGGTTGTCTTGCCGCCCCATGTATGAGATCACTAATCATATGTTGTCTCTATTTAGATGCACGAGTCATGTTTTGTCTGCTGTGGTGAATATATGTATTTTGCATAAATAGGATTGACGATCAAAATATAAATGCACTGTACAGGTAAAATGCTATCATAGTGGAAATTATTCCAAGCATGCCATAGCATTATGCTGAAATCTGGATTGAAACAACTATCGTTTTTCTCCACTAGAGGGCACTGTGTCCTGTATATGCAAAGGAGAGCTCTGGTTCGTAATGAAGTTTGTTGCCGTGCCGTGTTTAGCTTGCATCACTACAAACCCAGGGTCGTAATGGGGAGACTCTCGTCAAGGTTGATGAGGTCTACCCATGGTATAAAAAGGCGCACTGGCGCAATGAAACACAAGAAAATGTGTAAAGAAATGTAAGATTTTAATTAAGGAAATGCAGCGTGGAGCGAAGAGCTCTTTTCCCCAACACTCACATATTTTGCTGGCATTTAATTTATGGCCGGCGCACTGTGTTCACAGTGAACACAATGACAACATAGTCATTCCATCATGGCGGCCCGCTTTATGTGACTTTCAACGCGGTATTACGCGATCACGTGATCATAGATGATGAGAAGGGGGAGGAGCTGCTCGCGAGTTGCTTTCCTTATGTTTTAAATGTGTTGTGTTTTCACAAATGTGGAGTTTGATCAGCCTGAGGAAGCTTGGTATATCCAGGCAGATCGCGTGGCGATTTTCCACCCTGGGGTGAGTGTTGCTTAACCTGTATGCCATGGGGAGGCTTTTGATTTATACCTGCCCTTTATTGCATATTTGCATAGTAGGGGAATCTGCTGGCCTTAAATCTGTTCCCTTAATTCCCTTTCGCAGAACACTATGGGTGATTTTTGTTAACATTCAAAATTAACAAAGCTCACTTCCCAGCGTGTGCTGAAATCCTAGAGCCTATAATTTTATTGGGTAATCATTTTTGTCCTGTCAACCCATACTTCTTTTCGGAAAGGTGTGTCTTTGTACCTACATCAGTCAAATGTTTTTGTCCAAATTTCCCCAACACAAGTCTTTCAGTTTAGAGGGATCTGAAATCCAGACGTTCTTCAATCATCCTAAAGTTTCTGTCAGACATCCCCAACCCAGACCAAAGTAAGGGGGGTCTAGAAACAAACTGCTAAATCACCCTGTGTTTATTTTAAACCAAAAATGTGGTCAAAATCATAACTACCATATGCATTTGTGAAATCTGAAAAAAACAAACTGCTAGTCCTTTAAAAAAAGGGAATTGCACAGCACTACATTTGTAAATTGCATTCACTGCCCAGCGCAAATTATTTCTTGAACTGACATGTATAGAAAGTAAAGAACTGTGATTTGTGTTCTTTTCAACTTACATGTGTGACTTATTTATGTTGAGAGAAGTTTATGGTGTTGTGCCATGGATAAAATGGTATTTGATATTTCAGTGTGAGTTTCATAACATCTAATTAAAAAAATAAAAATATCTATTATCTAAATACCCCAGCCTGGTTCTTGGCTAGTGTGGCAAAGGGGAAGACAGCCTTGATGAAACAGATTGGGCTAAGCAAACTCAATATACAGAAATAATAGTATTTGGTGTGGCGCTTTAACTGGGGGGAAGAAGGTCCTTCCCATGGTAATAGTGGTACTCAATATATATTGTAACAGTATCTAAACTCAGTCAATGTTAATTACCTCCTCCAAAAACATAGGGTGCTGATTCACAAAGAAGACCAATAATGTTCTAAGTAATGCAAGGTCTAAGTTGCTCACTCTTGTTGAAGGTACATCCTCACTTTATCTCCAGACATCACAGTACCATGGTGCATTAATATGCTGGTAAATAAAAAGTAGCAGTATAAGATTAGCCACTCATTTCCCACTGTTTTTCCCTCGCATACTCTGAAATCCCTAGCATGCCTCTGGAAACTCCCATTTTTGCTGATATTACAGATAGTTATGCATGTGTAAATTACACAATTGTGCCTATCTTATTGCAACTGTTGAGTCATTTTGTGCATTGGAAGTAACTTACTTCTAAGTAGGTTACTACTTTTTCCCAATGTACTCCTATTAAAAAGATTTGTGCATCAGACACTAAAATGAGGAAATCTCCCTGGTATTTGGGCATGGCTGGTACATTGAATTTGGGAGACACACTGTTAGTAGCTAATGAATTAACATTGTAGTTGATAGCTGCTGTGGCAGTAACACTATACTAAAACATAAAACAGGAAAAGATGTAAAGCACTGAGCTAATCTGCAAGTCAGAGTAAGTGCACTTGCTCAATGACACATAAATGGGAGAATAATGTTTTGTCCAGCATCTTGCCAACAATCTTTTGGACTAGTGAAAAACTCCAAAAGTAGATGATGGACCTTGCTACGAATGTGTACTTCATCTTTTGGTGATCTTGTCACAGCTTTTAGCAGCTTGCAAATTACATTATTGTTGTGGCCCTGAAGATCTACTCACATCTCACATGTCCATACTTTGCCGGACGTAGGTTGGTCATATTCTTCTTGTGAAACTGCTTGCACTCTTCCAACTGAATGCTAGCAATGCTCCAAGGCTGAAATTCCACATTGCACAGTCACAACTGATCAGTGAATAGTTCAGTCACCACACCTAGTCTGTGAACGTTTCTAGATAATGTCTATTCTGTGATATAACTATTTGAAGAGAACAACCATGTTATCACACATGCTTTGCTGCTTGGCGGGGTGATGTAGATGCTGCTACCCTTGTTGAAAATGTATCTCACCAATACAGAGATTTATTTGAGATGCAATGTCAGACAAAATAAGGTATTAACTTCAGTATTTCATCAGTGTTAGTAGGTCATTCACATACACCTTTCAGCTCATTATTCTATGGATTCTCCCAGAAATCTGTATAGCTTTCAAGGAGGTCAGAAGAAAAAAAAGAAAAAAGGAGGCAATTTAAGCATGCAAGCACAGGTGAATATCCAGTTCTGGCATTTGAACTATCTTCACTTTGCACGTGGGGACTTCTTGTTTTGCTTTTTAATTATGAGTATTGGTCTGCAGGTCACAGCTTGTAGAGCATGCGGTACACTGTTGGCTAGACCACTAAGATTCCAAGACAGTGGCCTTCATGGCATGCATTGAGTTGGAAACCAATGTCCCAGTGAGGACATTGATATTGCCTAGGATAGAGAAAGAGAGGAAAGCAACCAATGCCATCAGGCTCCTGCTCGCCTCCAGTGTATTTAACTGAAGTTAGGTGAAGTTTCCCCCCTGCTTTCTCTCCACTGTTTACAGCTTACAACAGGTACATTGGGCAAAGGTTGGTTGAGGGAGAACCTCAGAGCTCTCTGATGTTGCAGCATAGGAAGCCATCAGATGCCACCAGCTCTTACTCCTAGAAGCATCTTGGGCAAGTAGCTCTCAACAGCCCCCTATTAGTAGTGCAGGAGGGTGGCAACAACCCGTTCTCTAACATCTACAGTAATGGAGAATGATATAGCAGAGATGCTTCACCCTAAACTGCTGTTTGCCTCTTTCTTACTCGTGGAACCTCCCATTGGACTATCCAAATATAAATAGCTATATACATAGCTCTTTCTTCCTAACTGCAAGTTCTTCATTCAACCCCCAGGAATAAGCACTCTTGCCACCTCATAAGACACTACTATGTTACCATGCATCGTTTCTTTTACCTTTTTACTTTCTCTGTGGTCAGTCCCGCTATATTATCAGCAGAATGTCCTATGGAGCATTGTACGGCATACCTGGCCACCATACAAGTAGGTGACAAATATTGGCTTTACCCGACTGTACTACTCCTTTTGCTAAATATCTGGGGCCCAATTATGGAAAGGTTGGTACCACTACACGAGCAGTACCATAGAGATTCAGGTCGTATTCAAGATGGAGAAAATATCTACCAGTGGTAGAATTCACTCTACCCGTTCACCATTGGTGGCAGAATTGCTGCATATTGATTAACCATGGTAAGTTTATTTTCCACTAAGATTTCTCATTACAGAATTAAACACCACTTGATTACGGTAATTACCACTGAGAATTGGATCTGCTCCGAATTGGTCATAAAATGGTAAAAACCAGATCCAATTTGCAGACAACTCAAGTGTAGGGTATTGCTACTGCAGAAACCCAATCTCTGAGCACAAAGCCATTATGTGTTTTGGTTGGCAGCATTTTTTACTAACAGTGGCCACTGTTTACCAACAGCCGTATGACTTCTGCTGTGGGAAGTGCAGCAAATATGCATACGGCTACAGTATTCTTGGTGTCAGCATAAATTACAAACAAAGATATATATCACCGACTTTAATGCCATAGTGGGGTGGTTATATGCCGCATTATTATTATTATTATTATTATTATTATTATTATTATTATTATTATTATTATTATTATTATTATTGTTATGGTATTTATTGAGTGTGGAACTAGCTTCGGAAAGCATCAGAGCACTTTAGAATCATAGGGGAGAGAACACGGGTGAGGGAAGCAGCAAAAAAGGCCGCAGAGAGCCAACAACAGGGTAGGGCGGGCAATGGGCACAAAGGGATATTTAAGCAACCAGTGGAGGAAACAGGAAGGCGCAGAACACTGAGTCTCAAAAGACTCGATCAGGATTGCCGCTGTATAAATCGCAATTTTAACTGAATGGTAATTTGCCTCCTACATTATTTCGTCTATATATGTATAGGTTCAGTGATGTTTTTTTCCTCACTTAACCCCTACTGATCACAGTGATATATTAAAAAGGTAGTTGCTAATAAATTACTTACAAAAATTGAGCGACTGCTCTGGGGTTATTTATTAATCTGGATTCCATCCAAATGCAGTACTGAAACAGCCATTATCCAGGTGGCTGACGATGCCCTTCAGATTATCGATAAAGGGGACCGTGCCTCCTAGTCCACCGGACCCTCTTGGTTGTGTTTGATACAGTCCTGCATCAGACACTATTCCCCCTTGCACACAGGAATGTATTCTCTGGTACCATTCTTAACTGGTTCCTATCCTACATATCTGGAAGACACCAGGATGTCCTGGTGGGCCCACTCAAGTCTGAATGTATGCCCTTACCTCTGGTGTCCCTCGATGTTCCATTCTCTCACTGGTCATCTTTAACCCCTGCATGGTACCGCTGGTTATCACCCAACAATGTATTACACCGGTATGATTATGATACACAGTTCAGCAAGGACCCATGAGATACCACTAGTCTTTGCTCATGCCTTGAAACCATTAAAACATGTAAATGGAAAGTGCCTGCTTAAAGCTTAATCCCACCAAGACGTACTTCTGCGTCACTCCTCTAAGCAGGAGCCCACTCAATGGTGTATGGTGGAAATGCACTGTGACCGATTCAACCCTCACTTACTCTACAAAATCCTGAGGTTTCATTGTGGATTGCAATCTATTCTTGCAACAACACATCACAAGAATGGCTCAAACAACTTGATATCTGATACTTCTACTCCACAAGAGAAAGCCCTCCTCCCACCCCAGGACATCCAAACAGTGGCGCAGGCCCGAGTAATCTAACATATCAACAGAGGTATTTCCCTGCTCGCAGTTTTCCGGGCTGCTCACCTGACACCCTTCAAAGCGGCCCACCATGCTGCAGATCACCTTAACAATGGCTTTAGGAAATGTCCTAACTTCCACGCTGTCATTGCACCAATGACATTGTATCTCATCCCGGATAGGATCCGGTTCAAACCGAGTGCCTCACCTACAGGACAACCACCACTGGTTTGCTGTCCTACCTGATGGCCAAAGTAAAAACATCAGGTGGCACGCGGTCATCTCACAGTAAGACCATCTCCAGACTGGAGACTAGACTGGCTCGCAAGGAGAAAACTAGGAAATTGTCTATCCTATGCTACGCTCCGGTCCTCTGGCAAGCTGGGCTGTCCCAATTCTCCTTCAGCTTCCGAAAGAATCGAAGAACTAGCCTTCCAAAAACACCTTGTGTGACCAGGATTATGGCTATCTTGTGCACTCCGCTATCCTTATATTGTACTGTGATCATTATTACTTGATGACGTATGATCTGATTGTCTGCTGCATTCAAATGGTATTCTTCACTGCAGATTCCACCAGAAAGCACATACTTTAAAACTCCCAAAATAATATCAACTATAATCAAATCTATTTTGCAATATATCCGTATGCAGTGGCTACAACCCCTCACCCCTCACTACATACCACTGATATGCTTTAAAACTGAAGCTGAGCTGCATTGCATAATGTAGCTTTTCATTCCAGGAATAGGGAACAGCATGTTCATTAATCTAATGTACGTGTGGGTGGTACAGGGGCAACTGCCTTTCATCACTGCCATCATTGGTTTCAAGCTAACAGTCAGGGGTCTGCAACCTTTGGCTCTCCAGATGTTTTGGACTTCAAGCCCCATGATCACTTACAATTGACTATGCTGGCCGGGACTCATGGAATTCGTAGTCCATAAAATCTGGAGATTCAAAGGTTGCAGATCCCTGACTGGTTACTAACTGAATATTTAAAGCGGGCACATTGTGTACACTAATTTCAAAGTATCAGGTAAGCAAGGACCGAATAAATATAGTCTTTATTTGTATATATGTTTTCTAATCGCTTTCAGGTGCTTCTAAAAATGTGCAGAAACTCTTGTGAATAAGGTTGCGGAGTCTATCTGTGTGCTGGTCAGACATGCACATCTTGTATCAAGATTGCTGTCGCCTATTTAGTGGCTCATTGAGTTTCGATGCTTCCCGGATATCCTTTTTTTGCGCATTCCCGTCAGCGCTGATGGAGTAAATGCCTGCTCATGCAAATTAGAGAAGACGCTGAAATGATGAAAGAGCATCTCTGCATTGTATATGGAGGTGCTTTCTCGCCAGCCTTTTCCCGCCCCGAGTCCGCAGGCCATTTCTTCTGCGCCATTAGCTGATATTATTTTTGCATGTGAAAAGACTCACAATGCGCTCAGGCGCTAGTTACATAGCTAAAGAAAATGACACTGAAAAGCTTCTGGTCCAAGTATTCACAGTCTGTGGCACTTAGCCAATTAGAGTTGCGTTAGCCAAGGTACAGAGGGATGGGAGCGCCTATTAATGACCTCTCGGTGTCAGAGAGAGGTCAGCCGCACCCTGTGTCATCCAATGGAATTAGAGATACTTGTTCGAACCTTATTTGCACCCAATTGAGCCTTCCCTAGGTTTACAAACTTTCTTTGATTTTTCTTATGTTGGTAATTAATTGAGCTTAAACCTTGGACATCTTCAGACATACACTTAATGGTTACAGAGGGGGAACTTTGCTTACAACTACTACCATTTATTACCGGGATACAGTTGAGGGTGACAGGTAAAAGTTAACATTGCCGGTAAGTGGAGTGCATGTACATTGCTGAAGGATGGATAGACACAGTGGGGGGCTGTAGAAGGCAGTCGCCAAGAGGGGTAGTTGGCTGTGTAAGGGTGGCACGGGGTGCACCTTAAGGGTGTGAAGAAGGGGGTTCCTTGACGAGGAGGGTCTTGCTTTCTTTTCTGAATTGAAGGGAGTCTGTTTAATTAGCACGAGGCACCACAGTCTTAGGGCAGAGACTGAGGAAGCATGTTTCCTGTTGCATCCCTTCTGCCCTAGTCTGGCCAGGTCATGACTGTCGCTGATGCACTGACAGCCACATGATGAATTTGTCTGCCAGGTAGTTGGGGGTGTGCATGGTGACAGCTTTGTACATGATACTGCTGCCTTTGAAGGTCATGAATGCATGCAGAAGAGACCAGTTCACTTCCCATTAGGTATGTATGTGAATGTACCAGGGCATTTGTGCAAGAGAAACTCTACCTGGCCCAAGAGTCTTACTCTGAGGGTTCAACAGGCCAAAGAGAACCTGGGCAGCAGAAGGAGCGTTCCAAAAATCATCAAATGTATGAGTGAACACATTGCTTTTTAATTCAGGAGTGTGGGTGTTTTGTGTTGATAGGCGTGAGCTCAACACAACACGATGCACAGACAAATGCAGTACAGCTTCTTTTCAGTCAATCAATCATGCCACTGTGTCCTTAATCAACGTTATGCAAGCTGGCAGAAAATGTGCCTGATCCTCCTTGCCTGTCTCATTATTCCAGTTGTTCTTTGCATCTGCCTCATTCCTAAAAGATATAGTACATTATAAACATGGTAAAGGTTGCACTCTTTTCAGCATTATCTATCTATGCTCCAGTTTAACTGAACCCACATGCACCCAAGCTATCACAGAATACTCCCTACACTGCTGTATCCTTACTACCCCAAATCAGTCCCACCTACACCATCTTTCCCCATCTTACCTCCTTCCCTCTCAGGAGCACAAAATACCAAACTGCAGAAAAGCCTATACCGCTCTGGTTAATTGGCACAGTATAAAGCCTTCTAACTTCTCATGATATGTCCAAAAGTGTATTGTGCCTAAACAAACAAAATGAATATAGTCCAAAACTCCTACCCTTTTTAATGCATCAGATCTATTCTATATGCTACAGTGGACCCCTTCCATCTCCCAGATCTATTGTCTGTGTTGGAGTGGACCCCTTCCATCTCCCAGATCTATTGTCTGTGTTGGAGTGGATCCCTTCCATCTCCTTTCTATTGAGGCAGCTATGTAGACTACTAAAGCAAAACAAACACTTTGCTGCCTTTAGGTAGTATGGAAAAGCCTCATGTGTGCTTATAATAGAAAAGATCTCAAATACATTATCCGTAAAACAAATACATTTTGCCATAACAGGAGAAAGTGTACCAAGTCACTTAGCCACCACCCAATTGCACCTTAAAAAGAACTTCCACCATGTTCTCCTTTGCCATTCATAAAGTCTTGTCTTAGTTAGAAGAACATGCATTCTAACCTCCGTGATCTGCACAAGTATCGTTTGCAAAAAATAACTTTTCTCATAGCTATAGAGGTATGACATTTTCGTTTTAGAATAATAAGGTAGCACCTCACCCCAATGGTTTATTTTGGTTACAGGGATCCTCCCTGACACCTTTCATTTATGAACATGTGCACCCAAGCAGGCAAGTATATTAGCATCATGGAGAATGTTGGATTCATTGTGTACGGAGCTTCATCCGATAATGAGTGACACTGAGAGCCATTACATTATTAGAGATTTCTGAGACCACATCTGCCATTGTATTATGAGGTCCCAGACACTATTTGGTAGGTACAGCCCAAGAATGTATTGAGTGTTGCAAATGTTGGAAGCATCCAGGTTAAAGAGATCCCCATCAACTCACCCAGTTTCAACTGTCATCTCCTTTCAAGAATAAACATTCCTCTCTTCAGGAATTCTTACACAGAGATTCTGTGATTTAAGCACTCCTCCAGATTTCACTACATAACACACCTCCCTCCTTTAAACCTTTTATGGATGTCCTCACCCATTTCTCTGGTCCTCACTACTCTTAGCTATTCTCCCTTTGTTCCACACCCTGCCATCCGCCTTGACCACTTCATCTCATTCCACTCTACAAAACTTGCACGCCACGGCGGCATACCGCTGTGTGTGGTTTTTTCCTTCTCAATATCTCAATGGATCAAGCCCAGTGGTAGCATGGGGAGCTAGTCTATAAGCACAAACCGTTTGTTACACCATAGCTTCTCAACTCTGTCCAGTTTCTTGATCCATCTCCACAGCTTGCATACGGATGTGACTGAATCTTTCAACCACACCATTAGTCTAAGGATGGTATAAGGAGGTTTTGTTATATGTAACTCCCACACCTTCAAGAAGGCACCACTAGCCCTGATGCCAGCCGAACTCCATTATCCAACAGCAGTTCACTCAGAGAAAAACCGCCATCTGAAAGACTTTATCTAAAGAACCTACCACAGTTTGAGAATTTGCCTCATGTACAATTTCCACCTCCATCCTTTTTGTGTTTAGGTCCAAAAGTATGATGACTTACCTTCTCTTCCAACTCTCACCATCTAGCAGGACTAACACATTCACTGCTATGAATTATTATGGCAAACAGGGCAACTCTAATGGTCAAAGCGGTATTTATCATTCTAAGATGCCCCTCATGTTCTGCATCCAACAACGTTTTCCGCACCCCGAGAAGTGGCACAGCCCTTCCCCCTTTCCACAAAAAAATACACTTTCTACACTCATCCCTGACCCGATGGAACACACATCCTCTCCATCAGATGCCAAACATTTTGAAGTTCGCTTCTGAAGTGTGCTGTTTTGCTGCCAGACTCTCTACCATTGGATCACTATTGTAGTGCTATTTATGCTGATATTTTTATGTAAGAAGATCCGTGTGGCATTTTGGACTCTGTGTTTTCCCTGTGTTCCCTCTGTTCAACTGTGCACATAGAGAGTGTCTATATACATATATGCATATTGTCCCTCTCCTTACAATTACAGATTGCCTGAACGTCCCACCCCCTTGATCTGGACCCCATACTTAAACGTGGGCACGCGTGCATTCGGCGTACGCGCATTAGGAAGAGCGCATCAGAAGTGTGCTGTTTTGCTGTTTGGCTGTGCTGCTGTCTGTATCTGCTGACAGCACGGCTCACGCTCAGTTTGACATTGATCTGGTAAAGTCTGTTGTCATTGAAGCCCTGGATACTCTTTTGGCATTGTTAGGCATAGAGTGTTACTTGATGAGCGCGTGTATGGCTCGTAAGTGATTCTATCTTCTTACGGCTTACCGTGCATTCTGTAGTACACGAACAACGCTTGGGGTAGTAGGGCTCTACTTGGCTAAATCTTGAATAGTTCTTCATAAGACGTCATTCCTAAGAAGTGCCAGACAGTGCTTCTTTACCTGTGATAGGTGTGCGCTATTGTGCTCTAATTGACTGATTGAACATGTCATTAAATTTGACTGTGAGTGAGGTTGTGTCTACTGACTGCTTGGCTGTAACTAATTCTAAGGGGTCATTTGGAGCTACCGCTGTTTAGGTACCGCCAACGTTAAAACCCCTGAAACATGACAGACGCATTTGTCCCCCCTCCACCTCCATATTATTACTCGAGCTACCTCTGCTCTGAAAATAAACAAATTAACAGCATATTTCCCTAAAGTCCATACGATGGAGCTTATTGATGAAGAGAAAGTGACACATGACATTGTTGCAGAGCTAAATTTGTCGCTAGGATGTTTGGGTTCCAAACTTATTGAATGTGTGATTGCAGGGTCGACTCTAGTTAGACAACCCCAGTGGTTGCTGAAGTGGAGACTGATGTAAATCCGGCATATATGGTTGGACCGTGTGCAATAATACCTAACACGTCTAACTATGTTGACATCTCAGGTGAGTTGGCTAATATAGTTAATACCGACGATAAAAAAGCTGTGTCAACTAAAGGATGTTCCACATTTTCGGATTTGCAGTTTCCATCCCCTACTGTCACTATAGCTGCCATGGTGCACTGTTCTGCACTGGACGTGCCGCCTTGTAGCACAGGGCCTAATCTAGAAACCGTTATGGATATCCCTGAGGTGGAGTATATGGGCGACTTGATGGACACCTCTTTTATGGTGAACTTCTCTTGTATCAGCCCTCAGACTTGATTTGAGAGAGTACTAGTACTCCTCTACACTGCTTGTTAATGTTGATTTGAATGTAGCAGCCCAATTGGAATCAGACACCTATGCTCACAAGGATAATCTATGGACGCACTAGCAAAGGCTATGCCACGTCCTGTCAAAAGAGAAATCATATTGTGCCTCCTATTGCAATAAATATATGAATATTGGCCTACGCCAAGCTGCTCGAAAGTCGCTTGCAAAACAATCCGTGTTGCAAGGTCCTGACCTTAAATCAATGCAAGCCGCCATTTTAGGTCAATCCGCCATTTTAGGATTTGGTTTATAAAAGTCACCCTGTGAGTTAAAATGGTGGACAATGTCATTCCAGAATACAAGACCTGTGTGTAGAAGGATTACTCGTGCAATGAAACTAATTCACGAGCATATGTTGAAACAATGTAATCAAATACTGAACGTAGAACATCTGTTTAACTACATTGTATTAATGTTTGAGAAGGCCTGCATAGAAAATCTTAGAATACATAGGTATTGCATAGGCTTGTTGATACATGTATTAAAGGCAAACCAGTTATATGCGGTTGTTCGAGACTTGGCACGAACCCTAGATCGGTGATGTATTAAGTTGAATATTAACCCGAAGTGGGGCTGGACATCGTGCCCACCAAGTGTATAAAAAGCGAATGCATTCTAATGTACAACGTCTCTCACTGAACACACTGAACCACGCTGGAGCTCGCTGTGTTGTACTGAGGGCCAATAGCTTTCTGATTTTGCTCTGTGTTTGTAACTGGATTCAGTATAAAATAAAGTACTTTGTATGTTCCTTTGTAACCCGTGTTCGGTGTATTTCCTTTTGGGATACTCAGCCTCGATATTTTGATTTTGTTTTCACAGTTGGCGCCCGAATAGGGACCCTCAAGATTGATGCCAAATTGTTGAAGGTTGACGCACACTATTGGACCGGGATCAGACGGTGTGACATAAGGGGCCCCAATGAACGAGACACAACACCTCAGCAGCGCTGCACAACCCGATCCTTGGACGATAAGCGTGTGCATCTTTACGAGGGTCCACTTATCGAGGCGGGCAGATTTGTCGAAATCACCATACACTAGGTAAGATTAGTTAGGTAAGATTCTTTGAAATCCGATCGGGCCTCCTTAGTTTTGGTCAGGTGAGTCGTAACCCAATTCTTAATTTAATCCTGACAATTTGAATTTTGGCGCATTGTATCTGCAGACACAATTATTGACCATGTAAAACCAAGAATTTGAGATATGCCTGGGAAATTGTCTACCTGCTTTAGGGCATTATTCCGCAGTTATAGACAATCTTTGGAATTTAGCCGTCCGGCACCACAGGAGGGGTCGCGGGCATGTACTATGTACTGTAAGAATGGCATTGGAAGTATAGTATTTAATGAAATTTGGCACCGACAAACCAGACATGACTCCGAACTTCAGTGGCCAATCAATGGTAGTTTTGAAATCCCTCGTATTGAGTATTTAGAGTCAATTCTATTAAAGAACAAGGCTTGACCTGCAGCATTTGATGTTTTGCAGAATTGGAAAAAAGAAGCGTTGCAACAACTTAAAAGTAGAGAGAAACATGCGCGCCGTCATAAAACGAACGCTGAAAAAGCGTTGTTATTTGATCAGGACAAACAGTCTGAGGCGACTACAAATATGGATAGGGCTTTCTCACTCGGTATTCAGAAAATCTATCCTTCTAAAGATCTTCATGTTTCTGATGAGTTTATTGACAAATTATTAAATGAACGAAGGCCTGGAGCTTCTGCGCCACCTCCGTATGTTCCTCTTTCTGCTGCCTTGCCTCTTCCACCTGTTATTCCTGTTCTACCTGCTCCTCCTAATGTTCCCCTTCCTCCAGCACCCCCACCTCTTTTTATCGCACCAGTTACAGTGCCTCGATCGAGTTTGCCTGCTCCCTCTCTTCCAAGTGGTCCTGAGCCGCTTGTAATCGATCGAAGTGCAGGGTCAAAGGTTGTCACTCGCAATACTGTACCACCGGAGAAGAAACGTGAGTTAATTGCATGGGCTAAGCATTGTATGGAGAAGGATGATCAAGCTAGTGTTTTTGCCACACTTTGTAATATGGATAATTTTCCTGAGAAAAATGTTTTTTATTGACGGTTTAGGGATTCAGTTATGTATAATGTGGGGAAGATTAAATAATGCGGATCTCCCGCAAGGGTTAAGGGATCTAAATACTCTAGCGCTTGCTAGAGACAGTGTGGAGAAGGTAAATGAGCATGTCGAGAGGCTATTTGGGTATAGAATGGAGTTAGAAAAGTTACAGAATGAGGAAGACCAGGAGGAAAATATGTATGTGCAGAAACGGTTCCTTCCTTGTCGTAAATCGTTGTCTGAGGAAGCACGAATTTGTACGAAAGATGCACTTAGATGGATTTCGGATATGTCGATAACTCCTGTTGAAGTATATGACACATATAGACCATATACACTAGAAATGCAGAGGAAAGTGATACAGGTAATGGTAGAGTACCTGCAGGATGAGTGTGTAAAAAGGAAGATTAGTTGTCCCACAGAGTTATTGAGTATTTACAAGAGAGCTTTTTCACTTGACACTTCTTCGACTGCTTTAGCGCTCGGCTGAGCTCTGTTGCTTAGTAAGCATTCAGAGTTGCCTATATCTCAGTTGCCTATGAGAGAGGTACCTCTGACATTTGTCCCAAAGGTTGAGATTCCTGCTAATGTTGCAGCAGGTACACCTGCTGTAGACATTCCCGCACATTATGTATCGCAGTTTGGTCACGTCCCGTTTTCATGACAGGAAGTGACCACTATTAGACAATCCATTCCCGACATTAGGACAAATCCGACAGGGTTCTATAAAGAGATAGAGTCCGTTTTGCAGTCCTCAGTGTTCACCCTAGGCGACATTGATTTGTTGTTTCCTGTACTCCTGCCCGTAGATTTATGGAAACAAGTTAGAACTATTGACGACGTACCAGGGTTGGGAAACACATGGGTGAATATAACTAAACTCGATGGAGAAAGGCCAGCTGGTGAAAGACCGCCTCAGGTGATACTAACTTTGCCTGATAGAATTATTGCAAAATTAAAAACTTTAATTCCAGAAAAAAGAATTATATGGGACAAACTTACGGCGTGTGTCCAAGGAAAGTCTGAGGATGCTACCGAGTTCTTTAATCGGTTCGAACAGGTATTCTCGGATTTCACTGGACAAGTCTTAGGCACAGAGTCTGGGAAAATATTATTTCTGGACACATTTGTGCGTGGATTGCTGCCTGACATCCAGTCACAAATTATGTCTTCTGAGAGCGCTTGGCAGGCGAAATCACAATCAGAAGTACTGCACATGGCTCAGTACTACGAGAACCGTGTCAATAATGAAAAAGATAGGGTTGAAAAACGAAAGGCGATTTGAAAACTAAAGTGCTATTGCAGCAAATTTTTAGAGGCCCCAGAGGGGGTAGTTCTCAGGTTAGAGGTCAGTATGTCCTGCAGGGGAATGTGCCCTTGGGTCCTGTGAACATTAACCAGTGCGCTTATTGTCGTCGAGAGGGTCATTGGCAAGCACAATGCCCCGTCCTTCAACAAAGGTCAAATAATACATTTGAAAATATGGGTAGGCGATCCAGAGGTCGCCTGGGTGTAGGGGGCCCTGATAGAGGTCAGTTTACACAGGACCCTCAGCAACCTTTCTCGCAGGACAATCAGATTCCGAGTGTGGACACCAGGAACATATTTGATCATCCTTCCGCTGCATATTTATCTGAAGAGATTCCTTTCGATGATATTCTGTTTCGTTAGGATTGCCCGAAGCAGGGTTTGGAACCTACACCTATTCCAGTCAATCAGAAAGGTCCCTACGTTGAAATGGTGGTGGGAAATAGGAAACATCAGTTTTTGATAGACACTGGAGCAAGAAGTGTTCCATTGATCATTCACGGGTTCCAAACATTCCACTGTCAGGGCAAACCAATGTTTCTGTAGGGTTTTCTGGTACACCAGTTGTTTGTCTGGTTTCTTTGCCGGTACCTATTTCTTTGGGTCCCTTTACGGACCATTGTCCATTTCTGTTGACTTCGGATTGCGGAGAGAACTTGCTGGGGTTGAATCTGTTAAAAGAATTAAATGCAGTGATTTATTGTTCTTCTGATGGAGTGCGCTTGACGATTTCACCACAGCAATGTTCTGTCTCGCAATTCTTGAATAGACCCTTGCCTCCGGAATTCATTAATGTACCAGAGAGCTTGTGGGCTGTCGACGACAATGATGTCAGTGTTTTACAGATTGAACCTATCAAGATAGCTTTGAAACATGGAATTGAGCTGCCACGCATTCCCCAGTATAAGATTTCAGTTGAGGGCGAGCAAGCTTTGAAATGCATTGTTTCCAATTTTGTGCATCGCGGGGTGATTGAAGAAATTTATGGGAGTTTGTGTAACAGTCCGATTTTACCCGTGTACAAGAAAGGCGATAATGCAATTCCATTACGTTTCATAATTGATTTACGTGCCATTAAGAAAGTCGTGGCACCACAATTTCCAATTGTTCCTGATGTAACGACAATCCTAACCATGATTCCAGCTACAGCTACTTTAGTTTTGTGGACCTGAAGAATGCTTTCTTTAGTATTCCTATACACAAGGATAGTAGATATTTGTTCATGTTCACCTTAGGGGGACGCTCGTTCACATTTACTCGTGCACCTCAAGGGTACACAGAGAGTCCTAGCATATATAGTAGGGCTTTGAAAGAACAACTTGATACCCTTGAATTGCCCTCTACCTGTACTTTGCTTCAGTACGTTGATGATTTGCTTCTAGCTGCTGACTCTGAGAGTGCCTGTAAGGAGGGCACTGTGTTATTGCTTATCCATCTAGCTAAGCATGGTCACAAAGCTTTGCTTAAAAAATGTCAATATTGCTGTCAGGAGGTCGCCTATTTAGGCTCTCTCCTGTCAAAGGAGGGAAGAAGATTGACACCTGAAAGAATAAAACACATTTCTGGCATGTCTGTCCCAAATACACAGAAGGAAGTTAGTGCCTTGATAGGTATGTCTTCTTACTGTAGGTTGTAGATCCCAAATGTTTCACTAGTGATCAAACCGATGTTGGCTTTGACAAAGAAGGGCATTTCTTCACCATTGCCATGGAACGTGGTACACCAGCAATCGTTTGACTTGCTTAAGACTGCATTATGCTCTGCACCAGTTTTGGGCACACCAAACTATGAAAAGGCCTTTGTGTGGTTTGTGCATGAATGTGATGGATGTGCTTTGGCTGTATTAACGCAGGAACATGGAGGGAAGAATAGGCCGTGTGGTTACTTTTCTTCCGCCCTTGATCCTGTAGCATGCGCTTTGCCAAAATGTTTGCGAGCTGTCGCTGCTGCTGCTGCGTTTGTAAAACAGTGTGAGGGAATGGTCCTAGGCCCTGATCTAACCCTGATGGTGCCTCACTCTGTAGATGTTCTACTGAACCGAATTCAAACGCAACACCTCACTTCTGCACGGTTGACAAGATATGAATTGAACTTGTTTGCTCCTCACATTCAAATTAAGAGGTGCTGTGTTCTTAATCCGGCTGAACTCCTACCTTTTCCGCAAGATACTACTTGCAGCGATGAAGTGCCACATGATTTTGTATACGACCGAACAAGAGGCAAAGGGTAGAATTGATTTGAAAGATACTCCCTTGGATAATCCACAAGGAGAGCTGTTTTGTGACGGCTCCTGCTTCAAACTTCCGGATGGTACATCCACAGCTGCTTATGCGATCACTACATTGAGCACGGTTGTGGAAACTAAGAGAATCACGCATAATTCTGCGCAGGCCGCAGAGATTATAGCATTTACCCGAGCTTGTGAACTTTCCGAAGGGCTTGCAGTAAATATATATACTGATAGTCAGTATGCCTTTGGGGTGGTTCACAACTTTGGGAGACTTTGGTCAGACAGAGGGTTCCTAACTTCGCATGGCACCAAAATTCAACATGGCTCCCTAATAGTACAACTACTCTCAGCGCTTGCGCTCCCTACTCAGTTAGCAGTTATGAAATGTGCAGCACATCGAAAGATTACAGATGATATAAGGAAAGGGAATGCTTTCGCTGACCAGATAGCTAGGCAAACTGCAACCGATCTCCTTATGGAGATGTATGTTTCGAGGGAGTCTGTAAATGCTTATGCAATGGATGAGGGTGTTGGGTCTGTATGGGATATCCACGCTGATGCCACGTTAGAAGAATCCAAAAGGTGGGCTGAAGGCTTGGGGAAACTTGATGATGACGGGTGATGGGTGGACATAGTAGAAGGGCAGAGCGCCGGACTAGTAGAAAGACATAATGGTATCATCAAGAACAAGCTCGCTAAGACGTGTGCCGGCACCAAACTAAAATGGCTGGACGCCTTACCGATCGTGTTGTTATCCATGCGCACAACCCCTCAAACTAAGACTGGGCACTCTCCATTTGAGGTGGTAATGGGGAGACCTGCCAATATTTGGAACCTTCCTAAATGTAACTCATTAAGAAATGTTGAAAATGTATTACTTTCAGATTATTGTAGCCAGTTGACTAAAAACCTGTATTTGATTTATCATCAGGTACGAGAAGCTTTACCTGTGCGATACGAGGACTCTGGCCACAGCATACGGCCTGGAAGCTGGGTGCTCGTCAAATCCTTCGAGCGCTCCTCTTGCTTCGCGCCTCGCTGGCGTCGGCCATTCCAAGTCCTGTTGGTCACCCAAACAGCGGTGCAGGTCGCTGGGAGAAAGAACTGGACTCCCGCGTCCCACGTCAAGAAACTTCCTCACCCTGTGCCACACGTTACAGAAGAAACAGAACCCCTCGCTGATACTGCAACCAACAATCCCAAAGCAGTAAGTAGCACTGAGTGTGTGTCGGAGAATCTCTCTGAGCCCGTGAGGCTTGGGGAAGCTGCCATTTTGTCTCCACACTCTCCAAAGATTTTGCATCCGGAAACTGCTATTTCAAATTCAGCACCATCACTTGCTTCTGATATGTTGCTTCCAGCAGGAAGTGACGACATATTGTTCCCGGATCAATCAGTACCGGAAAAAGTAAGGTACAATCTACGCCCGAGGAAATAGACTTACGGCACGGTTTTGCTGTGCATCTGATAGACAGATGGCATGGTTTTGCTGTGCATCTGATAGACTTACGGCACGGTTCAGCTGTGCATCTGAAGAAGAAAAGGATCATCGAGGGCTTGTTTTTTTTGCCCAAATTAGAGAAAGGGGATTCTGTTGGCTAGGGTTGTCGAAGGACTAAGAAGTCGCTCAACCGGGAGGTCGCCAGCAACGAACTTTGGGGTATCCATTTGAAGACTAGAATTCCTGCTACCACTACCGCTTGTATGGGACTTGTAAATAAGGGCGTGACCAACCGGGACAATGGACAAAATGCCTGGGCCCCGAAAGTGTATTGCTGTATTTTTATAATGATATTTGGGTTTTTAATAGTTGCTGCCTTAGGATTATGGTACCTCGAGGAAACTCATTCGTTAGAGCTTTTGTTGCCTATTGAAAGTGCACGTATTGTTCCTACTCCCTTTGTACATTTGCATACTCTATCCCCTAGGGATTCTCAGCACAGACAAAGGTACCACAATAATACTCTACTGCTTACCATGAATGCTACGCACGCCATTTTTAATAGATCTAACTGCTGGGTCTGCTCACATTTACCGCAACACGGGGATAAGGGGCTAGGTTGGTATATTCATCCTTTACCTTTGACAACTGCTTGCTATGCTTCTCTTAGAGCACTGTTCTTTGGCCGGTGGAACGATAGCATCTCAGGGAACTTTGATGGCACCAATTTGAATAGTTTTGAGAAACGTGTTTTGACTCCCCTGGGATGCTCTCTTTTCGCAAACAGGAGTAAACCGAATGTTGCTTCTATTAGACCTTCTGATAAACTGTCTCGTCCTTTCCAATCTTTGATTTCCTTTAAAATGGCTCCAATAGGCAATAAGGATTCCATGCCCCCTTCTTACACCGTTAACCATAGCCCCGATTCAGTTTCTTTTTGCATACAGAGGAATGGAACTCAGTCGATGGGACATTTTCCAGGTTGTGCCAAAGTTGCAAATTTGACTGGGGAAAACAGACCTTTGTATGTTGGACGAACCTGTCTACTTTGTCTGCGATAATGTAGCATTCCCATGGTTGCCCAGGGATTGGCAGGTAACCTGTTATTTAGGGATCCTGTTACCTGGGGTGTTTATAGCTAGTACAAGATAAGTTTCGAAGGCTCGTCCACGGCGGGACGAGAATGGAGACACCCCATTGGGGGTGGCAGCAAAACCGTGCCATCTGTCTATAATCTTGGGAGATATAGCTAAATAAGTTGTGCCATTTTGGGGGCAGATAGCAAATTTAGAAGATATCAGAAAACTAGCGAGAGTACTGGAGAGAACCATCAACCGGACCACAGATATACTCTATAATATGACGTTAGATCAAAAGGCGATAAGATTAGTAGCACTTCAAAACCGAATGGCATTAGATGTCATTCTAGCTGAGCGTGGTGGAGTGTGTAAATTAGTGGGGTCCGCTTGCTGTGTTTTCGTACCAGATTCCTCCCCAACTATCTTCAAGGCAATACAGAATCTGCACGTCCTTAGTTCCCGAAGTGCATGTTCTTGAGGGAAACTGGGATCTAAGCGCTTGGTTCTGGGACTTCTTGCGATCTTGGGGTTGGAAGGTACTTTCGGTCTCGCTAATTATTTTGGGAATCCTGTTGTTTCTTTGTTGCTGAATTCAGTGTCTGCCTGGTATGTGTTCGATGCTAGGGGGATGTTGCGCACAAGCGATAGGTTTGATAGGACATAAAGTGTATGCCCCGGATAAAACTTCCAAAGAATATTCGTTGAAAGATATTTTAGCAAATGACCTAATGGCAATAGATATTTCCGATAGTGATTCAGGGTGCATGGACGATGATGCATGGAGTTATTTGCAAGGAGATCCAAAGTAGTTTTTAGCACTTGGCATAGGCCAAAAGGAGGGTTTGTCAAAAGAGAAATCATATCGTGCCACCTATTGCAATAAACATATGAATATTGGCCTACGCCAAGCTGCTCGAAAGTCGCTTGCAAAAGAATCCGTGTTGCAAGGTCCTGACCTTAAATCAATGCAAGCCGCCATTTTAGGTCAATCCGCCATTTTAGGATTCGCTTTGTAAAAGTCCCCCTGTGAGTTAAAATGGTGGACGATGTCATTCCAGAATACAACATGGCCGTCTTGACCTCTGTACATAGCTAATATGTAACTTGCCTGCAGGCCACTTGTTGAGGTCATGAACTGAGACCTTGTCCTTCGTTGACCTGGGGGTAGAAGGATTACTCATGCAATGAAACTAATTCACAAGCATATGTTGAAACAATGTATTCAAATACTGAATGTAGAACATCTGTTTAACTACATTGTATTAATGTTTGAGAAGGCCTGCATGGAAAATCTTAGAATACATAGTTATTGCATAGGCTTGTTGATACATGTATTAAAGGCAAACCAGTTATATGCAGTTGTTCGAGACTTGGCACGAACCCTAGATCGGTGATGTATTAAGTGAAATATTAACCCGAAGTGGGGCTGGACATCGTGCCCACCACGTGTATAAAAAGCGAATGCATTCTAATGTACAACGTCTCTCACTGAACACACTGAACCGCGCTGGAGTTTGTTGTGTTGTACTGAGGGCTAATAGCTATCTGATATTGCTCTGTTTTTGTAACTGGATTCAGTATAAAATAAAGTACTTTGTATGTTCCTTTATAACCCGTGTTCGGTGTATTTCCTTTTGGGGTACTCAGCCTCAATATTTAGATTTTGTTTTCACAGTCCAGATATGAATGATTTGAGCTAGACTAGCATGTCTTCAAATTACATGATTTTTGGCTTTTAAATGCCCATTGACTACTCGTGTTGCGAAATGTGAGACAATGGGAAAACAAGTTTGATGTACAATCCATTCTTCTTCACAAAAGTATCAACCGAGCCCGCAAATCTGTACGGATCAAAGCTGCAACGCTGTGCTGTCTGGGTACTACCCCACCACATCTCTGCCTACCTTTGTTTCACCACTGTTACAGGGTACTAATGCCCTTGGTTCTATCTTTGGGTCAGTTGCACCATCAAAACGAGTAATGGTTAAAAGAAAAGCTAAACCTGTCTCTCAAGCATTTATGTATGCTAAGATAGTTAAATCAAGGAAAAATGCATGCATAGTTTTTGACCAATGTGTAGCTTCAATATTGCCCCTTGTTGATGCTTCCCCTAGTGTCATGAACCCTATTGCCTCTAATGGGATAGTGCTGCCCTTGTCTGTGTCTTCAGATAATGCCCCTGTGGGCACGGGTGGGGGGGTGAGGTATGGGCTCAATACTGGATCATTCTGTGAGCGTAATATCTGGTTTGAATGGCAATTCAAGCCTAGTTGTCTCTCTAGTATCCCTGATAAGGTTGTGCAAACCACATCACCTGATTGTTGGGTCGTTCCATCCACTCCTTCCCCGTTGCCTCCGGCTATCCATCATCCTTCAGCCCCTATGGTCATGACCTTTAAAGCATTTGAGCTTACGCCCCTTTCCGGGTAGCGTGTCATGCAGTAGATGGGATGCACCAAATAATCCAACCAACTCAGGAAGATGGCAACATTTGTTTACTGTTTTATTATCAATTGTCTAAAGCAGGGAGTAACAACGGACGTCAACGGATGTTGCACAGCATTATCTCAAAGAATTTAATAAATAACAATACTTTTGTAGTAAAAACTCATCATACGTGACGTCATACTACATGGCAAATAAGTGAAAACCTATAGAGGTTGTGGTTGGCTCAAGGGGAACATCTAAGTATACTTTCTATAAGGGGTCGGGTTGTGATTGGGTCTCTACAGCCAGGTGGACTACTCATGTCCACCCCTAGTGCAAGTCATCTTCAACTTTTATTAGAAACACAGTACACATTTGGCTCTCAAACTATAAGGCTCTTCGTTATATGACCCGCTACAATTGGTTGGCATGCTCAGCCCTTCGGGAACATTCGGCTCACAAGTAGCCCATTAGCTCATACTGCAGGTGTCAGGAGGTGTAATGGTCTGTACCTCCCCACCCAATTAGCCCAACATCTCTCACCACCCATGCCTTCTGCCATAAAGATTGTCTTTGAACTTGGCCTTGCCATGTATTCTCATCCCTGAGAATATAAGGGAGTGTGGGCACACACTTATTATAGTTCTGGACTGCATGTCCAACTTATATTTCCATCCTTGGCTCACGTGACAGGAGACCACAATTTGGCCCATGTTGCAGCATTTAATTGTATTAAATTAATAAACTTGACTCTCATAATGTTCTTTCGTTGCACCTTAACAAGGGATGATTCAGCGTCTCACCTTCACTGTTCTTTAAGGATAGATTACCAGTCTTTGGCAGCTCCAGTCTTGAAATCAGGCCAGACAGCCCTTCTCAATTCTTCCATGCTCCCAGCGGCTTTTTTGCTGTGACACAGCTCTCAGCCCTTCTCTTCATGGGTTGAATTCACTAAAATTGTGACACTGATGTCCAGCTTCTATAAAATGGCAGCTCCACCTGCAGTCTATTCACTACGGATAGCTAGCTTCTATGATCACTTAGTCTAATTGCGTTACTGCATCTGCACAGTTTTTAATGGCTTACATTTTCTGCAGTGCTCTTCCACCACGCTTTTCCTCAATCTTTTCTTGCACGTGAAAGTTTACTCGATTCTCTACTTCATCATCAGTTTCTATAAGGTGCATACATTCTCTTCTTCAGCCAGTCTTCTCAGTTAGTCAAACTCACTTCTTGTGATGTCAAAAACCTCTCTTTCTCTCATTTTCACATTCCTTTGGGGATCTCCTCCAAGAGATTGTCATCTCTTCGGGAATATGTCTGATAGGGTTTCCTCAGTGGATGCCTTTTCTCGAAGATTCGACGTGGAATAGTCACAACTGATGGTGTCAAGCATGACACAATTTCAGGCTACCAGCATATAGTTGAGAGGGGGGCATGAGTTCCTGCAGGGGCAGTTGGCTGCTCTTCTACACATTAAAATTACAATCTGTACCTAGTAAGGATTATATTCTAGATCTAGGGTTCTCAGCATTATTCATGCAGTAGCTTCGAGTGATCCTGCCAGATGATATCAAAATCATTGACAAGATAGAACACATCTCATCCAGTTTTTTGAACATATGGTTTAGCTCTGATGCCACTCTTGATTATGTTTTGAAATATGAGACAGAGCTCTACAGGTTGGGTTTCAAATGTAATATTGTTCATATATAATCTGAAAAACATAGTGTTCCCATGGCTGGAAACTGTCCACGTAATCACTCAAAAGTTGCTTCTTGTTCTACGTCCTTAGTGCGTGATAAAGCAATTATCGCGAAATCTGTAATTCCTTTGACGATTGGACATATAACTTTAGCTGTGGATAACGCAGCCATACTTTTAACACCGTCCATTGGGACACATGTACCGTCTGTTGCTGATTGTGTGAATGGCAAAAGATTGGACCCCAGTGACGGCTATTGGCAATGGTTGCCTACTGCCTTTAAAGATCGTTTTTGTTCATCATGGCGATGACAGTTATGTTTTATGCTCCTGGAATATGCAAGGTTTTGCTAATTTCTTTGAAGAAGATGACCTGTTGTATGTAATGGACTTGTTTGTTGTCTTAGCTCTCCAGGGAACGTGGCTCACTGAGCACATTCATCTTGATGGCCGCAACACGTTCTAGAAAGTAGACACCAAAGGACAAAGGATGATCTATTGATATCGGTTCGTAAAATAGGCCCTCGCAAACAACCTTCCAACCATCGCATGCTCACAACGCTTGAGATTCCCGCCGATATATTTGCTAGATTAATATTGGCAGAACTGGCCGAGTGGATAAATGAAAATGGTATGTTGAGCCCCAATCGGACTAGTTTTTGCACTAAATCTTCAACCTCCCATAATACCGTGTCCTTGGTCTCGGCGGCTGAATACTCTAGATTGATACGTGAGATGGTGGTGTATTGTGCTTTTATTGATTTTAGTGCTGCTTTTGACACAGTGTTGAGAAACAGGGTATGGCTGAAACTGGTGGCATGGAACAATCCCCCTGGCCTATTGAAGATTCTGATTCTTCTCCATAGCGACACTAGTGTCAGGGCACGTCTGGACGGGATGGGTAAACTCTCTTCTTCCATTCCTACTAATAGAGATGTGAAACAAGGCTGCATTATTGGAGTCACACTTTTTACCCTATACTGAGCAGATTTGATTGACACTTTTCATGAACATCAGTCATTGTCCTGTCAAGGTGGGCACAGAGCGCATAGGCTGGTTAGCTTATGCGGATGATCTAGCACTTCTGGCCCATACCCTCAAGGGTCTTCAGTCGATGATTGGGGAACTTGGGGTCAATGCATCTCAAAAATGACTCACGGTTAACAAGTAAGATCATGATATTTCCAGCTAACAAGAGTGTGAGAACGTGTCCTGCATGGCCATTGGAAGGGGTTGATGTTGAGACTGTTGCTTACTACAAATATCTTGGGATTGATAACTCACTCAAATGGAATATCCATTGGCAGAATAACAAATGTATGGCTATGGCTAATACAATAAGCATATTTACAGGTAGGAATGGAGGGTTCTCTGTTCAAACTGTGCTTTTTCTATACTCTAAAATACTACCTGTTCTGATGTACGGAATTGAAATTTGGGGCAATGCCTATGGCTCAGAGCTAATTAGATTTGTGTCAAAATGTTTGTGTAAATTGTTCTGCATGCCATGTGCTCTGTCAATTAAATTTCTATATTTCGATTACGAATTCATAGGGATTTTGTCAACTTTCATTCAGCAATCATTCATGTGTTGGGTACATTTAAATATGCTAAATAATGGCACTATGATGGTGAACTATATGCAGGAATTCCAACATCTGGAGAATTATACCAAGTTGGGGACAATGTGCAGGATAGTCACCCTCTGCAATAAATGGTGGACGCAATTAAATTGCTCTGTTATCCCTACATCTGTTCAGGCAATTAAACGAAGTTTGAAACTGATGCTGGTTAGTTACAGCTACGAAAATCATAGTGCCCAGCTTGCTTCGAAATCCAACAGCGGCCCATTTATTACCTATCGAAAAGACCGTAGCTCTAGACTATCACATTTGCGTTATTTCCTAGTCGCTGTGTGATTAGACAGTACCACCTATTAAAATATAACATCTGTGATGTACTGGAGATAAAAGGTGGGTACTTGGGAATACCTCGTGCTGACCGCAAATGCAGACTATGTGGAGATGATATTATTGAAACCTTGGAACATGTTCTGCTAGTATGTGAAGGTCTAAAGATTCTAAGGTTTAAGTAAATTAAATCGTATAATAATCAAATTGACTGCACTGATTTGGCTTTAATACGGTCACAATTTATGAAGGAAAATAACACTAATCTGATCTATTTTATTGTAAAATGTTATTGTAAATGTAAAGAGATTTTAGGGATTTTAGGAACATTGCACTCAGGTTGATATTTGTCTATATGGTTTTTAAATGTGTTTTAATGGATGATTTTTTATCGAGTGACTGTTTTTATTGTATGTTGTAATAGATATATTCATTTATGTATTTTGTACTTTTAACTTTCATGTTTGTTTTATGGTGTATATACTAAGCTTAATTGCTCTAAGTATATTAAATGAAATAAATACATAAACAACTGCTCACTCTTCTTCACTCACTGCCACCCCAAGGCTAAACCAAACTTCCTCTGTACCCTCATCTCACTCCGCTCCTACCTCCAATCTGTCTTGATATTGTTGTCCCATCCTATGCAAAGAAGCAGCAATAATATTCTCCCAACTAGGAACATGTTCCACTACAAAGACATGCCCCTACATGGAGGTGGCAGTTTATGATGTAAATTAATCTTGAATTTCCTTATCCACAAAAAACTTTACATTTTTAACAGCCAACAACACACTGAGTTTTGTCCTCTCAATAAGTATCTAGTATCGGCATCCATCAACTTGCCTGATGCAAAGGCCACTACCCGTTCCACACCATTCTGTCTTTGAACCAAAACCGCTCCTAGTACAGCAGCAGGTCCATCAGTCATGACAATTGTGTCACACGGGTATCAAAACTGGCTAAAGCCGGTGCCCTTGCTTTGGCTCCCGTAATATCCTCAAATTCACACTGTCTCTCCACGCTCCACCTAAGTTCTACTACTTTCTTGCATAGTTCCCTGATGCTCCTTATACCTGTCAGCAAAGTGTCGATCAAACTTTGAGTAGGATTCTCCTAATCCCAGAAAAGACAGAACCTGTTGTCTATTCTCTGGGCTGCTCAGCTTCTTATGGCAGCTACCAGTTCCCCCTTCAGCTCCACCTGTGACTCAGGCAATCGATGTCCTGATAGCCTATGGATGACAATTGGAATGTACACTTGTCTCTACTACGCGTAACAGATTTTATGACACGGCACACTCCAGCCAAAGACTTCTTCCACTGACACTGAAGGTGGCGCACAATAAAACATAATCTCTTAATCATTAATAGGGAAATTAATTAAATTATTCAAAATGATACTAGGGATGGTAACTGAAGGAAATAAAGAACAGAAATATGCTAACATATATGGATTTACACAGATTATTCTAAGGAAAGGGTGAACAGAGGATACTGGCAATTTGGGAAATGATTAGGGTTTTCTATGGGATTTTAATAGAGTTTGAACAGGAAGCAATAGCAAGATAAGCAGTTGTTGGGTACTGGGTGATGGGATACTTACAAGGCAAGCTTGGGTTTGGTAATTTGGACAACCAGCAGGGTCTCTATACGGCGGGGCCATGGATCTGGTCACAGGCAGCGGGGTCAAGAGATCTTGTTAATAGGTCAGCTCGGCACTCCTGGTTGAAAACAGCTGGGCAAAGTCTGGTCACTGTGGACAGCAGGATGGGTCAGCTGAGCAAAAGGTCTGGTCAATGGATTATCCTAAAGGGGATCAACGGCCATTCCTCCTTTCTCCCTGAATAGGTGGTTCTGCCTGGATGGGCCCAGCTGCCTCTGGACCTGGTTCTGGAGTCTTGGAATCTTGCAGTTTTGGAATCTTGCAGGGTGAATTTTGAATGTTGAATTTTCCTGTGTCTCCCTGTCTACCTCTTATATAGAGTGACATCATAGAATTTTACAATCTGATCAGAAATACCCTGGACTTACCCCTTGCATGGGATAGACCAGGCTACGGGTTTCCCCTCATCCCTGTGGTCTGATTGGTTCCAGGGAAGTGACCTCACCTTATGTGTGTATACTTTATCACTTGCTTTGTCTCACAGGCCTATTTTTCACAAAAGTGGGTTATGGAGCAAAACTTCATGTTTACAATAGTCACCATCATAAAAAATCAGATAGGCAGATCCCATATTTTACAAGGAATATGCTGGTTCGAACGCCAATTCTGTGTGATGCTGGTTCGAATGTCATTTCTGTGCGATGTTGGGCATTCTTGGTCACAATTTCTCCGTATTGAGGAGAAGCATATTATCTAAAAGTCTGCAAATGGCTACACATAAGCATAATAGTATTTGGCATATTTTACCCAAGTTTAATATCTGTGTCATTTATGCTTCCCCCAGAAATGCATTTTTCCTGCCCTTTCAGTTCTCCACGTGCCAGAAAGATGCACCTAGTCTTATTGTGCCTGTCCAAAAATCACATTAAAACTATCATGATCTCACATTACTGCTTATTCATATTGCGGGAAAATGTTGTAAAGTATCAATGTCCTGCATTGTCAATGAGGTAGATTTGCCAAACATGTGGCCGGTGCTGCCACCCCCACAATCCAAATTGTCTCCCCTGGGTCAGCTTGCACAAGCGTTTACATGACTCTCCTTTGAAGTCCTCCAGTGGATACTGTAAATGAATGGAGAGGAAATCACACCTATGAGGCAAAACACAGGGCTTCACCCCCATCCTTTGTCTTGGGAGCAGTTCTGCCTGGCAGTCTGGGAAAAGCTGTGATTATCACACGGTCAGGTCCATGAGAACGGGGCACATGCCCTTGCAGCTTTAGTCACTGGTAGGTGCGAAATTATCCTGGCTGCCAAACTGGTTTGACAGCAATTCCTGGGTCTCAACCAGGATGATTTATCTTTTGGGGGGAAAACAGAGCACAATATATATCTCTTTGTAGCCCCTCTGCCCCCATGTACAATTGTGTTTCTGTGTGAACTACAGTATTATTTCACATTTTAGCTTTCCCAAGGTCATTTTCTGTTTTTGCAAAAGCAGATTTACACATGTTCATTTTTTTTGTTTATATGTTGATTTCACCAGATGCAGTTTTTCTTCACACACAGTTTGCTTTGCATTTACTTTCTGAAAGGCTTTTTATAGATCTGGTCAGTTTCTAGACACAGAGATATGCTTGAAAATGTTTCTTGGTAATTGACATGAAGCAAGAGAGAGCATCTTTCCTTTGAAGTACTTTGCGTGTGTTGGTTTATTTAAAAAGTAAATCCAAGCCGTGCAGACTTGAAGCAGAATTATTTTTCATGGACTTTACTGATGAAACAACCATCTGGGAAGGATGACCTTATTTGATGGTGTTCAAAATTAAATACACGGACAGGGCTGTGTTTTAATAGAATCAAGCTGTGTGATGTTAAAAATGAAAGAATCACCAGTGCAATGCCGTTTTAAATGCAGGTCATTTTCCTGTGCAGCCTGGAATGTTTAAACAACGGAACAGCAATGCACAACCATTCTGAATTTGAGTTGTTTTGTCTGGATTCACGTGAATGACAACAAAATGCAGCTATTCTTGGGGTGGCTTTGTCCAACTCTCGCCCCATATGTGCTCAGCAGACCAAAACACGGCCATTTTTGGGTAACTGCGAAAATGCCGTTTTGTGATACAGGAAATTTCTGTTGGGGCTGGAAAATGTACCCCACATACGTGACAGACCCACCTCTGACAGTGCTTCTAAAACCTGTTTCAACCTATGATCATGCTTTTTCTGTGCTCCCTGTGACCAAAATGTCATCCTGGAAGGAGACCACTCCTCCAGTTCAGCTCAACAAGGTGTGCATTGACCTCTAAAAATGCTAAGCCTGTAGGTACCATTGTGGGTGACAAAAGTAGTATAGTCTTTTGCTCTCCGATGCAACCTGACCTGATGGTGGGCTGACACCAAATTAAAGTTACTGAAAATTCTAGCACCAGCCACCAAACTGACCATATTACCAATTATCATCATTGGGAATCTATTAACTACAAACTCATCACTCAGCCCCTTCAGTTCTCTGCATAACCTGATTGTCCATTTGTTTTACACACTACTATAATGGGTAACACCCACCCAGACTCAATAACTCCATTTTGCTCTATCCTGCCAATTTCAGCTGACACCTTTTCCAACATGGATGTAGGCACACTTGTCACCGTGGCCACTACTGGCTTGGCATTCTTTCTCAATCAAATGTGATGATGAAACCATTTTAAATTACCATTTTCTTTCTTGAACACATCCTCAAATCTATCTTCAGGTCTGATCACACATGTTTTTTCTACCACAGCTATTAGACCAGGGACACTTGGGTCCAATACAATCCCCATATAGCTTTGCTCGTACCAGCCAATAAGGCTTCCTCCCTTCCTTACAACATACACGTCTGCTATGGTCATTCTAACTTTACACACCAATTTAGTTTGGAACATAGCCACAGTGTCATTGTGCTGCCACCCATAAGCACTTGGCGTTGTCTTGGGAGACTTGAGCTTCAGTCCGCAGACCTTTAGGTGCTCCTCTGCTATCAATGTCGGCATAATTCAAACCAAGTCGATGAGCATTTGGACACTCATTCCATTCATCTTCTGTCAAGCTGGTGGTTTTCCCCTCTTCCAGGGATTGCTGCCCACTTTGCTAATACAGAAGCTAACCTCCTCTGCACCCCCTGTTAGTGGCCAACCACAACTTCCCCACCAGGCCATATGATGGCACATGTATCGAAATCACATAATCCTGGAAATCTTAATTTCAGATTTCCCAATGGATACTGGGTTCTCCCAATTCTGGCAGAAACTGAGGGGGCAGGTTGCTCATTGTGGTTTCTCAGTTTCTTTTCTTTTATGTATTCCTATTTTTAATTTGTTTTCATAATGTCTTTGAAAAACCCCTTCATGATGTTCCAAGTTTCACTTTGGCTAGACTGCTCTCCAAAATGTCTGTCGAAGTTTACACTGAGAGCTCTTGCTGTGGCAGTGCAAGAAAATGCCTTTCTCCCTATTGGCAGCTCTCCTTAATTGAGGTATGTGTAAATAAAGTATTTCATTTGTTTCACCACTATGCCTCCTTCCTCGAACATGGAACAGTGGAATAGAGTAGTGCGCTGCTCCTGGCCTCAAAGCAGCACCCCGAATGGGTGGGACTAAGACTCTGTGGAAGGCACTTGGTATCACAGCACGTCCCCCTTCTGAGGCAGACCTCGAGTTGCTCGGCCTCTTCTCATGCTGCACATTTCGGATGGCCAAACCACAGTCCATTATGCAAAGCCGCCACAGCCGCATGCTGACTGTGAGTCTGTACAAATGTGCACCCTTCATTTAAGTCTTCACAGAATGAGCATGGTCGGCGGTGGTCACAGAGCCACGGATGTTCAATACTCTTAATTTACTTCAAGGCCGGTGCCCAGCCGGGGTCTTCATTTCATTTTAATTTTTATTAAATTTATAATAAAGTGCTTTTCACAAATGGTGGAAAACAAATTATCAAGAAAGTGGTACAATCACGTGGTAATGCAACATGAGTAAAAACAGAAACGGGAAAGGCAAACAGAATTAAGTAGTAAGAGAAGATAGAAGATGAGCATTCAGGTTTAATTGAAAAATACAAAGAGATGTGGCAGAGCAAAGAAAAAGAGAAGAGAGTTCCAGTGTTTAGGAACTAGAAGAGCAAAGGAATGGAAATAGGATGAGGCAGAACGGGGGGTTTAGGAACATTTAGAGAGCGACACAGAACATAGAACCAGACTAAAAAGGAAAGATAAGGAGGAGCCAGACCATGAGTATGTTTAAAGACAATTGAAAGAAAATGAAAAAGAGACGTGATTTAAAAGGAAGCAACAAAATGGAGAGTACGGAAGATATAATAGAAGAACGAGAAGGAAAGGAAATGAGAAGGAAAATCAAAGAGTTATAAACAGAACAAAGAGCGAGAAGATGTGAGGCAGGGAGACCAAGCAGGAGAGATGAACAGTAATCAATGTAAGAAAAGACCACAGAGAAGAGTAGAAGATTAGTAGCATGTAAAGAAAGATAGGGGCGAGCACGACGGATGTTGAATAGTGAATAATGGATGGAACAAGCAATAGCAGAGATATGGAGAGAAAGGGGAGCGAAAGATAAAAAAAACACGCACAGTTGTGCACAGATAAGAAAAAAGGCAGAAAAGAGGAGTACGGAAGAGAGTCGGAGGAAAAAAAGTAGGAGGGATAGTTGTAGAAGGGAAAAACAGAACCTTAGTCTTAGAAGGGTTAAGGTGGTGAAAATGGGAAGACATCCAGTTTTGAACAGCAGAAAGACAATTAGGTAAAGTGGAGTGCAGAGCAGAATCAAGGAAATAAAACTGAAAAAGATCTGAGTGTCATCTTCATACAGATGAGAGGAAAGATTGAATGAAGAAATAAAGCAGAGAGAGGAGCAGTATAAAGAGACAAGAGGAGAGAACTAAGTACAGAGCCTTGAGGGATGCCAAATAGAAGAGAAATGCGGAAGAAGAGTGCCTGGCCCAAGTTACAGAGTAGGACTGTTGCGTAAAATAGGAACGGAACCATTCAAGATTAGACCCAGATATACCCAAGGTAGAAAGAGAAGATAAAAGAAGAGAGTGATCACCAGTATCGAATGCAATAGAAGTATCAAGAAGAATAAGAATAGAAGAAAGCTTAGAGCTTAGAGGGGAGACAAGATAGCTACAGACATGTAAGAAAGCAGTCTCTCTGGTGTGAGAGGGACGAAAGCCAGATTGAAGAGGTGGGAACAGATTTAGATAATGAGTTCCCTGACCGTAAACGGCCTGCTCAATTGTTTTAGAAAGGAATGGCAGAAGTGAGATAGGCCGAATGTTGGCAGGAATAGGTAGGTAGAGAATGTGGATTTCATGATTGTTGCAAATTTTGGAAGCATCCACGATAAAGAGACCCCAGAAGCTCCCCTTCTCTCACCCAGTTTAAACTGCCACCTCTTTTAAAACATAACAATTCTTCTCTTCAGGAATTCTTACACAGATATTCTATGACATACACACTCCTTCAGATGTCACTGCATAGCACATTGCATGGAGGAAATGATCATCTTTAATATGAAATGAAAAGTGTCAGTGATGACGAGCATTGAATAATGTCCGGCCATTCGCCTTACCACTAACCTTGGTTGGCAGGGGGGAAATCAGGTGACACTTGAACATCTTATTTATTTCACAAGCAAATCAGTTAGGATAAAAATACTTCCAAGTGGCCATGCTTCAAAAAATGAAAGACAAACCACCAAGTTGACAATAGCTAACTGCTTCAGATAGACTACTGTCTCATAACGAAATAGGAAGCCTCAGCGATGGCCCCACTGTGTTCAGAGTGTAACACCTAGTGTACAGCCTAAAGAAGCTATCTGAGGGGGCGGGGAGAGACTGCAGCCTGAGGCAGCTGTACCATGTTCTCGAGCGGTGAGCAGTTGTGGCAGAACAATGAGTCAGACCCAGTGCCTAGAGGGAAAGCGCATGTGGTGGTCCATGGTTGTCAGTTTGACAGGGACCTACGAGGGTGAGATGTTGCTGATATGTGACTGCTCTGTCTGTCGTTGCTACTGCTTTTAACAAGACTACATCTGTATCCACTTGTATCTCCTCATGAACACACACAATATAAAATATATAAGTATCTCTTTTTATATTTGTATTATTTATTGTTCAAAATGTCTTAAAGAACAAATAATAAACTGAAATAAAGAAATCATGGAAGGTATGCCATTGTGCTTGAAAGTACATCATAGAGGGTACTGCAGATTGAATTTGGCACACATATATATATTTTTTTAACTATTCACAGACACAGCAAGGAGAGGAGCATTCCTGACCCCGTCGCTGGAGTTGAGTACTCCAGTCTTGGGCTCAAAGGGTTTTCCCATGGACACCAACAGTTCGAGGGATGCAACCCTCAGTGATCTTTCAACTAAGTCGTGCACATTCCCGATCCATTTTTCGCTGCCAGAGTTGTACGATATACGATATTGAGACACGGCTACCTACTCTCTGAAGACCGGAACACAGTGAATTCTGCTACCGTATCTTCTTAAAGACACACTGTCCCCGGCCATATACTTCATATTGTACAAGATTGAAAGGGACGGCCAGCAGATCACGCTTTATATTACAGAGCTCTTACTTACCACCCTTTAAGAGCTTCTCCAACCCCCTGCAGACTATGTACGACCTATTCATCAACCTACCCCAACTAAATTTAAGAAGTTGAGAGCCCCCATGAGCACCAGTGAAGGCGGTATGATTCCGGCTCAGAATGCGCCTAAGAACCTTGATGTACTAGGATTTTCGTGATACTTGTATTCTCTTGATGAATCTTCGTTATTGATTGTTTGTGAACAGAAACATGTTGAGCCAGCTCTCTTGATTGAAAACTGAGATATAATATGCTACATCGGACAATAATAGAGTAGTGTACACAATAGGAAGTTCCAGGTGCACACTTGTTGATTTTGTGTTACTAAGCATTGATTGCTAATAATGATTTCAATATGTTTATGTTGAGTATTGTGATTTATGTGTTGTGGACCATAAGATTGAATACATTTTTAACCATGTCATATACCTATTAAAATACTTTGTAGATTTTAAATGTGTATGGGCCATTGTTAGTTTTCCTAGAGTACTACCTGTTAAAA
Organism: Ambystoma mexicanum; assembly: GCF_040938575.1. NCBI lineage: Eukaryota > Metazoa > Chordata > Amphibia > Caudata > Ambystomatidae > Ambystoma > Ambystoma mexicanum. The sequence goes on along the minus strand of NC_090937.1, from coordinate 1,555,578,863 downwards.
TAACTGTGTTTCTTGTATAAATGAAGCACATATAGACTTGCACACTGTATATCCCACTTTCGTAGCATTGTCCATTATTTTTATAAAGATAAAGGTCCTGCTTCACAGAGCGTTTTCCAATGGGATTGCGAAATTATAAAACCATTTCCGTAAATCAGGTGCATAGTGTTTGCTTCCTGCATTTATGGTCACACCGAGATTCTAATTCATTTTTTCTAGTGTCGCTTGCGGGACCTATACGCAGACACTATTGCATATAGAAAAGAATGACATATGAGGAGGAACACAGAGCTTGTGGGTGTTGTTTGGTCATTTGCCCACCCATTGACTGTCCATGGCCATCTAATCCCTATTGTCATTCCCACCTAGTTCATGCCCCTCTCCACCCAAAACACCACCTCATGGGAACTCATTGAGCTTTCTTTATTTCAGCCTGCCAGTGCTTTCCAAAGCAGTTATTCTAAACTCCGTGGTGGGGTGATTAAAATGTCCTACCATGTCTGCTTTCAGCCACTCGATTTATAAGCACTATGCATGTCTTTTACTCAAGCCCTGTTAAAAGCAAGCAGTGGCAAAGCTAACCGTATTGGCTTGTGCATAAGTATTAGGCATTTTCCAGGTACTGTTATTAGATGAGCATTTTGCACCTGCTACCATCAATAGGCAGTTAATACCAGACATCTGTGTCTGGAAAGTGCCTTTCCGGTGCCTAGACATTATCCCAAGCTGTTGGGATTGCCAATGAGTGTTTCCCTTTCAGTGAGATCTCTCAGTGTCATAGAGGGCTTTCATTTGTTGAGTGAGCCCTTCCCTCGTTGTTTTATAGATAGGGGGAGATAACCTCCTCACCCGTCTGGGTGAACTGGTAGTGAAAACCTGTTCCCTCTCTCGCTATACATGACATTTACATTTCTTAAGTAGAAGTAGTCAGGTATGTGTAGTTTGAGTAGTCGGGGAGGAGAACTTGCAGTAATTGTACAGTAATTCTCTTTTGAGCCTTTTTGTTAGAGGCATATATTACATATTTAATAGAGTCTGAACCCGTGCATTAAGCAATTATAACAAATGCACTGTTTTGATGCTTTGAAACCTTCCGAGTGTAGCTGACGTTTTGATGAGAGACCTTTTGCCTGTTACAGGGAAAGGGAACATGCATAATAAAGTTATAACATAAAAAGAATCACAGTCTGGACTCAAAAGGTACTTTGGGGTAGACGGTTGACAAAGGCAAGCACCCCCTATCTGTTACACCTGATTTATTTAATGGGAATTTGTCAAGCACAGCTTCTAATACCTTGTCCATCTTGAGATCCTGTTCAAGTTAACAGGAGGAAGTTGGTGAAGTTAATGTTCTCAGTTCTGGAAAAGCTACATTGCGGAACAGGAACAATACCATGCCCTTGTTTCATTGTAACTCTCATTGATTATTAATTTTGGTTCATTGCCAAACGATTGGGCTCATGATTTGGCTCGTTCTCCATCTACATTTCCTACTCCAGCCGCACCCTCTTTATGAGCGAATCATGTGGGGCTTGAATCATTACCTAAACCACATGAAATCATTCTTGAAGAAGTGAGATCTAATTATGATTCCATTGGAGAATTAGCAGTACTTTGTATGGACATTAGACAATTCACTTGTAATAAAGGTAACATTAACATGTTCCTGCCCATCATTGATGTCCAAATGAGTTGTCCTTTAATAGGATCATTGCTTCAGGCGATACTCAGGTGCTTGCCCAAGAACAAAATACCTGTACAACTAAGCATAGATGTAAGAAATCTAAAATGTTGGGCCATTTAAAAAGGAAATGACAGATTTTATTTCCAGATGTGTTTGCCTCTGTTTTAGTACCAAATTAGGTGTAATTGATAATGAGGCAATACGATCAGGTGATCCTAATCAGGAAAAGAGAACTGGAACTGGTTATATGTCACAATCTTTAACAAGGAAAAGTTATTCATGCTGAGGAATCAAACATTGACAACATTTGTGTTTATATCATACCTATTTCACCTTCTCTGACCGCTGTAATGCATTGTACTATCTTAAAGTGCCTTGTAATTTTAATATTTGTATGTATCACAGTCATTTTGCTATTTGTTCTTTTGCTAATTAATACATTTATTTTATATATACTGATGGATTATTAACTAACCAGCTCAATGTCTTGGACTGTCAATACAGTGTTTCCATCTGACTGTTAAATGAGGAATCAAATAAAACATCTGTGGACCAATTAGGAGGACATTTGTATTGCAAACTCGGATAACTTGCTAAACGCTTCACCTCTGGGAAAGATTATACATGAGGTTTTGGAGGAACAGCATTATTTGGATTTGGTGCCTATGCGTGATTGCTCATCTTCTAGTTCTTTACCCAAAGATTGTAATACTACCTTGATCCCACCCTCAACCTTGGAAAAGAAAAGCAAGTTGAGGATCCATTGGGTATTCAAATTTTTGCTGTATTTTATAAGTACCATGCACAGATAATTTGTGGGTTAGCAACATACAAGACATTGCTTTCGTAGTATTTCCTGATAATTCTAATTTGACTTACGCAGAATTTCTACAAAATGCTGTCCTTTTAGGGAAAGTGATTATTAAGCATGTGGACCCATGAAGGGCTATTGGATACAATGTACACTATCAGAAGCAGGGTTCTTCCAAACAACCCTCCTACTGGACTACAATTATAACCAATAATTCGACAATGGCTGACTGGAAATGAGAGAAGCTGGAAATGAATTAGCAGGCAAATTTGGCAGGCAACAATATTAATGTAGTGAATTAACAACTAAGCCATATGTTCAAGAATGATCGGGGCTTGCAAACTATATCCTGCCAGCGACCTTTGATAAATGTGGCACAGTCTTTAAATTGTTATGTTAGATCTCTCAGGCGGTGTCCAGTCATAATCTCGAAAACAAAATGTCGAATTACAATAATGTCTAAGCAATAATGTCGAAAACAAAAATGTCGAATTTTTTATTTTTTTAATTTACATGTTTTTTTGGGGTTCGGTGGTAAAAAAAGGGGTAAAACGTAAAAAAAAAACAAAAAAAAGGGGGGTGGGGGGAACCCCCCATTTCGAATAAAAATCAACAAAAAAAAAATCGACATTTATGTTTTCGACTTTATTTTTTCGACATTATGACTTTCGACATATTTGTATTCGAGTTTATGACTATAAACCCTCTCAGGCTATAACCAATTTTTACGAAAAACCCTGTTGACCTACGTTTTATAGTGAAACATATTATTGCTATTCAAGATGTTTGGCTTTTAATCCGGATTCATTTTGATAGTTTTAATGTATTCATTTATTTTATTCTGCAAAGCAGGGACCTAAATAGATCAAGAGCAGCAGCGCCCTGTTCAGGGTGTGGGTGGCCATCATTTGGGCTGGCAACTTTTAAAAGTAGAGCAGTACTGTGAGGTGCAGTCTGTGCATTCATTTGTCTTAGTACTTGGTCGGGTGTTGTTGAAAAAGCTGAGTTTTGAGAGATTTGTGAAACTGGAGAATTGTGGGGGCATTATGGTTCAATTGCATACTGCCTTACAAGCATTAGAGGCATTGGTAGCCAGCTTGTACTTCAATATGGAGGATATAGAATACATTTAAAAATGAATGCTATACACCATGTTTGAGCAATCACAAATGCTGCCTAAAGATATAAGCTTTCTATCCAATTCCCAGAAATATCATAAGGTCTAGCTACTCCTTGCCAATCCAAAAGCCAACTTAAGATAATAGTTATGTAACAGTATAATGAGCATATTTAGATGGAAAGGTTTGGTCAAAACCTGTTAAGCGCTCTTAAAACATCATGTATTTGATATTTAACACATGGAATACACCATCACTCATAATTGGATACACATATAAATAAATAAAATATATAAACGTGTTCAAATTCAATATATATAAAGAGCTGTAAAATCAGTAAATTTCTGAGCTTCGTGTGGTTGTGTTAACTCTTTTTACATATGCAAATTGTAGCACTTACCTTTGCCTTTACCATATTTTAAGGGGTTATATGTTTAGTGCAGCCTTTTTTTTTGCAACAGTGCAGAAGTTTGATTAATTTGAGAAGTTTTCAAAACGATCTCAGCATTCCAGAAAAATCACCTAAAGATATTCAATAGAACAAACATGTAGGTAACATTTAAGTAATAAACAATGATGTGGGTCGGCATTACCGGTTAGGTCTTAATGTTGGTCCAGTGCCATTATCTGAATGGTAATGACTGCACACCAGGGTATTGGAGGTGGGGGGGTAATTTCTATTAGTATCCCATCATGCTTTCGGGGGTGCTTATGTTTTCTTCATTTAAGTTGTGGAATGGCGCAGTTGCTATGAATTAATTTAGAAAGACCTGACAATTCAAAATGGCTACCACTGACGTAGGGAGAAGGGATCTACATGTTGTCACTTCCCCCTTTCAATGGCAGCCATTGCTCCCATGAGGAAGAGTCGGCACAGTGTGAGTATGAGTTTTAGCTGCCGGCTACGGATGGGGTGGCCATAGTTAAGTGGAGTTAGGATTGGAATGGTGCAGGGAGAGGGCAGGGGAGTTGGAAGTGGTGAGGGGAAGAGGAAGAGGGTATGAGGTGACCAAAGTCTTAAGCACTGAGAAGGAAAATGGTGACCAACCACTTATCAGGAGGCGCAGAACACTGGAAATACCATGAGGTAAATTCCACCTAGCAAGATTCTTGATTGGCTCGGAGGGCCCTTGGCATCACCTCCTGGGTACTCATCACATGTGGGGTCTTAGAATTTGGAATTCCTTTGACTCCATCATACATAAAAATACTTGAAGACGGTATTGCGAAGACATACGTGCTGAACACAGTGCATTTCTGCACCAAATGATTTTGAATGCCGATAATCACACTAGATGTCCCATCCCTGCATAAGGCCCTCCCCAAAACCATAACGTGCCCATATATTTATTGGTCATTGGTACAAAGCTCATGCAGAACTAATGTCCACTTTAAAGCACACGCGTCAATAAAGGTGGAAAACACTGACCACATACGAGAACGAAAGAAAACTATAAGGAGGGGGTGAAAGACTGCAGGTTAAAGGTTTGCCTACATTGTAAATTCTAGATTGGTAATAACTCAGAAAAGTAGCGTTGAGTTCTTGCCTGACATGGGTGCATGTGCTTTCTTTGTGGAGACATTGAGAGACACAGTGACCAAAGTTTGGAGTCGTAATGATAGAGGATCCAAAGTGTTGCTTTAAAAGCATTGACACAGCCAGAAGAGTGTATTTAGAGGATCAAAAACTCCCAGGAGGCATGTGCCCATTGATGCCTCAATGTGACTTAGACAGGCCTTTACTGTAGACCACTTTGTGGATAAAGCTGATGGTACTGAACCCTTTATGACAAGCGATGGAGAGTTTGTGAAGTCAAGTTCTGTAAAGGCCTGAGTCGTATATTGAAAAATAATCTTGTGTTTGATTGATTGTAGTTTAGGCATGGTGGAGCATTGAGAGCAGGTGCTACCCGCCCTAGAAAGGATGATATACATTAGTGGTCACCGCTAATAAGTGGAACCGGAAGTAGCGCCATCTCACAGGAATGGAAAGAGCATGGTGGCCATCTTCAAAAACACAATCCATTGCCATCCTCTGTAACCAGGACCCATATCACCACCACACCTGTGCCATCACATACTTGCAGCATATTACAATGTCCAAGGCACTATAAAAAGGTGCTGCGCACTTGAGCAAGGAGCGCTTCTCAGAAGAGGAGCTCAATATGCTGGAAGACACGCTGGTAGAAAATGGGGATGTTGTCTTCTCCGATGACATGCAGTGACCTGCACTGCAGCGGAAAAAAGAGATATGGGCGGAGGTGGTGCAGAAAGTGAGTGCCGTTGGCACCACCCCGCGCACAGTGTAAGATGTCCAGAAGCGCTGGGACGACCTGCGCTTACGCGTCTGCAACATCCTCGCTGTTAACCGTAGCCAGGGGATGGCAACAGGTGGTGGTGCGGCCTCCCCCATAAAGATGCAGCGCTGGGAGGAGACCTGTGCAAGCACCATCTGGATGGAGGCAATTGAGGGAGTGGAGGACATGGAGCGTGGAGCCCTGTCATCATCTGATGCAGGTAGGTGTCCCAATTGAACCACTGTAAAGCATAACACAATGATGTCCCCCTGAACTGACAGTGCAATGAGGCAAAGCAGAGTCCACCAGACACATGTTTGCAAGACTGCCTACAGGCAGTGCACAGCACCATCTTGTCCACATGCATGATGCACCCCAAATATATTACATCCCAGACGCATCCCTGCATGACCCACACATGAGGCTAGCTACCCGTATGTCACTACCCCAATGCCAATTACCTGCCATTCCATAGAAATGCAGCTACCCCAATGCATGCCTGATGCATGTAGTCCCATCACTAATGGACTCCCTCTCCTGGTCCCCCATAGGCACACAATCTGAGAATGAGGATCAGGACCCCAGGGAGGATGCTGCAAGACCAGCCAAGAGGTCCAGGGGCATGTAGCCAGGAAACAGGTCCCTCAACATCCAGGGGAAGAGGGCAACCTGGACTACTGCGCAAGCCCAACACAACGCAGAAATCGACAGCACTAATTTGCATTACGGAAACCACAACACCCCCACCAGCCACATCCACACAGGAGCCAGTGGCTGAAGGCACGGTATCCACTGCAAGTAGTACCGTTGGGGATGCAGCTGCCACGGCAGCTGTGTCCGATGATGAAGAACACACTCCCACACCCTACTGCTACAGGCCCCCAGTAGTCACCCAAACACTCCCCACCCAGCAATCAGTATGCCAGCAGCCATGAGCTGTCCGCGGTGGAGTCCTGGCCAGGGAGCTTCAGCCCCACGGGGAGCATGCATGAGGCCCCACCCATTCCACATGCACCAACAACATCCACCAGTGTCCGGGACAGGCAGGAGGGCATCAGGGCAATACCACAGCGCCAGGAGGAGCTGACAGGGCTGCGGACCCAGCACATCACCGAATGTGGCCAGGCAAGGGAGGAAATAAGGGAATGCACAGCATCCCTCAAATCTGCCATTGAATCCTCTGGCAAAGACATATATAGCGAATTGGCGGCTGTGAGGCAGGTCCTCACCCAAATAGTGTCAGCAATGGAGGCCCTGCATCCCACAGAGACCTCTTCAAATGCCAGCTCCAGATGCTGCCATTGGAAAAGGGGTGTAGGTGCAGCCTGCCATTCAGAACTCCTGAAGACTAATGGTGCATGCAAGTGCACACCATGTGTGGGGAAGTTGAGGGGTGAGGGGGAGAGGGGAGGTGGTGTGTGTGGAAGTTGAGGGGGGAGGAGGAGGAGGGAGAGGGTGTGTGGGGAAGTTGAGGGTGGAGGGGGAGGGGGAGAGGGTGTGTGGGGAAGTTGAGGGGGGATGGGAGGGTGTGTGGGGAAGTTGAGGGGGAAGGGAGAGGGGAGAGAGGGTGTGTGGGGCGGAGGGCTTGTGCACTTAATATGTTATATTTCTTCAATACACCTGTTGTGAAATCAGAATTCACATGAGCGGACATTGCTTATTGTGTAAGTGTGCTTTATTGGTGAACAGTCTACAGTGTCCATGTCCCTGACACACCCAGTGCCCTGAGTCCCATCTCCAAGTCACACTCCCCATCCATGTGTGCTAGAAACATTGGTTTATCAAAGTCTGACGCATGGCACGCCCCTCCTGTGCATTGCTGCCTCCCTGAAGTACAGCCCCATCACCACCCTCCTCATCCTCATCCTCAGGTGGTTGCAGTTCAGCATCAGGGGGCAGAGGCACATTCCGTCTGATGCACATATTGTGTAGCATGACACCTGCCATGACGATCTTTCCTACCTTCTCATGCCCGTACAGGAGTGCTCCACCAGACCTGCTGAGGCAGAGAAACCGTGCCTTCAAAAGGCCAAATGTCTGCTCAATCACCACACGGGTACGTGTATGTGCACGGTTGGAGTCCTCTTTGTGCCTGTTCTGCGGGTTTCGGACTGGGGTAAGGAGCCACCTCTTCAAGGGATAGCCTGCATCACCTGCATGTGTGCAACAATGGTTATGTGTAAGTGATCACATCATATGGAACCTGTATCAATGACACCATAGAATGCATTTATTTCCTGTTTGCACCCACATATCCATGCATGAATTGAGCCTCATGATGTAACTGCAATGTGTGTATTCATCTGATCGACAGGTGTGCGTGGCATCATCTAGTGGGTGCAGGGGTGTCCTATTCCTTGTGAGTGCCCATGCACTGTGGTAGTCCACGCCGGTAGTTCGCATGATCTGGGTGCTGTGTAGTCAATTGTATGCTTTCATCCTGTCACCGTTTATGGCAGACTCATGATGATCTCACTCTCCACAACAGATGTTGACATGCTGCTTTGGTGGACCTCTGTGTTGGTGTAGGGGTGTGTTCATGTATTTTGCCCTCATGTGACTCCTTTGTACGCAGTAATGGATAACTGTCCTTCTTGATGATGGTATTTGGTGCTGTGCATTGCCCATAATAATTGCTTGTTGCTGCATTGTGTTGCGGGGGCTACGGTCTGATTATGTGCAGTGTACATGTTGATGGCAATGGAATGGTTGTAACACTGCATCATTTTCATGGTAGGGCAGCTTACATCTTGCATTTTGGGGTCAGGTGAAGTCTGGCCTGCTTTGGGGTATGAGCATGGTCCATCCTCTCAGGTACTCTCAGCCAGGTGAAGTATGCATCCCCTCCATCTCAGCCAGGTGAAGTATGCATCTCCCCCCCATCTCAACTAGGTGAAGTATGCATCTATCCCCCCATCTCAGCCAGGTGAGGTATGCATCTCACCCCCAATCACCTACCCACATCGCGATGCCATGAGCCTGACATGCAACTCACCGAGAAGCCAGGATCTGTGCCCTACGTGTCGCTCCATGCAACGTGGTATCGTGGAGTTCCGCATGACCATGAATCATGGGTTGATCCGGGAAATCGGGCACAACAATGTGTGATGATCTTGTTTGAGTCACATACCATTTGCACGTTGATGGAGTGGTATAACTTACGGTTGCGGTACACTGCCTCCATGGCATGTGGGACCACCAATTCAACATGACTGCAGTCGATGGCGCCAATGCAACCAGGGATGCAGGCCAGTGAATAGAAACCAACTTTGGTGTTGGAGATCTCCTGGGCTGTCCGTGGTAGGAAAATGTGGTCGCCTGGGTGCTTCAGGAGGGCATTGAGCACTTGGTTCAGTATACGTGAGAATAATGGCTGTGACATGCCATGCATGTGCCCCACTGTGTGCTGGTAGGTGCCTGTGGACCAGGAAGTGGAGCACAGACACTACCTTCTGTAGAGGTGGGATGGCAGTGCGTATTTCAATGATTCTGACAATGTCGTCATGTCCGCAACGGTGGTGATGGTGTCCCGGTCCAGACGGTACAGGGTGTGGATCTTCTCAGGGGTTAGGTTGAATAGACTGGCTCTGATGCAAGGGATTGGGGCTGCCTACATGGTACCACTGGCTGCACTGGTGGGGCATGCTGGGCCTGCCTCACCCTCCTTCTCCTCCTGCGTCTCCTCTGTGCTGCCTGTTGTTGTTGTTGTTGTTGCTGCAGTTCCACTGCAATCATATCCTCCAGCCCCAGCATTGCTAGTAGTATTGGAATCATTTTTGTGTGTGACTGGGTGTGGGAAGGGGTTTAGTGTGCTCCTTTTGTGCTGGTCCAGTCTATACTGCCTCCACCTGTGCTGATTGTGTGCACCTGTGACAGTTGGGAACACTGCACATGGCCGTTTACAGGTGGTCCGCGATGCCGATATTTGCTCCATGCTGGTAAGGTACTTTTCTGTCTTGTGTAGGCCGTTATTAGCATGTCTGCATTACTTGTGTTCGGCTCCTGTTTACGCCATGCCTCTATTGCCGGCATGTGCGGTCGCGTTACCGCGCACATTGCGCTATTAGAGGCACCGTTATTTATGGTGCCGCTAATAGCGGGTTGGTGGGTCGTAATGGACCGGAGCGGTAAACGATGCCGGTAATCCTTTACCGGCATCGTTTCTCCCTTACCTCCATACTCGTAATGAGGCCCAATGTATTTAAGTAGACTTTCAGCAGTTCTGAAAATCAGAGCCAGGTTTTCAGACTCCCCTTGACTTTTCCATGGTCACTTGTTTCAAAAGCTGCAGAACAATGCAGGACAATCAATCTGGCAATCTAACAGACTTCAACCTCTGCCTTGTAAATACCCAAGTACATATTTTTAAATGTCCACTAGGTGGCAGTCTTCTTACTAGAAATAAAGTTGTATTACAAAAAGCTGGGCCATACTGTTTGTTCTCTATGCAGGTTTTAGGGAAAACATGAATGGGACTCGAATCTTGGGGGAGGTTAGTGTGGGAAATCTTTAATAGCATCAGTGGAGACTGTACACAGTAACAGACAGAACACAATCACTGAGATATCCCAAACTCGTTACCTCAGCTACGTATAAGAAGATGTTATAGCATTCTCAGTAAATTGGGCCTGATTCTGACTTTGGCAGTAAATCTAGATAACTTTGCTCGCCAACAAGAAACAAAGATATGACCAAACACAGCAGTAGTTGCCAACTTCCATCCCTCCTTTCCGACTGTACGGATATAATAACAAATTGAGTCTCTTAGCGACATGAGGACGAAGTACTAAACACAAGGGTCTAGTCTTTCTTAAATCAACATACTTTTCAAAGTTCATTTAAATAAAATAACTGTTTTGTCTGTCCACAACATGTTGATGGCTGATGGCTGATTTTAGGATTTTTACCACTATTAGAGGAAATATGCCTGTGGGTTCACTGAGAGTGAATATAGGACGAAATAAGGTTTACATGCCAAACCATGTGATGGACGTCTTTAATGATAATCTTCTGCACCATTGGTAAACTACTAATTATGAATGGAACGTGTCTGCCTTTCATGAGGTTCTCTTGTATGTTTATGTGAAGAAGACCCTAGACAATGTGCTGGGCCATTATGAGATCCAGTCTCAGCAGAAAAGTCCAACATCGATTTGATGCAGCGCTTGCAGAAAGGAAAACCGCTTTTGGACATTCCATCCGGAAAATACAGAATGGTGGGGTTAGTTTATTCACAAAATTAGCTTATATGAAAGCAGCCAAATGTAACTATAATGGCTGGTTGATTAGTCATCGGTCATTCATGCTGCAAAATGATGGTGAGCCATGATAAAGCTGTTAAATCCGAGGAATTCCTCTGGTTTTTGGCAGGTTGTGAGTGGTTTGGAAAATTTGCAATCCCTTATTCAGTTGTACCCAATTGCAGAGATAAAATGGATTGAGGATTTTGAGTCCATTTATAAAAAAAGGAAATAGTGGCCCAGGCTATGCCAGTATATGGGCAAGAGGTAATATTAATAAAATGGGACTTTATACTCTGGACCTGGTGCATGAAGCAATAGTAAAAGCAATCTCCTCCAGGGCGGTGGAGCCATATGGGCTCAATAATTATATGCTTAAGGATGCTCCTGACTTATGAGCAAATACTCTGACAATATTATTCTCACAGCTAGTTTATTCTGAAGTTATACCTGACTCCTGGCATACTTCGTATGTATTACCCATTTATAGAAAAGGGGAGCGGAATGGCCCAGTGAATTACAGACCCACTATGAGTATGGATATGGATCAAAAAATATTTGCTTCCATGATTTTGCAGCATATCGATGCATGGTCAGTGAAGCCCGTCAGACTAAAAATGCCCCAGGTGGGCTTTAGGAAACACCAGGGGACCTCCATTAATGGTTTTGTCATTACAAGATTTAGCATGGGCAAAAAGCTGCAGATCGATCTTTGTAGGCTCTATGGATATCTCGGCCGCATTCTATTCTGTTAATAGAAGCCTTTTATCTCAAAAATTAGCGTGCTGTGGGACCCCAAGGGGACTGGTGAGATTGATTGTTTTTTTTACATTCTAAAATGAATATTCAGTTGAGGTTAAATACAGAGGGACTCCTCTCGAAGGAAATCGCAACGGACACAGGCTTGAGGCAGGGGTGCATTTTGGCCCCCTGCCTCTTTAACCTGCATCGGTCTAATATATAGGAGATCTCATCTGCGTCCTTTGCCTCTCAGAGAATAGCTCCACTCGAGTTTCTTTGTCTGGCTATGCGGATATGATGTTGTTTGACTGTACCCAATGGGGTTTGCAGAAATCAATCACTGAATTCACCATCTCTGCTAAGAAAACCTTTTTAGCCATCAACTCGGAGAAACAAAGATTATGTATTTTAGTAGTTTCAATCACCTGTAAATTATTCTTGGTTTTTAGATAGTCAAAAGTTACAAGTGTCAGACAGGTTGTATTTATTTAGGGTCCTGGGTTTTCGATAAATGGAATACTTGAAAAATAAGGCAGAGTGTCTTTGCTGTTAGATACGCCTTATAAATAGGAAACATGCAAAATTCTTGGTCAAATTACTTGTTTTTTTTAGGTGGGTAAAGTGGTCCCCAACCTATTGTATGGTTTGGAGGTGATGCAGCAATGAGTGGCTAATAAATTGGATTACCTGGAAGCCATACCTTGGAGGAAAGCATTGAAAATTCCAAACTGTCTGCTGATACAATGTATGAGATCTGAATCAGTTGCGGAGTTGTGGCAGTCAGTACAGTCAGAGAAGGCGGAAAGGCCTGTGCCTGGACTTTGTCCATGCGCCTCATGAAAGGTGAGATCTAAATGAGCAGGGCAAAGTTGTGCGCAAAGACATAAATGTACCTATTGATTGGGAGTTGGCTTTTTTTGGTCTGAAGCTGGGTCTGTCTTCCCTGCGCTCACATTGCGGGAGCTGTGGTGGAGTGCCTCGTGCCTGGTGGCGTGCGCTCGCGTGGCTCGCACAGTGAAAACCACGGCTCGCTAAGGCAAGCGCACATAAAGTTAACCAAGAGCACAGTGATGACTCGAGCCGCCCCCCACAAGTATGGTCTACGCAGTGGGACAGTAAGGGCAAGGAAAAAGCAAAACAGTCTGAAACAAACTGCTGCCACACAGACACAAACCACCACAAAAGAACAGTCAGCAAAAACTGGGGAACAACAACTGGAAATTACTTGCTATTTTAATGCAATGGCAAAAACGGTAACTGACACTGAATTGCAGGCTCGTCCACTTGAAACTCCCGACTTGACCCTATAACCAACAATAGATAACAATCATTCACTATTGAACATGCCCTTTCCTCAAAATCCCTTATTTAAGCACGCTCTATTCATCATTCTCCTCTGAAATGCAGGACTCAGAACAAGACTACAGGGAAAGTGATGATGAAGAGAAAACTAGGGATAAACCTGCCCGGTCGGGCATTGAATGCTTGGTATAGCAGGCATTAAATACCCTCACTGCAAAAGTTGACGCCCTCACCTCAGTGATCGCAGACATCAAAACTGAGCAGGTGGGCCTCAAGTAACTAATGACCAGCATAGTTGACGCTCTCGGGCTCAATCATAAACAACCCTCTGTCAAGAGCCTGAACTGCTCTGAGGAGACGGACAACACACAGATGGTGGTTGTTATTGAGCATGATCGAGATACTCAGCAAAGCATTGCCAGGGCAAATGACACAATGCACAGGGCACAAATTGGAAATATACATTCATCTCCAATGGCAAACATGGCCCCCTTTCTGCCCAAATCAGCTGATGAGTGGGATTTTTAGGAAATTCCCATTCCCCCGCAAAGACAATCAGGAATGGAAGAAAAGGATACGGCTTCCCAGACAGCCACCAAAATCAATAAGAGGCGGCCCACAAAACCCAACCTCGAACACTGTGAGGTGCAAGAGACAAACCAGCCGACCAAGACAAAATGTTCCTGCCAGTGAATCACAAAAACATTAGTGAATAATCACCAAGAGGATGGTACCGGCCGGCAAACCACACTGCATAGTCCCATGGACAAATGGGTGAAACCACCTTCTTATGTGTATTGGCAGAGAAGGAACATTTTGACAACCCTGCAGATCGCAGCACACTTTCATGCTACTATGATGCACCAGAAACTCTACAACTAGCAATAAGCCCCTCATGGAAACCTCATTAGCAGCCAAGCAAAAGGATCAAGCATGTCCTCAACTCACTATGCCAATTGGGAAAAACGAACTTGATGGGCCAAATGTCCTAGGTAAATGGGTCATACTGAAAGAGACTCATCCCACAAACGCCAGCCCATTCTTAAATCGCACATTCTTGCTCTGTTTAATGAAATCCTGCCCTTGCGAGTAATTACCTTAACAGACATTTTAGGAATGAAATTACCTAAAGTAGGGTGAGACAAAAATTGGGCCTTTATCAAATTCTCGACTCCACTAATGGTTGCTCTGCTGAAAGCACAGGTGGGCATTCTGGAGGAATGGGGCTTCTCTCTCATGATTTGCCATAAACAGAAACAACAAATACAGTCGGCACACTTTCCACCAAGCACCATAGCCTGAAAGCTGAGCACGAAAATACCAACAGCTGAACGTGCTGTGGTAAAAGCATTGACTAACACAAAAGTACAGCCGTTGGAGGCACATACATATGTGGAGTACTGTGCTCCTGGGTGCGTCCAGAGAGAGGGAAATTGACTGCGCCCCACAGTGACTCCTTTGGTATGCCTATCATGCAACATGAGGGGCTTTAGGCCCTTTCTGTCTAGCTCCATGGTGTTAGCCCAGTTTTTAAAATCTACCCTCTTCATTATCCAAGAAACATGACTAAAAGAAATGTTTAATATTGACAGATACTCATTAGTACAGAAATACGCAGTGCCCTGAGCTAGCGGAGAGTTGGCTATAGGGGCTGGAGTCAATTACTCTCTTGCGCCTTTATAAATGTTTGGGGCCCCCCTACAGGGATCCACACAAAAGATAATTGGAGAAACTATAGTGAAATGATATGAGAAGCATTGCAAACATCCCATCATGCTAGCCGGTGATCTAAGTGTTAAAGACCTACACCAGTCAGATTGGAGAGGTGGCCCCAGGGCCCGTAGCTGGAGCCAGTTTTTGAAGTCACATGACCTGGTCTTGCTTCCAGTGGCCATGTCGGACATGGCGACTGCCAGTTACACCTCTTGCATCCCCCGAGGTCTGTTAGACACACGTCGTGGGACGTGGGACCATTTGGCCAACTGGGACTTCTTTGTATTGCAATAAACCCTAGATTTTGGGAATGGAACTCGTGTCTGGCGTATCTATTCGAATGTGGTGACTGTGCCTTGTTTCCACATCCGAGGGTCCCTCAGGGGCCCCTTCAAAGTGACCATACTACATTGACCTGGTCAATGGTTTTACAAAAATCGATCTGTCGTAAATTGCCAAATATAAACTCTGACATTGAAGTCAATGGGCCGGGAAATCGTATCAGATGGTCTGCTGATAAGAAAAAAAAGATCCAAATAGCCAATTAGTTGTTAAACAGCACCAGAAGGGGGAATGGCCATGGGAAAGGATTTGGGACATAGAGGCACTAGTTAGGCACCATACATACTGTCACCAAATATTAAACAAGAACCATTTTGGAATAAGGGGACACACCAAATTGCCACCTTTTGATGCTGCCATCCATAAACTAAAAATCAAGCTACTACAAGACAGAGCAGCAATCCGTAACAACCCTTGGCAAAACAGCAGCCCAAAAGTGAGTACCTTAAAGCAACTTTCAACCCACCAGAGAAATAGGGTGAAACAACATAAAAACTCATTGGCAAGCGTAAACTGGCTAACAGTTTTCACCCTACTAAAAGCACACGATAGTCAGAAGTTTTGGTCCTGTATTAACAAATGCCGCAAAGCATTGTGCCCCAATGACCTAAACTCAGTGACTGAGATGACTTGGGACGCGCATATACAAGAACTATCCACAGATAAAAAAAACTGGGGACAGAAAGCATGGCCATATACGCCTGCAAAATCCTAGGTTTGCCCTGAACGTAGAGGAAATAGAAGATATTATTAAAAAACATAAAAGCCTCAAGGGTGCCAGGCCCGGACGGTATACCTAACCTCTTGCTCAAGGCTAACCCCAAATAAAGGGCAAAAATACTAATGAACCTATATAGTAAGATTGAAAAGAGCGGAAAATATCCAGATAGCTGGCTTTGCTCGATCTTATTCCCAGTATTTAAAAAAGGGACCAGATCTGTAGCTGCCAGCTATTGATTATTGGCCATGCTCGATGTCAGCCAAAAAATATTTGCCAGTATACTGCTAAAACATCTTACCAGATGGGTGGAAGAAAAGGGGCTCCTGAAAACCTTCCAAACAGTTTTCAGAAAATCGCACAGCACCATCAGCAACATATGCTCTGTGCACCACCTTATGGCTGAGACCCAGGAGGGGAAAAAGTACAACTTATATTGCTGCTTTGTCGATTTAAGCAAAGCTTTCGATCTAGTCGACTGACCACAGCTCTGAAACAAACTTGAGAGCTGGGTTTAGCAGATCAACTGTTACATTTTATTAAGTTGCTTCATATAAACACCTCAGTGTCAGTTCACCCGAGCCAGTTTGTTGTAAGTGTGTGTTGCTTGTGTTGGGTGTGTGTCAGGGTGTAGGTTGCCTAGCCCAGTGGGCGTGTAGGTTTGGGTGGTGTATTTGAGGAAGTAGAAGTGGGTGATTAGTGCTTTGGCTACTCACTAAGTTCTTCTATGTGGCTAATCTGCACAGTTCTATCTGTTGTGACAAATGATTAATCTCCACAATTCCATCTAAGTGCAATGCATGGTTAATCTTCTCAATTCTATCTAAATGTGACACATGGCTAAACTCCACAATTCTATCTAAGTGCGATGCATGGCTAATCTTCTCAATTCTATCTAAATATGACGCATGGCTAAACTCCACAATTCTATCTAAGTGCGATGCATGGCTAATCTTCTCAATTCTAGCTAAATGTGACACATGGATAAACTCCACAATTCTATCTAAGTGCGATGCATGGCTAATCTTCTCAATTCTAGCTAAATGTGACGCATGGCTAAAATCCACAATTATATCTAAGTGTGATACATGGTTAATCTTCACAATTCTACCGAAGTGTGATGCATGGCTGAATCTCACAGCTCTATTCAAGTGAGATGCATGGTTAATCTTCACAATTCTAAGTCTGCTGCGTGGCTTAATACCAGATATGGCTAACTAACACAATTGGCCTAAATGCCAGATATGGCTAGCACAATTGGCATAGATGCCGGATATGTATAACACAATTGGCCAAAGTGCCGTTTTGGCGCTGCTTTCCACCATTTAACCATCAGGGTGTACCACCTTGACGCTGGATGGTCCAAACGATTGGAAGGGTACTGGGGCACCAACATCCAACCACCTATGCTACTGTGTCGTCCTTGGGTGTCCCCACCATCATCTAAATGCTGGGACCATCTACTGCTGGGTTACTACCTCCCATGCCAGCTGAGCAGCCGAAATCCACTTTGCTGAGTTCGCCCATCATCTCAGAGCCTCCCTCCCAAGTTCTTTCTTAGCTGGATTGAGGGGCACCACCATTTGAAGGTCATCAATTGTTATTTTTGGTCATCAGGGATATTGTTAGCCCAGGGTTCAAGCCCAAAGCAGAACATACGATAATACATATAAAATTACATTTCCATCAATAGCACAGTTCATAAAAAGCCCAATTTTCCCTAGGTTGTAAAATAAACAGATTAAATTTAATAGCCCTTAAAAGCTGCGTTAACGCTATTACTGCTGCATTCAAGGTCTGGCTCTAACACGAGTCTGGCGTGTGTACCCCCAGCTCAGCGCAATTAGCACCGGCATTATTACCACAGGGAATGGGGATTTACAGTCAGGGCCCAACCCATAATCCGACCTGGTGGGCGCTAATGCTAATATAGTTGGGTGGTATTACAGCCCAATCACCGACCAACTCGTGATGAGACCCAAAGTGTTAAATGTATGGGTTGCACCCCATTTATGTTACATTGTTTAGGAATTCACGTGACTTGTTCCTTTTTCATTTTCTGTGCAAGTATGGGGCCGCAAAACTGTGGCAGAACATCATATGAAAAGTATCGATTTTTCTGCAAAAGGCTAATTCAGGCAGAGCAAAACCCTTGACGAGGTCTGACTAGGGTCATTTTCCTAGTCCACCACTGGTGTAGGCAGGAAGTGTATCTTTTTTTGGAAACACATTAGACAGCTATCACCAAAGTGTGGGCTAACAAGGTGATGTGCGCAACTGGTCCCCACCACTCTCTCCACTGTAGTGTAGTGCTGTTTAGATCAGGACAGGTAGCCATCATAGCAGCAATGGTGGCTACGTTTATACTGTTGCAAAAAAGAATAGGGATGGCAGTTCTCCTACAAAGGTGAATAAAGTGTTGAAGGCAGCACATGGAAGATCAACTAGAAATGGATAGGAGCCCATACAGCACAAAGGATATATATATTTTTTTTGTGTTTAACAAAATTAGTTGTTTTTACAAAAGTGGCTATTTGCTATGTTGCTTCGGTTCAGGCCTATTTCACGCTTTCTTTTTCTTTTTCTGTTTCTTTTTATTCTTGTGATTCCTGTGGTTCTTTTTGTTTTCTTTGACCGTTTCGATTTTTTCTACCGCAGTTTGTAGAATTTTGGTGGTGGCAATTGCCCATGCAGTCTATTGGCCACCAATCACACATGGCTACCAGGTCGGTTCTTCTCTGTCTCCATAAGACTCCAGGACCGGTTTTAGGTAGCTTTCCCTTGTTGTTAGCAATACCGGACATGAGGTTACTAAGTAGTGGATGGATTCAACTTCGTCCTTGTGTTTACATAGTCTGCAGGTTTTTGAGTTTGAGAGCCCTCTGATAAGACGGATTTCGTTGGTCAGATGTAGATTCAGTCTCGCTCTCAGGAAGAGGTGGCGGAGTGGTTTGCTAGGTAGTTTTTTGTATATTTCGGCTGGATCATTAATTTTTCTGGCGAAAGGTGGAAGGTGTCTTAGGAGCTTGTTCTTTGCCGCCCTTTCTTGAGTTTTGATCCAGTCTAATTCCTCAAGCTCAAGCGGGTTCTGCAACAGCTCCTCCTCTGAGCATGCGATGGACTCCAATTTGGCCTTTTTCTTGGTCACCGAGACAGTTAGCATTTTGGATCTGCCTTGCTCAATTTCGTTATGCAGCAGTTGATATAGGGGCGATGCTTCAGGAAGCAGGATGTTTCTATAGAGTGTCACGCTGCTATTTTCGGCTAACGACTCCAGTGAGATGAGGCCTAGCTCTCTTCTGATAGCTGGCATTGATGTGGAGTTGGGGAGTAGTAGCACAGATCTCCAAAAGAAACCTTCGATTTTTTTCCCAGATAACCTCTGGGAGTGCTGGCATAGCTTCGGCTCCATATAGCAGAGTGGGAACCACTTTTGCTTTGTAGTAGTTTAGCAGGGCGATCAAGGAGAAACGGCCGAATTTGTTGTCTAACATGCGTGCTTGAATTGTTGAAGATCTAGCTTTCGTCCAGATGAATCATTGCATGCATGTTTCAGAGCACGAATAACCCTGCATGACGCCCAGATATTTGAATTCCGCCACAACTTCGATAGTATTGCTTTCGAGTTGCCATGAGAAGTTCTTTGGCCGTTTGTTGTTTTTTTGCTTTTTCCCTAGGATCATTATCTTAGTTTTCTTGATGTTAATTTTCATTTTGTTCATTTTGATGTACCCTGCTAGATTTGTTAAGAGCCTCTGCAGGCCAATTGGAGTCTGATCCGCCAGGGTGATATCATCTGAATACAGTACTCTTTCAACTGCCTCTTCTCCTGTTTTCGGTGGAAAAGTGTTCGCCGTTATTGCCAAATCCCTATAATCTCCTAAGAAGGCTGTGAACAGTGCTGGAGCAAGTGGGCAGCCCTGCTTGACCCCTCTAGATGTTGTTATTGCGTCTGATAGTAAGCCTTTTTTGTTCAATTTTACTCGGATCGAAGTGCTCGAGTGAAGGGCCTTTATGGGATCCAGTATGTTTTTTGGACAGTTGGCAGCTAGGAGTTTTTCCCACAGCAATGGTCTGTCCACCATGTCAAATGCCTGTGAAAGGTCGATGAATGCAAGGTACAGCCATGAAGATCTTTCCTGGGCTTAGCTTTTAAAGGTGCTTAGGAGCATGATGTTGACAATCGTACCAGAGTTTTTTCGGAAGCCTTCTTGGAAAGGGTCATTTGAAGTCGCTGTTTTGAACCAGACTTGAAATTCGCGTAGCAGTAGTGAGGCGGACACTTTCCCAATCGTGTCTAAAAGTGCGATTGGCCGGTAATTACAGGGGTTGGTCCTGTCTCCCCTTTTGAAAGTTGGGACGATCACAGCTGTAGTCCAAGATCTCGGCAGCAGTCTGCTGGAAACGCAGGTTATAAAGACCATAGTAATGAAGATGGACCATTCCTCTGGGAAATTTTTCAGATCAACGTTGGTCACCCCATCAGGTCCTGGGGTCCTTGAGTTTTTTAGTTTGAGGATAGCTGTTTGGATGGTCTCTCTATCTGCTACATCAACCCATTCTTTAGATTTCTCGATTGTGTTGGTTTCGTTCACTTCAAGAGGCCCACCGAAAACTTTGTTGAAGTAGGCCATCCAGCGGGTTTCACTCACGCTGTTCGACAGGCTTGGCTCAGGGTGGGCACCTGAAGATTTAATTAGTGTCCAGAATGCTTTGGCATTCTTGCCTGCCAATTTTGCGAGCATCGTTTCAGAGACTTTTTGGTATAGCAAGAGTCGTCGATTTCTTAGCCAGGCTTTGTACAGAGTTGTTTCTTTGCGTAGTTCCAGTTGCAATTTCTCTGTATTTGCGTTTCTTGCCTTTCTCTTTATGCGTCTTATTGCAGCTCTTTTCGTCACTAGTTGCTTATCATAATGGTGCGCAGAGAGATCTTTCGCGGGAGGCTTTTTTGATGTCCTTGCTTTATACGGGCTCAGTAGAGGTTGATAATCCGGTTCTGTGGCCTCTTGCGTTATTTTGGCACCCAGGCAGTTGTGGTATCTGGTGGTTAACTCTTTTATTCTGTGCTCTGTTAGTTTTTGTCATGCCTGTGCCATGGGCGCATAAATTGGCGATCAATATGGACTTATTGTTATTCAATTATCTGCGGAAAACTCTTGGATCAACCACTATTCAATTCTTGGACCTTATTTCCCATTTGCGAGACTTTGGTGCTTTTCTATTTTTCCCAACAAACTAAACTTACCACAATGCACTTGGCTATAACTATCTATTCCTGGCTATTCCTATTTGTCATCATCAGAACTACAATCCCCAGAAGCCCTAAGGATAAGCTCTGCTTCCATCAGCTCAGGAACAGAGATGGAGGAGGCAGATTGTATGCAGGTGTGCTGATCCAGGTACGACCAATTAGCCTGCCTCTGTGCTGGGCAGGGCGGTATAAAAGCTGATGCCTGCAGGGGCTCAGTCTCTTGCATTAAGAGTCCTTCCTGCACTTTTTTGCTTCGAGCTACGGATCTTTGTATGCGGTTCCTCCTTACTCCTGCTTTGGATCCAGTGCCCTGCCAGGCTCTCTGCATAGCAGCCGATCACGCTCTGCTGCTTTCCAGCCTCCGCCTTTGCCCTTCCGGGCTCCTGCCTTGCAGCCGATCACGCTCCGCTGCTACCTTCCGCCCTTGCCTTCCAGGCTCGTGCCTTGCAGTCGACCACGCTCCGCTGCTACCTTCCGCCCTTGCCTTCCACGCTCCTGCCTTGCAGCCGATCACGCTCCGCTGCTACCTTCCGCCCTTGCCTTCCACGCTCCTGCCTTGCAGCTGATCACGCTCCGCTGCCTTCAACCTACAATCTTCGTCCGCTGGGCTTCCAGTCTAGCAGCCTTCTACAGTCCTCTGCAGTCTTCTACAGTCAGCGGCCCTGCTCCTCTGGGCTTACTCCTTGCTACCGGCCCTTCTGGCTCCTTGCCGCGCAGTCTGCTTCACTTCGCTGTCTACAACCCTTGTCCTCGGGACTTCCTGCCTTGCAGCCGATCACGCTCCGCTGCCTTCCACCTACAGCCTTTGTCCACTGGGCTTCCAGCCTAGCAGCCTTCTACAGTCCTCTGCAGCCTTCTACAGTCAGCGGCCCTGCTCCTATGGGCTCACTCCTTGCTGCCCGGCCCTTCTGGGCTCCTTGCCGTGCAGCCTGCTTCACTCCGCTGCCCTAAGCCCTTTCCCTCAGGGCTCCCTTCCTTACAGCCCTGTTCCTTTGGGCTTGCTCATTGCTTTCCTGCTCCTCTGAGCTTTCAACCTTGTACCCTACAGTTCTCTGCTATCCACAACAGTGCACCTACTTTATTTACTTTCAGTTATTGCAGTCTCCCTGTTTCCTGACTGCTGCTCCCTTGTTTTCAACCCTCTGTTCTTTATCCCTATCCAATCCTGTTATACGACTTTCCCTTCATTTCCTGCTGCTAGTTTGCTATCAACTTCCTTTTTCCTGGATTTGTCTGTTAGTGTCTTCTCTTGTTCTGTTTGTAGACCCCTTGTACAGAGCTTGTCTGTTGGTTTCCGTCAGGCAACCTCTGCCCTTTCCCTTGTCTCGTTTTTGTGTTACAGACACCCATAACTGTTGTTCCAAGCCATGAGCAATCAACGTGGGCCTCTGTTATAGCAAACTGTGCAGAAGGCTAGAGTTTTTCCTAAGGTCCGTGGAATACTCTTTCCCTGTATCTGCATACACCCCTAGAGGGAATCCATTCTGTTGTACCTTATTTCCTTGCTACACTTGCCTACTCTTCGTTCTCATTACTTTCTGCTGTGTGTTTACTTATCTGTCCACCTTACTTCGGCACAACCACCCAAAACCCTTCCTGGGTGTCCTGTGCCACTCTTTACAGAGTGCCATCCGTGACAGAATGCAAGAGCCAAAAATGTCTTGTTCCATAGGCAGGAAAGGCACACACAGACCAAGGATGCTTTCCTTTCGGGTTAAGAAACCTTTGCATAAATCTATAGTTTCCCTAAAGACATCAAACAAAAACATTAGTCTAAAAGACAGTCTCGCCTTAGTTAAAGATTTACAAGCATGGTACTACACTCACTGGCTAGCTGACTCTTCTTCCATGTATAATTATTATGACATTTGCGACTATGATCCGCAGTCTTTATCTGTTGAAGAGCTACAGCAAGATAATGAATTCTTACAGATCTTGTTAGCCCAAACAATGAAAAACACTCCTGCGTCTTCTGACATTTCTTCTAACACTGCTATAGCCAAGGATATAGCACTCATTGTGGGAGACTCTAAACCAGAGTACGCTGTTGCTAGAGTGTTATGTTCAAGATCAGCTTGGCAAGCTTCCCAGACTGCTGGAAACCCTCATTTGACAATACACGGCATTAAGGATCCTGAGGTTAGTCCACCTGGTCCTGGGTACAAAAGACCAAAACTGACCATCGGTTGTCTTAATACTTCCCCAGTATCTACTAACCATAATAACCATAAGGTCAGTCTTCCTATTGCTACAACCGAATTTTCTGCTACACCAGATTCTGAAGCTTTAGATCAGGCTAATGGAACATACCTGCTTCAAGAACAACTCCTACGCCTTAAAAGACAGACCGAAGATCTCTATGATGACTTTGTTTATTTACATAGTAAAAATTTAATGAAGGGACACAATATTCCAGACCTTCTGGCACTATGTCCTACACCCGATATTCTGTCTTTAGAGATCGACATGATAAGGCCTGGAATTACCAGGCAGAAAAGGATACAGACTTATACCGAGCACATGGAAGACCTAAATTTAGCATATGCATCCCTTCTAAAGTCTGGCACAGCTCTTTCACTTTCCAGCCACAGTAACTCAGGTTGTTGTACAGACAGTAAAGAATTAACTCCTTCGGTGGGCCAAATCACTCACACTGCCATTACACCGCAATACAAGTGTAATCTTCTGATTAGAGATCCTTCTGAGTCAAAGGATTGTTCCGCTCTTACCCCTGACTACTGTCCTTTACTCACACTTACAGCCTCTTCTGAAGTGATCAAAGCAGAAATGTACTCTGCTTCTAAAGGTTTATGTAAAGCAGACCACGATTCAAATTCTGAACAATACCCAGTACCTGTCTGGAATCCAGCCTTTCCATCTGTCAATACCCCAGACCCCCCTAGCAATCTGAGCACACCAGACTTAGAAGATCAGCCTTCAGAACGCCTACTCTATCCTGAACCCACATCTGTCATACTGCCTGTTACTGTATCTGCTAGCCCAATCTCTGCTGCTCCTCCTGCTAATACTTCTAAATCTGCTACTGTTGCAGCTTCTCACACCACTCTTTCTGCAGTAGAAGCACCCCCTTCCTCTCTGCCTGCAAGGACAGAACCTGTTGCTAAGTCAGATAACAACTTTTCTTTTAGTACTACAGCTCCGGTTGTTCCTGCAGATGCCTCTGCAGCACTAAAAATACCAGACTCTACTCTATCAGTCTCAGGTTCATCACTGCTCGCTGGTTCTTCTACGGCACTCACACTCTAGTTGCTACAGCATCGGAACTATCTACAGCCATTCATGATCTCCCTGCTGCTGTGGTTTCTGAACTTCCTTCTAATCATGGAGAATCTGCCAATGTGATTCCTGAAATTTCTGCGGCTAATCTTGACTTTGCCATTGCTGCTTCTGATGCCTTGGAAAACCTTCCTAGAGCAGCCAACTCTGCTGGACCTCTGACTCCACCTTTCAACACCTTACTGTTGCCTTTCAAAGCAAGATTTGCCATGGATCCTGCAGCAGACATTCACAGTTCCTCTATTCATGAACACACTGTTGGGTTTAGTGCTCCAAAGACTTTGTCTTTTCTGATTTCTACCTCAAAGGTTCAGAACATTGGTATTGTCTCCGTCATTCAAGACTCTCACCTTGCAACCTTAAACAGTTTTTGGTGCTTCATGATGTGCCTTTTTGGTATGAGACTCTTTCACAGTGTGACAGACATTCTTCTTGTTGGTCGGTCTTCAGGGAGCCTGGAGAGGAGCCTGGAGAGGGGCCTGGAGAGGGGCATACTGTCATGCCTGCGCCATGGGCGCATACATTGGCGATCAATATGGACTAATTGTTATTCCTTTATCTGCGGTAAACTCTTGGATCAACTACTATTCACTTCTTGGACCTTATTTCCCATTTGCGAGACTTTGGTGCTTTTCTATTTTTCCCAATAAACTACACTTACCACAATGCACTTGGCTATAACTATCTATTCCTGGCTTTTCCTATTTGTCATGATCGGAACTACAATCCCAGAAGCCCTAGGGATCAGCTCTGCTTCCATCAGCTCAGGAACAGAGAGGGAGGAGGCAGATTGTATGCAGGTGTGCTGATCCAGGTGCAACCAATTAGCCTGCCTCTGTGCTGGGCAGGGCGGTATAAAAGCTGCTGCCTGCAGGGGCTCAGTCTCTTGCATTAAGAGTCCTTCCTGCACCTTTTTGCTTCGAGCTACGGATCTTTGTATGCGGTTCCTCCTTACTCCTGCTTTGGATCCAGTGCCCTGCCGGGCTCTCTGCGTAGCAGCCGATCACGCTCTGCTGCTACCTTCCGCCCCTTGCCTTCCAGGCTCCTGCCTTGCAGCCAATTACGCTCTGCTGCTACCTTCTGCCCTTGCCTTCCAGGCTCCTGCCTTGCAGCCGATCACGCTCCGCTGCCTTCAACCTACAATCTTCGTCCGCTGGGCTTCCAGTCTAGCAGCCATCTACAGTCCTCTGCAGTCTTCTACAGTCAGCGGCCCTGCTCCTCTGGGCTTACTCCTTGCTACCAGCCCTTCTGGCTCCTTGCCGCGCAGCCTGCTTCACTCCGCTGCCCTAAGCCCTTTCCCTCTGGGCTCCCTTCCTTACAGCCCTGTTCCTTTGGGCTTGCTCATTGCTTTCCTGCTCCTCTGAGCTTTCAACCTTGTACCCCTTTATTTACTTTCAGTTATTGCAGTCTCCCTGTTTCCTGACTGTTGCTCCCTTGTTTTCTTCCTTGTTTTCCACCCTCTGTTCTTTATCCAATCCTGTTATACGACTTTCCCTTCATTTCCTTCTGCTAGTTTGCTATCGACTTCCTTTTTCCTGGATTTGTCTGTTAGTGTCTTCTCTTGTTCTGTTTGTAGACCCCTTGTACAGAGCTTGTCTGTTGGTTTCCGTCAGGCAACCTCTGCCCTTTCCCTTGTCTCGTTTTTGTGTTACGGACACCCATAGCTGTTGTTCCAAGCCATGAGCGATCAGCGTGGGCCTCTGTTATAGCAAACTGTGCAGAAGGCTAGAGTTTTTCCTAAGGTCCATGGAATACTCTTTCCCTGTATCTACATACACCCCTAGAGGGAATCCATTCTGTTGTACCTTATTTCCTTGCTACACTTGCCTACTCTTCGTTCTCATTACTTTCTGCTGTGTGTGTACGTATCTGTCCACCTTACTTCGGCACAACCACCCAAAACCCTTCCTGGGTGTCCTGTGCCACTCTTTACAGAGTGCCATCCGTGACAGTTTTAGTTGAGACCCTTGTTGGTTGCACTCCATGTGTGTTTCGGTCCACTTTGATGCCCAGGTGGACATGGTCCAAGTTGCTTTTAGCAAATTGTGGTCGCTTGCCATCGTTTTTATTACTTCAACGGAGGTTGCCAGGTTTAGCATTTGGTCGCTCGTAAAGATGTAGTCAATAGTGGCGCTTGAGATGTCGTTCTCCCATGTTGGGTGTCGATTTGGATTAGGAAACGCTTGCTCAAAGTTTGAGCACCCTCTCGACCCCATCAACTCCAACCACCGTATGCCTCTCTTTTCTGCAGGGGTGATGTTATGTCTCGTTTCTTTCAGCGTTGCCGGGCATCTGCCATTTAAGTCTCCACATATTATAATGTGGGTCACTTCCTGTTCAGTGCATAGGCTGTCGACTGTTGTTTCAATGGAGTGTATTAGCTCTTCGTCCGTTATAATTTGAGGATTCCAGTAAACTACGATAATTGCAATCAGTAGTTTTATATCTGTTCCATTTTTTTATAAATCTGGCATGGTCCAACTGGTGAGTGCTGCAAGGTGGGTCCGGGATGCTGACAGGGTCCGTTCCATAGTAATTCCTCTGCCTGATTGAACCGCAAGAAGAATTCCTCCAGATGGACAGCCTAGTTTGTTTATTCTTGCCGGTGAGTCCACTATAGTGAACCCATCTAGGTGTGGTGTTTCTGGTAACCAGGTTTCTTGGAGAGCCAGGATGTCGTAGTCATTTAGGTTGACATCTCCTCTTTGCATCACGTGTGTGTACCCCCGCATATTGCAGGATCCGAAGGTTAGTACTGCTGTTGACAGGTCGGGTTTTTCTAGCTTCCCCAACGGTTGTGCTGCGTTTCCGTCAGTAGCAAATTGCTATTTGTTGTTCCGGGTTGACAGCTTTTTTGACAGCCATGCCCATAGTTGTCTCCGAGGAGAGGATAGCGGGTTTCTTCCTTCCGGAATAGAAGACTTATCTACTGGCCTGTCTGCCCTCTTGCGACTCGCTGCATCCGCCAAGGCGCTTATTCTGCTCTGGGTTCCGTTTTGTTAGATTTGTTGGCTTTCAGAAAGATGGTTATCCCTACTTGACTTTCTCCTTTGGATTCTGTCTCTTTTTGGGTCATTTTCCATCGTGTCGGGGGATCTGCTATAGTCCCCTTGCCTTGAATCGGTTATTTTGATATTGTCCCTCTGCAATCTTTTGTGATTCTCTTTATCGTCTGTTTTGGACTTGTGAAGAGTCCTTTTTGGCGATTGCTTTGACTTATGGGCAAAGACAGCGGAGTCTGGTGTAGATTTTGGCAGTATTGAAAGCTGAAAGCCGAGTGAGGTTAGATCTTCTAGTGCATTTTTGATAGATGACGGGACGGCGGAGGCTCTTATATGTATATAGGCTTTCGCAGTAGATCCTCTATGATATGGTTCAATCCTTACATAGTCCTACGTTTTTAGGTGTTTCAGTATTGAACTTTTGCTGAAGATGTATCTCACTGTTCTTCTGTTTAGGACCATTTCATCCCTGATCCTTGATGTTTGTTCTAGCTTTAGGGTCAGGGTTGGAGAGCAGTGTACTGATCTTTTTGGGCGGATTAGTCTGCCACGATTTTCCAAGCGTTCTTTCCTTTGGTTCCTTCCTGGACAATCTCTACTTCGGGGGGCCTGGATTGGTATATTTGGATGAATCTCCAGCAGCGGTTTGTGATTTGGTTGGATGCTCCGTTATCATCTGCTTTTTTTGCAGGATCTTAGCCATTGAGGGAGTCCTTTGTGTTTTGTCCTCTTCCCCTATTATTGTGTCATTTAAGTGCTGTGAGATGTTCATTGAGGTCATATCAGCAAGGAATTCCTCTATTGTTCTAGGGGATTTCACGCTTAAGTTCTACGAGCGTGCTCATGGTGATGGATTTGCTGTGACGGTTCTTGGTGCCTCTTTGTCTTGCAGGGGCTTCCGTGTCTTAATATTGTCTAGCGGCTTTCTTGGGCTGGTCGTTTCCTCCTGCTGTCTTTGCCGACCAGTTGGATCGTGCAATTTTAGGAATTATTGTTTATTTGTTGAGGGCGATCTGTGGACATTGCAAGTATTTTCCTTTATGCCCTTTCCGCCTCTAGGCGCCCACGCCCTTTGGTCCTTGATGATTTCATCTGTTTTATTCTTGGTATTGGTACCGCCTTTTCTCAGCAAGCTTTCCTTGAAGAAGAAGACCTCTGGTAGGTTTGCGTTTTTTGAGGACTTAGCACCACTTGGGGAGTTGAAGATGCAAAAGTTTTCCCATTGTAAGCTCTTTTTTGTAGCTGGTTGAGGTTTTTTCAGCTTAGTTTGAGTACTTTGAGATGTTGTTGCAGGATTTCCTTTCTTGTGGTATGACTCTTTGTTGGTCCATCGTCCTTCTGGCACGTTGTTTGCAGGCGGGAGGTTTGTGGTATGAATCTCGAGATTGACTTGCCTTTTTTCCATTGCATGGATATATCCTTCCAAGAATATTAATTTTGTAAGCATCAACGCGATAAGCGTTGTTTGGTCTCTTTGGTTGTCATTAATGGACTCATAAAGCTTACAGAATGGGGCCAACGCGATTGTAATCGCTGACATGAGAGTTGTCATGTCTGTTCTTTTTGTAGGAGTATCTTTTTGCGAAAGCGGACATTGGTTACCCAGGCTCTGACGTCTCTGAGCTGCGGTCGGACTTGTCGGTGGATTGATTCCCCAGGGAGGAGACGGTAGGATCAGGGGAGTTCGATCTGTCTTGCTCAATGGCGCTGGTGGGTGGCCGATTTCTCTCACTTTGCCCTGATGGTAAATAGAACCTAGAGACTTCTTTTTTTGTTGGTTCATTTCAGAGTGGTAATTGTGAGAAGCCTCAGGGACTAGGAGAGGGGGTCTATCATTTGCCTTTGATTGGTCCTTTGCTTTCTCTGTAAGCGAGTGGTTTTCCTTCTGAGGTCTCACTGCTTCTGTGGTTGGGCGGTTCTGAGTGGGATTAGTGGCTATGTTCGCTCCCAGTATGCTATTCAAGGGCTGGCTCTGGAGAAGAGCGTTGCTCTTTTCGGGTGTGCTAGTGGAATCTTCTTGTCCTGCTGGAGGGATATTATTGATGTCCTTATTCGCCTGGTTCATTTGAGCATGCACTGCCAGTTCTTTTGGGGCTGTAACCAGTTCAGTTGATACGTCGTTGATGTTACTTGTTTTCCTGATTTTGATGGCTGGAGGAGGCTCCTTTATTGCCTCTAAGATCTCAGCGTCTGAGAGCTTATCCAGCTGATCACAATTTCTTTTTCCCTGTTTTATGAAGAAATCCTTCAGGGAATTCAGTTGCGCCAGCTTGGCAAATGTCCTTTTTTGGGTGTTTGTTTGTGTTTTTTTTACCATCTTGCCCCTTCTTGGAATTGAGTTTTTTTTTACTTGTGCCTTGGGTCCTCAGATCGTCCGCACTTGGGGTTTGCACATCACCAAGTAAGTTCTCATTAGAATGGGCGATTGCTGGAATTGGCTCTTTGACATGAGAGTTCGGTTTCAAGTCCTTTGGGTGCTGTTGCTCACCCCGAGGGTCCTGCAGCTCTTCCGCAGCATTCTCCCGGTGAAGGATGGGTAGAGACGGCTGGGCTTGTAGTGCCGTTGCCATCAGCGGCCACCAGGGGAGCTTTCTCAATTTGTGAGTCCGCCTGGCGGACACATCCGTTTCCCTGATCCTCCTTGCCGGCTGGTGCTTTGCCTCTTCCGGGAGCCACGCAGTGAAGCTCAGTGGTCGCGATCTGTGGCTTGCTGTGTAGAGCCCTTCCCCCGTGGTCCTGGCAGCTGTGGGGCAAGGTGCAGGTAAGCGTGGCGGCTCCGTGTTATCAGTGGTTCCGTCCGCGCCCTTCTTGTTTTGGTGAAGGGTCTCTGAAGTTTTAGCGTTCTTTACCTTAATTAGGTCCCGTATCAGGGCTCCGGAGACATCTTGATTCTGGTGGCCCAGCTCAATGTTTCCCATGATGGAAACCGATGCAACGGCTGCGGGCCTCTCCGCAACGTGGGCCCTACGGCCCTTGGGGAAGAGGACGCCTGAGGCAGCAGGCAGTCGGGCCGTGAAGGGAGGACGCTGTTCTCCGACTGAAACTCCACATGGAGAGGTGGCGCATGGTTGGCTGCTGTGTTTATAGTAGAGTTGAGCATGTTCGGATGATTGTCCATGTCCTTGATCTGCGCTGCAACAGGCTCCGGACGCGCTTTGGTGAGGGTAGCCGGTAAAGCCCTCTCAGTTTTGCGTGGGGGCAAAGAGTGTTTCCCAAGTTTAGGAGGGGCCGGCTGCAGGCGGCTTCTTGGGGGGGTTTGACTTGGATAGGGGTCCGTTCTGTTCGCACGTGGTTTGGAGCTTCGCAGAGATCTTTTCTCCCCCTCTCCTTCTTGCTGATCGTTTTGCTGTTCATCTGGTGATTTGGACGCAGAGGTAGGGAGCATTTCTGGCAAGTCCTGGCATGGACTGCACAGACTGCTCCTACCTCTGCGACTAGCTCCGCGGCCGCTCCACGGCCTGGGGTAGGTTTTGAGAGATCCTCTCACAACAAATCAATAGAACTGTATGGCACTTCCAACACAGGTAGCAGGACTCAGGAGCTTGTGGAGGTAGTGACTGCACAGACTGCTCCTACCTCTGCGACAAGCTCCACGGCCGCTCCGCGGCCTGGGCTAGGTTTTGAGAGATCCTCCCACAACTAATCAATCGAACTGGAAGGCTGTCTTCCAACACCGGTAGCAGGACTCAGGAGCTCGTGGAGATAGCGACTGCACAGACTGCTCCTACCTCTGCGATTAGCTCCGTCACAGTTCTTCATGAGTGCTGATCAGGCCCTAAAGCCATACCGTTTAAATGAAAAAAACAACGTGGAAGTCTAAAGTGATTTTTCAATCCTGGGAAAGGTGCTTACTCAATCAGGTGGCTGGAACACTGAGGGAGAATACACATTCTCTGCCTGCTGCTTCCAGCCACCTGAGTCACTTCCCTGGTGGTGCCACTATTTATTTTTAAATGTGGGGAGGCATCAGGGACCATCTCCATATTGCCTCCCCACCCCCTCCCCCTAAAAGAATCCTTGCCCCTTCCCCAGCCCCTTCCTTCTTCCGAACTTATCTGCTGGATCAGAGTTGTGAGCTCTGGTCCCTGTGCTCCACCCATCTCCTGGCCACCTCCATAGAAATGGAAAAGAGACTTATAGCGGCAGCCATCTTTTTAAAATGTTTCTTTTTTTCTTTGGGAGTTTGCCTGCGCAAACAACGCCAATCTCCCGACTGAAAAAAACAAAACAATATTTGCCTCCCGAATAAATGCTGGAGTGTGAATGGCTTTCACTCCCGCTGTGGGGGGTGGACATGGCCTTTAACGGCCAACAGTCCTCACTGAGGCCCTAGCAAACCGGGGCATGGGATGGCAGGCTGTTAAAGGCAATGGGCCTCATTACACGGATGGCGGTGAACCATGGCGCTATTAGCGCCATCGTTCATGCCGGTAAAATACCGGCACCGCCTTGGTGGAAAGGGGAATTACCGCCCTATTCCAAGGTTGGCTGGGCGGTAATTCCCCCTTCCACCATTGCCCTTCCCCGTTCCCATTTTTGCCCCAGAGGGCTCTATGGGAATGGGGAAGGTGCTAATTACGGTACCGCAAATTGCGGTACCGTAATTAGCTCCCTGGTCCCTTTGCGGGTTGGTTTTTACCGCCTGCAAAAAGCAGGCGTTAAATTCCCCAACCCGCAAAGGGACCTCGTAGTAAGGCGGTAAGGATTTACCGGTACCGGTAAAATACCGGTACCGGTAAACCCTTACCGCCATCCGTATAATGAGGCCCATTGTCCGCTCCCCACAGCTGGGATGAAAGCCATATACACACAGAATTGGAACCCTGCACCAAAATGCAAACTACAGTTCCAACTCTCACAAACGTGTTGTTTCGGCTCCCTTTTTGTACCACCAGATCCTTTCAGGGTATAGTAGCCATGGCTGCTGGTTCTTCTCAGGCCATATTCTCCGGAATTTCAATCCTGGTAATCAAGGCCATGCTGTCAATGATGTGAGATCACATTAATTTTCCCAGAACTTCAGCTGATTTGGTGATGATGAATGCGGGAGCAAAAGCCAGCTTCTATTACCATACTTCATTCCCAAATGCAGTTTGGTGTTTTGACGGGACCCCTGTGCATAGTGTTCCCCCACAAGCAAAGGATATGTTTGCAAATGTTCCGCAAGCGTCAATTGACAGATTAGCTAAATGTACAGATGATTTGCAGATCTGTTTGTGAGTCAATGCTATGCAAGTTTCCCAGGTTCAGCACCTGATGCAGACATTCTGAGGAGTATCATCATTCCATGGATCATGATGTCTATGAAATGTGAGCAAAATTGGCTATTTGGTAAGTGTTGGTGTTGAGTGTTTTTAGTTTCAGTTTAAATGTTCAATTATCAGTCAATCATTGGTTTGTAATATAATGTAATACAATGTTAAGTGGTCTTTGGTTTCCTTGCTGGCACTGGAAGGCGGTCATTAGTGGGATACAGGGGTGGGGGCACATACGAAAACCTGTCGTGCTCAGTGTCTAGCTGCATGTACGCCATGAATTGCTCATCCATAGATGTACTAATTTACAAGCATAATCCGCTTTGGTACATGCAGTGTAGAGACAAATAGGGCACATACAGTCCAGCACCAACATTTGCATGAGCAAATGAATGGAAAGGTCCCAGGTGCACATCTGACAGGCCATCCATTGTGACCAGTAGCTTGCCCACCTGCGTATTATGCATGGGCCCATTTCTCAGGTGTGCCCACTTAAATGTTAAGACCCTCCGGACAAACGTGAAATGCTGAATTCGTCAAACCAACAGTCAGAATGGTTGCTGAATAGATTATAATTGTTATCCTCATTTGCATGTTCGACAGGTGACCAAGCGTACACCCTATTCACCCCCAAGCTGTGGTTTTTGTGGATCCTATTTTGCACCTGTAGACATGGGCGTAGGGCATGGGGGGGACAAATCCCCCACACAATTTTGAGTGGGGGGATACAATGGCATTTATCCCCCCCAGTTTGTGTGTCTGAGCTGGAGTCTGCTGCTCTGCAGCATGTGCACTGATGCATGCAAACTTCAGACTCTGAAGTGACTCTGAAGTTTGCACGCAGGATGCGCGGGCGGTCCGTGTGGATTCTATCCTTCCATTCTGTTACAACAACAGTTGCGGGAGGTGGAGGGGGCAACGCAGGTCAGGATCATGAGCAAGAGTTGTTGACAACAACTCTTGCTCGTGCATTCGCCTCCTCCTCCCCCACTCCAGGCATGCACATTTAGTGTCACATGCCGCAGCAGGTGACCAAGCGTACACCCTATTAACCCCCAAGCTATGGTTTTTGTGGCCCCTATTTTGTGTGTTACCAAACCAATAACAACTAAACTCTGCCGCAGGTGAAATACAATAGGCAATGTACATGTGATTGCACATAGAATGTTTGGCACTAATATACTTGAAAGTAACTGGATTGGTCTCCTTCTAGAGAGAACTATGTGGTTGGTTGTCAATATCATTCTTGGGTTGACAACACTCTATACAAGTTCTGCTCTTTAGGACCATGATACTTTCCTCATAGGAAGGAAAAAGCATGTTTTTTTCGCTAATTAGCATACCCATCGTGACCTTGGGCACCCTTTCCTGACTAGCCTGAATCGGGTCCACCCTGTCTTCGCACTAGCTGACCCTTATCCCTGGTTCCCCTGGCACTTGCCCTCCTGGGCTCCCCTCAGCTCTTGCCCAGCTCCTGGAGCCCCAGCCTTCCTGCACTTCTCCCCTCCCCCTTCCCTTATCCTAGCTCTTCCGCCCTGACCTGGCCCTCCCCCTTCATGTATTGTCACTGCACTTGCATGGTCCGAATGTCACAAGACCTTGTAGTACCATTTATTGTTGTTATTTCTCCTCTGCCTCCCCCGCCCCCTTTTGTCTTGTGGCACCTGGAAACACTTGTGTATAGGCGCCTTACAAATGTCTAACAAATAAAAATAAATAAATCATGCATTGCTGAGTGGCTCTAATCTGGAGGCAAACTTCACCTGATTGCCACTAGGGGCGCTGTGCATGTGTGGATTTTTAGCTGAAATGGCCTATTATACTAGAGACAACTAGGGAGATGACTTAACACGAAATCGCTTATCAGGCTTCAGCTTCCAGTTCCCTCTTGTCGCTCCTCCCTTCAGGCTGTTGGATTCAGCAGAGCGTTGTGCTCCGGGTCTAAACACTGAGGCCTGAGGAAAGCTGGGCTTGGGCTGGTGGGCTGTTAAAGGCCATGTCCGCCGCCCACAGCAAGGATCAAAGACATATACACACCGAATTGGAACCCTGCAACAATTTGGGCCTGCCGGGAATATGGCACATGCTAGGCCCTGGAGTGCGCAGTACACTGCTGCGCAGCTTCCTCTCACCTTCACAGAAGAAGCCACTAGCAGGCAGCGACGCATGCTGCTAGCCTTCTGGGAGAGCGTGTGAGCCGTGAGCGAGGTGAGACTACTACTCCTGCCTCCTGCTGCCTGCAACACTGTCACTCATCACGCACGCCGCGGCCGACTCACGACAACCGACTCCTCCTGTGAGTCCTTCCTGAGACTCGACGTCGACGACAAGACGAGACCTACTCTGACTGAGTCAGCTGCTAAGGTAAGTGAAAAATAAAGGCCCCTGGCTGGCCCTGAGTGCAGGTCGGACCACGGCCTGGCCACGTCCGGCGCATTAGGTTGGAATGGGCGAGGTGGGTGGGAGCCTGGGTGCCTAGTGCAGTGAGCCTGGGAAAGAGAGTGGAGCTAGAGCCAGCGAGACCGGGCGAGTACGACTCTGTAGTTTAAGCAGGGTGTCATGAAGGTAGTAAGTTGACAGTTCATGGCTGCAACAGCACCAGCTGACTCAGACAGGCAATAGGCAGTTGTGAAAGGGGATAGTATCATACAAGGCAATTGAGTGCTCCAGTTCAGAACAGGGCAATGTTGGCTATTCAGCAAATATGATAGGTAGTCAGTGGTAGATGCCAGCAGGAATGTTCTATAATATTTAATAAATTAAATTCAGAATTTTGAATACTTGTGACCAGTAACGATCCCGCCAGGTACTGCCTGAAGAAACCAGATGAGATCAGGGGAAATTTAACAGCTGACCTCTTTGTCAGAAGCAAGAAGACATCTGGGATGGACCAAACACAGGGTCTCTGCAAACACGTGAAACAATGTGCTTTAGTTGCAGAAGCACGCTTTAAATCCCCAGAATGGATTCAAGAGAGATTCTAATTATTGTGCAGGGGCTTTAGATGGATACCTTGCCTGCAACCCTACTGTCTCAGAGGATAAACATGCGCTTAGAATGCCAGCATGAACTACTGCTGACTTCTTATTGACTTTTGTAGTTCCACGGACTGCTTAAAAGCTGAAAGGTGAACCTGCCTGAGTTGTTGTGGGATGTGGTGGGGGCCTGTTGGTGGGGTTGGGGCAATTGATAGAAGCTGGGTTGCTCCATAGTGGGATTACACATATCAAGGATTTAATTTGTGAGTGTATAGCAATGCAAATATCAGTAAAGTGAGTGCATCGAAAAAATGAATTTGCTTCTGCTGCCCTTTTAAGCCTCTCCATCCTAGTTGAGGTCATGGTGGGGGGATGGTAGGGGTAATGGCCCCATTTACAAAGGTCACCCCCTTCCCTAAATCAACCACTCGGATGGAATGAAAGAGGGTCCAACCACTCAGTCACCCAGCGATTCCTTGTGGGCCGCCCCTTCGCGGGTGGCAATGCCAGAGTAGCAGCAACCGTTGGACGTTTCTTAGAGCCTACTGTACCAACAAACTATATAAGCCTAAGTGAGACTTCTTACAGACACAAACCATCCAGCCGTATGTGCCCCGAGTCAGTCAGTTTATGCATGCTGTAGCTTAGGCACATGTGGTGCCAGCTAAGGGAATACATTGATAGATCGTGTGTAAGGACATCAAAGTTAACTTAACATGAAACGGAACAGAGTGTTAGATTAGGCGCTAAGAGTATCTGGGGTGGCATCCAGCATTAAGCTGTCCCAAAATCTAGGGGCTTCCATGTGTCTGAGACTGTGACTGTGTGCGGCCGGCCTCGAAATATGCGAGCTAGTGTTTGCTGTAGACGGACCTTAATTAGGGCAAGGGTTCCAGACTGCGGCTGCTGACTTGAATACCTCATGCTATCGGTACTACACAAGAGGATGCTGTGTAGTACGGTACTGACAGGATGTATTCAAGTCATGCAGGGCCTGCCAACGAACAAGTATTGTGGGGCGCAGTGGTATACGCTGTGAAAAGTAAAGCCGCTGGTCTAAGCAGTCTTCTGGTCTAATGGTGGCATTGAGGGCACTTGATCTGCATTACGGAGGCTGGAGTAAACCTGAAGTACCGAATTCTTGTCACTGAGGGCACATGATCATACGCATTCAAAGATGACTAATGATGCTGCATGATGATGGAGCAAGTTTGCAAACTTGTGAGGGGACCATTCTCTAGGAGTCCTTGTGTTTTTAGATGACCTTTCTTGCGTGGAAGACACTGCTATGTACTATTCGTTCAGAGGAAATTATGCAAGGTGTAATTAATGACTGTTCATGTCAGTTATGATGCAAACTATGCAATTGGCAGTTTTCCTCAGGAATTAGCAGATTCTCAGTAGTCTCTTCTAGCATGACCAGGGTTCTTACAGTGGTTGTCTTGTTCACAGACCATTTAATAAGTAGGTGTGATCTGCTTCGTAAAACTAGCTGGGTTTTATTGCATTGGTTTTCACCTTAGATGAAAAGCTCAATTGGTAATTCCACAGCTCTGTTTGAAATATACAGTGACTTTCATACATGTGAAGATGCAAACAGTCCTGCCTCTGCTTCCACATAACAAGTAATAATGCATGCTGGGACATCTCTAAGCGCAGTTCGTGGAAACCGTTTCAGTTCACACATAGTATCCAAGCTTGATGTTGGTGACATTTCAGGAGAAACGATGTGCATGCCGGACCCTAAATAACTGATGGATTAGAGACGTGCTGTCTGTCTTCTTGTTGCTGGTAGATGTTATCCATCAGCAGTGATTTTTGGATACCGTGGCTTGAGCCTCATTACTCCAACGTCTCTGGGTGGAGTATGTAGTCATGGGTTAGGATTCATCTTGATCTGTCTGGACACAGTAGGGCTGGTTTCACAGAGTCTTCGTTGTGAGACATGCGTGCATATCAGAGTGCGCCATATATGAGAGTCAAATTGGAGTGCTTGTTCCATCAGAAAAGTCCTACATTATGGTAAAATGCCTGATCGGAATGTAGAAGCCCTTTGAGGTTATGGTTGTCATACATGGTATGCCATACATGGTTGGGGATGGTATGTTTTCACATGTACCTTTTTGGGTGCTGTGTTCCCCTTTTTCCTCCCTGCCCTCTCTTGTGTGATTGTTTTCTACATCTCTGTAAAGAGGTGTGATGTTCTCCTTGGTTGTGGCGTTGATGCGTTTTTGTGAAGTGAGAGCTTGCATCACACTTGCATTCGCCATGCCGCTACGAAGTGGGAATGCATGCGATAAAGGTGCTCCTAGTGCAACGTAACATTCTGATTGAAGCCATGTGTCAGTTGGTTCCTGTGTATGGTGGTGGGATTTCACCGATATCCTGTGACCAAAAAGTAATCAAGCGACTTTTTACATCTAAACAAGGCTCTTTACACTACTATGACCCTGGGCAGAGCATCACCAACAATAACAACATAGGAATATGTGTTTAATTTCTTGCTGATTTGTAGTTACCAGTGCTTTTCAAAGGGTGGTAACAGGCATAATTGTTCTTTTAAAACATTCAAGAAATCCTCTGTGGCACCTTGGAGAAGGGAAATATACTGTATGCAAATGGACAAGCCAGGAATGGTGGGTGGACACCCAATCTTTTTGAGACAAGCTATGCGCAGGCCATGAAAGCCTTTTGACCTGGGAAGTGGTAACATTTTTACATGAACTGAGCCTTCTGAAGTGAGACGCCAAATAAAAGGATTTTGTACTCTGAACTGCTTTCCTTTTTCTTAATTTTCTTCTGTTTTCTTTTCTTTTTTTTCTCTTGTTTTATACAGTAATGATATATATGATTTACTACGCACTGCTATTTTAATTTTGTGAAAAGTCGAGTTCTTTGACTAAAACAAAATAAATAAATAAAAAAAAGCAAAGTCCCAAGGTGTCCCCCCCAGATTTTATGGGTCTCCTACGCCCCTGCCTGTACAACCGGACCCGCTTAAAGAACCATAATATCATTGAGAGAACCTATGTGTCAGTGGTGGAGACCTACTATACACATCAGAGTAGGCGTGCTGCAGAGGGGTGGACTGGCCTATAGGATTCTCTGTAGATTCTCTGTAGATTTCCAAGTAGGCCTCTGCACTTTGGGCCTCTTGTCTGTGGTAACGTGTGTTATTTCCAGATTTTCTCATAGGGAAAAGGTTGGGATTGCAGAACATGTGTAATATGAGGTCACTTAGAAAAACATTTCCAGGGCCTCTTTTAGTTGCCAGTGGGTAAACATGGAGTTATGCTGCTCTTGCACAACATTGTGACAACTTCCTTGGAAATCCCTGTTCCCGACAATAACTTGACACCTGAGGATGAGGGTGTGCACCTGAAACAAGCTGCAGATGGAACAGTAGAAATGGACAATGAAGGACAGCACATGGGTGTATGTGCTTGTGCATAAATATTTTACCTATGAAGGGTTTACTACCCTTCATGGCATTCTGAAATCAACATGTGCATATCATACACTTCTGTAACCTTCCTTAGGTGCTCTAGCAGATGGAAGCGTCTCTTGTGCTAGATGGAATCACCAATAACATCTCACACCAAATAACAGGACAGACTATGTGGCAAAGTACTACTTTATTCTAAATTTAATAAAGCAGGGTCATCTAGCATACATCGAACTGATGCTTGCACACTCATACACAAACTTTATTACACAGGGGTGTTATTCCCCAATATGTGTCATCCATTATGTCATCCTACGAGGCAAACCATAACACCTATTAGCGGGAGGGATTGGATTAGGGACATATCTACTTTTACAGGGTATACGGATTAGTACTTAATTGGCTATCTCTTACCTGTAAGACAACCCTCACACTACCTCTACATATGTATAACACTGATTACAGCAAACAAAGTGGCTGCAGATTGGTCTATGCAACATTGTATAGCAGGTTGTCCCATAGACCAACTAAATGATTGGCATTCCCACCCAACCTTGGAATTTCGACTCGGCTAGCAGCACGTAAGGAAACCGACACACAGGTGCTTGAATCACAGCCAAAGTTTCCTGTCTGTAGACTGTTTTCGTTCTAGGACATTCGAAGGAGTGAAAGCACATCACTATCGTCAGTCAAGGCTTAATGAATAGCCCTTGTTTTCAACTTTTGGGTCACGTGTGAGGAAACCACAAATAAAATTGTCAATTTCAGTCTCTTATTTACTGCTATTTGACTTGCTCACTCTAGACTTTATACACTTTTAATTGTCCAGTGCTTGGCTATTGCTGATGTTTTCTTCTTCCTTAATCTTAGAGAAATATGTCTCATGTCCATGACTCATCCGTCTGCTTCCATTCGTGCTTTGCAGCTATTCCTTAAAAATAGCATCCTTCATCCCAGGCCAACATAGACTCCTCTTGTTTTGCACACAAAGCTGTTTTTCCAGCGTCTCCTGATTCTCCAACCATGATCGGCTTCTCGGCTTCTAAGGTAGTTGAATTCAATATTTACATGATCCGGCATCCATTGTTCAATAACGGCCATCCTTCCACTTTATATATTGCTCCATAGCAAGCTTCTATGCATCTTTTCTACTTTCCATTACTGCGCATTTACACTTATTGTTCAGCAAGTTATTTTATCTTTGTTTGCATTCATGATTACTTTATCATTTCGCACATGTTTCTGTTATCACTTCAGTTACATCGTCATTTTCCATTATTTCATATCGTATCAGCATGGCATCATAGATCTTCTTCATGACATCCCTTTGCCCACGTCCGATTTCACTCAGCGCTCCATGATGTCCAAAGGTGCGTGCTGAGATCCTTCCAGACGGCATCCTTCCACACTTGCAGTGCAAGGGTACATTTTTTATGCTTGTCTGAGTGCATATCGTCTCTCATACACTCAATGAGGTATGGGCATAACACATGGAGTCCCACATATAGCCCATCTCCTGTTATTCCAGTATGACAGTGGTTATGGGGTTGGTTCTAGGGAAAATGCATCCACCTGCTCATCTACACTTATTGTGGCCCTCGAAGGCAACTTTTTGAAAAAGAATTTACTTTGAACAGGTAAATATGAAGCAACATTTGTACTTTTCATGTTAAGTGCAGAACTGCCTAATGCATTACTAACTATTACAAATTAAGTTCAGTTAAAATAAAGGCTTTCTAAACCAACAATAGATGAACTGCTACTTGCATCAGTTTACAAGAACATGGGGGTCATTCCGAGGTTGGAGCTAAGTTCCAAACCATGCCAGTAACACTTTACCGGCATGGTTTTCCGCTCCATGCCATGCCGACCCCTCAGACCGTAAATACGGCACCGTAAAATACCGTGCCGTAATTTATGGTCAATGGCAGCGCGCTCGACCCTCCATGCCGTAATTTACGGCATAACGTTAACCTGAGCTGATTCCGAGTAAGGACCACACATAAATTACAGCATCCCCAAGGCCGTAAAGTACCTTACCGGCATGGAGTACATACAGGCATCTCAGAGAGGGAGCAAAGAACCCTGAGCAGTGGTTCCTAGACCCACATGTGCACACAATCAGCACAGGTGGACTCAATGCAGTCTGACACAGCCCAAAAGGAGCCCAGTCACCCACCGCACCCCCTCCCACACCAAGAAGACACCAATTGTAGCAGCATTACCGGAGCCGGAGGCCCTGCATGCAAGGCAGCAACCACAACAACAGCAACAACAACCACCACAGCCACCACCACAGAGGATACACAGGAGGAGAAGGAGGGTGCGACAGACCCGGCATGCCCCACCGGCGCAGCCACCATTACCACGCTGGCAGCCCCCAATCACTCGCATCAGGGTCTCACCCTTCAACCTCACACCAGAGCAGATCCACACCCTGTACCGCCCTGACCGGGACACCCTCACCACCATAGTGGACCTGACACATGACGACATAGTGAGCCTCATAGAAGTACACACTGCAAAACCCCCTGTACTCAAGGTAGTGTCTGCACCCAACTCCCTTGCCACAGGCACATAGCAGCATACAGTGGGGCACATGCATGGCATACCACAGGCCATATTTCCACAGATACTCAACCAAGTGCCGGATGCTCTCCTGAAACACCCAAGGGACTACACATCCCTACCCAGGACACCCCAGGAGATTGGATATATAAATTGCCTACCATGCACTGGCAGGCATGCCAAATAGCATAGGTGTCCTCGACTGCTCCCACGTGGAATTGAACTGCACACATGCAATGGTGGTGGCGCATCGCAACTGCAAACAATACCACTCCATTGACGTCCAGATGGTATGAAATGCCATTAAAGACATCACACATTGCGGTGCCCAATACCCCCGATCAAGACATGGACCCCTGGTCCTGCGCAAACCCAGGCTACCACGCTA
Organism: Ambystoma mexicanum; assembly: GCF_040938575.1. Taxonomy (NCBI): domain Eukaryota; kingdom Metazoa; phylum Chordata; class Amphibia; order Caudata; family Ambystomatidae; genus Ambystoma; species Ambystoma mexicanum. The sequence continues at coordinate 1,555,536,713 of NC_090937.1, read as the reverse complement.
GATGGAGCAACATGCTGGACAACGCGCCTGGCTGCCTGGTGAGTCACCTGATTGGGCCATGGCAGCGCATTGGTGCCATGATTGGTGTGGATGCATACCCCAACTTGGTGGGAAAGGGGGGGGGGTGCACACTACACCTGCGAGGGAATGTCGACGCCAGTGCACAATGTGCACCCCACAGAACACAGTGCCCCAAGGCAATCAACATGGCACATGACTGCCTAACCTCACAGCGATGCCAGAATGTAGAAAACACAACATTACTCGTCCGACAGGTAACCTGGCCCAATACCACAAAACAAGCACCACTCATCTGCAGACCACACACACCGTAAGGGCATCCCGCACCATGCACTGCATATGCACTATCTCGCAGCCTCCTGCATCCCATCACACAAGACAGACGTCCCCGGGAGTGCATAGAAGTGAGCCTAACAGGGATACCGCATCATGTCCCTGGTTCCGCACACCCATAGCAGTGGTGCAAGTCACCATGGTACTGATCAGTGCAGCAAGACAAGTATACTACTGACTACAGTCAACACCCCCTGCAACAAATTAATGCAGAACCCAACACATCAATGACTTCAGGCCAACACTGCTGCACGCATATACGGTGCACGTGCAACAAGATGTGGGTGTACGCCATGAGCCATCTGGAATAAGCTACCCCCTCCATCATTCCATGGCACAGGACACATAGCCGGGCCATGGATGGGGTTGATGCAACCAGGGACATGTGTGTATGGCCAGGTATCACCAGCTGCCATGCAAGACCGCTACAGTTCCCCACCATCAATGTACAAACACTTACCTTCATCCCCCTTCAATGCAGGTGATGGTGGCTACCCTTGGAAGCCGTGGCTCATGACCGCTATCCGCAACCCACAGAACAGGCATGAGGAGGACTACAAACTAGCCCATACCCGTACACGGGTGGCCATAGAGCAGACATTTGGCCTGTTGAAGGCAACATTTTGTTGCCACAGCCGTTCTGGTAGAGCACTCATCAACAGCCACGTGAAGGTTGTCAGGATCACCATGGCATGTGTAAAGCTGAACAATACGTGCATCCGTCAGAACGTGCTACTGCCCCCTGACCTGGAACTGCTACCACCAGATGATGATGAGGGGGTGGAGTGAGATTTGGCAGGACAGCATCACGGTGCAGATGCACAGGAGGGATGTGCCGTGTGGCAATCATTGATTGGACAATATTACTGACACTCAAGCCAGCTGAGGGTGTCAGGATGACAGGGCATCGGGCACTGGTTGTGGGGATACATGTACACCATGTACTGTGAGTCATTAGAAGACACATGCACATTGAACAATGTCCACTCTGATATTTGTATGCACAACCAGTGTATTAATAGGTTCCAACGTGAACAACACCACCACCACCCTCACCCCCCTACCCCAACTCCCATACACACCCTCACCCCCCTCCCTCCAACTCCCATACACACCCTCCCCCCCCTCCCCCCAACTCCCATACACACCCTCACCACCCTCCCCAACTCCCATACACACCCTCACCCCCCTCCCCCCAACTCCGCAACACTAGGTCCATGTAGCACAATGAGTCCACAGGTGCCAGCAGTGCCTATTCATCCATGCTCCCAGGGCCCGGGGGGGGGGGGCATGTTCCTGCGCCGCTGGGAATGCAGCGAGCGGCGCACCGGGCTTGCCGGGGTGGGGCGACTGGTTGAGGGGGTGTCCTCCTGCCGAGTCACATGGATGGGATGTGCTGCCACAAGGGCTTCTGCAATGTGTCCTAGTGCCTCACACACACGGTTGGTGCCTTCCGTAAACACCTGACGCATTTGCCTGAGCTCCTCCATCAACTCCAACCTGCCCTGGCGATATTGCTCCTTGAACTCGGTAATGAGGGCAGTGAGCTGTCCTGCACGTAGTGCATCCTGGGATGGCGTATCATCCCTGCAGGGGATTGGGGCAGCATGCCCTGACAGGGGCCTCAAATGGGGTACTGGGTGCGGGATCTGCGTCTCCCGGTGAATCTCCATGTGCACTTCGCACTGGTGTGTCACCCTCCTCTGTGTCACTGCATGACGCCTGGGGGACATTGCAGGGCTCGGGGGTGTGTACAGTGGGGTAGTATTCCTCCTCTGACGCCCCACAAATTGACAAGGGGCTCTCCACGATTTGCAGAGGGGCCGTCGCTGCCACGTCCCCAGAGATGCTGGAATCCTCAGACCGTGGTGTGGCGATATTTGCAGGCGCAGGTGCAGTGAGGGATGGGGGTGGTGCAACATCAATGTGCCTCTGAGGTGCTGTGGTGGTTTGGCCCTTCCTGGCCAGTACGCGTTGGTCCCTGCCTTTGCCACTGGATGTGGTGGGACGGCTTCTCTCTGGCTCATCGCCCTCATGCTCACTGACTGTGGGTGTAGAACAAAGCTACAACATGAGTGGTTGTGTGGGACGCTAATGTCATTGATGGCAGCATTCACATATCAGTCAATTTGGGTTGGTGGCATTTTGGCCGTTACTCCATCACTGGATTGTACGCATGTGTCGGATATGTACGCAGGTGTGGGAGTCACTAATCCTGACCTGGTCATGTGCAGTCTGACTCACACACTGCCAAGCCTGCTGCACAGTGTGCTTTTTGGGATGTGCCAGTTACTGCACTATGGTTGGTGGGCATTTTGTGGTGGCACTTGTCCCTTGGTGGCAGTTGTCTTGCCATTATCACAATGGGTGGAGCGCAGTATGACAGGGTGCATTGGACGGGGCTTGGAGGTGTATTCAGCATGCATTTGCCATTGGCGGTGTTGACTTTGGACACTCACCTGCATCAGCGGACGACGGAGCCCCACACTCCATTTCTCCGACGCCCTTGATTGCTTCTGTGCCGATCAATGCAGCGCATGTCTCCTCCCATGGCGCTAGTTTCAATGGTGAGCTTGGTCCACCTCCAGTTTGCAGTGCCTGGCTGTGATTGGTTGAGAGGATGCTCCGCACCCTCAAACGCAAATCGTCCCACCTTTTGTGGCAGTCCCTGGGGGTGCGTGGGGTGGTGCCTACCGCGCTCACCCTCTGGGCAAGTTCTGCCCATGTTTGGTTTTTCCGGGCCAGTGCCTCTCGGCGCATGTCGCTACTGAACACAACATCTGCGTGTTCCTCCAGGTGGCCCACCATGGCCTGCAGCTCCTCGGGGCTGAAGCGCTGCTTGCGGAGGCGGTCCACTGACTTCTTAGGTGCTTTGGGCATGGCTGGAGGTAGTGTGGGCCTTTTCCAAGGTTCAGGTTCGTTCCAAGGTTGCTGCCTGGAGAGGATGGCAATGGATTGTGTTTTTAAAGATAGCCACCGCGCTCCTTCCCGTTCCTGTGCGATGACGTAATTTCCGTATCCGTAAATTAGCGGTGACCGTAATTTACGGTTATCGTAAATTACGGTCACCGCTAATTACGGTCTGCAAGGCTTCGATGGCGGTGTTGGTAAGTACGTCTCGCTTCATGCCGGTAAGGGGTTTAACGGGGCCTTTAGCGGTATGCCGCTAGGGTATTTACCGGCATGACGGAAAGCTTGTGCCCGCGAGGTCGGAATAGCCTGTAAATAGCGGCGTGGTGCCAGATCGGACTAGCTCTTTCCGCCATGCCGGTAAATTCCGATACCGCCGACCTCAGAATGAGGCCCCATGTCTTGCTCTTGATTGGAGTCCTTGCACCCCTTTTGTACTTCGTCATGGGTGATTCTGGGGTAGGTGATGACATAGCATCCTGTACCATTGAGGGCAATGTGGTGGCAAGAGAATCTGCATCTTCATAGCACTTTATTTACAATGTTTTATAGAAGGGCCTTATTACTTATGCATTTGAATGGCAGCACTCAATGAGTGACATGTCTAGTGTGTCATTGTCCCTATTGTATTCCTCTATTGCGGTGCACAGATTCTGCACCCTTTGTTAATCTTCCTATCTCTAGCTTAATGCCTAGCTCACCTTCATATGTCTACACACTAACTTTGTGACTGCCGCTTTCTTCCAATTTTCTCTTTTTTAATTAAGTAAACTGATTCCATCCTCTTCCAGGTCAGCATGGGCATCATGTACATTCTGAATGGCACAGTCCACAGTGACCTAATCATAGATAGTGATACAATTGGCAGGTACTGAGGAGTACCGCCATTGAGGCCTTTGTAGACTAGGAGAAGGAGTATTTGTGCATGAAGAGACTACCAGCATGTTACCAGTAGGTAGAAGTGGGGGAGGATCACCGCAGATTGTAGAGAGATTAAGTGGCACAGTTGATGACTTTGTCTAGAGGGAGGAAGGAGTAGAAAGGAAGTCCAGGGAGTAGGCTTGAGTAGTAGGTAAGTTGGGTGGGCACAAGGGTGGAGATTAGAGTTTTCGTAGAGTGGTTGGTGATAAAAAGTTTGCGCGCCTTCGTCACAGGAGCAAGAAGGTCAGGCAGGTAGGAGATGGGATTGGGTGGAGGGGTAAGGATGGCATTGGAATCCGGAAGAAAGATGACTTCCGTTTTTTAAGAATTCGGCATGAGGTATTGTAGAGCTATCCAGTGATGAATTGCAGGGAAACAGTTGGTTATCTGTTCCGAGAAAAGGTGAGATAATTCGACATAGGGCAGATATATACATGATGAAGAGGAGCAGTGGTCCAAGGACTGATCCTTGAATGACTCTGACAGAGAGATGGATGGGTTCAAAGATATGCAAGCTCCAGCAGATTTTAAAGGACCAACTGTCCACATACGAGTTAATCCAGGCATAAGCAGGTTTATGCAACCCAAGCTTCTTGAGAGTTATGAAAGAGGAGTGGTCGACAGTGCCAAAGGACAATACGGTCCAATAGGATAAGAAGAGAGTTTTGAGTGGTAAACATCAAAAGAAATGTAAAGACATGTATGAGTGCGGTGTCTGTGGAGTGTTTGCTATAGAGGTCAGATTGAAGTGGATCTCTACAGCCGTTATCCTCAAGGTATTTAGTGATCTGATTGAAGACTATCCATTCAAGGATCTTTGAAAATGGGGAAGAGTAGAAACTGTGTGATAGCTTCCCAGGAAGTTTGGGTCAGCAGAGTGTTTCTTCAATAGGTGTAGGATAATTTCTGATTTGAAGGAGGCAGGTAAGAGTTCAGTGAAATAATGGTAAGTGATTTAGACTAAGTCTTTGACCATTTAGGGAGGGAGCACATGGGTCGAAGGAGCACAAGAAGCGGTTAGCACTGTGAAGCATAGGTGCTAATTTGATAGGAGAAGTAGTCAAGAGTAGAATGGGTAGTGTAAGAGGTGGTGGACAGAAGGAGGGTGGGAAAGGGAGAAATGTAAAACATTTTACACATTTTAGAGGAAAGCTAGTGTGCAAAGCCATTTGCAGAAAGGGAGGAAGTGATATATATTGGCCTGGGAGGTGCGAGTAAACCTTGGAGGTTAGATGAACGTTTGCGAGGATGATTTTAAATGGAAGCGATTAGGTGTTTGAATTGGGATTATTTGGCAAAGTCCAGTGTAGAGGCTATGGCAAGAAGGGAATTCCTTAGGCTAGGAGTGTGGTCTGTAATTTGCACCAGTGTTGTAGGTCCAGGCAGGATGGAGACAGGAATGTGTGAATATGTGAGCAGAATAGTACTGGTCAAAGCGGGTCATAAGTACATATTAAAAGTCAAAAACAGTACATTGAATGGAAGAGGCATGAATAGGGGAAAGAGAGAGAGGACCCTCTACATCAATGTAGGGGTCAAAAAGGGCCTGCCTGAATTTCCACTTGCTCATTGAAATGGGCAGGGAAGGAGAAGAGGGGTGGGAAGCCTGAGCTGTCAAACAGAATAACGGAATGATCAGAGGTTTTGGGGTATCGAGAGGTCAGAGGAGGAGAGGGCGTTATAAAGAAAGATAAGGTCAAGGGAGTTCCAACCAGAGTGAGTAGACTGGACATGAAGGGAGTAGAGGTAGTGATCATATTGGAAGGATTTAAGATCTAGGCGGGTGGTTGCGGAGAGCATAGGATGGTTAAGGTCCCCGGTATGACAATGGGGATGTCAGTAAGAAGTGACTCAAGGATGAGGTTTAGGTTCTGAGAGAAGATGTGTTGATGGAGAGCCATAGCAGGAGGAGGGAGAGGGTCGGTGGCGGGCCATAGCAGGGCCATCCATAGGAGGGAGAGGGTCGGTGGAGATCCATAGCAGTGAGAACAGCTGGGGGGGAGGAATTTAATAGTGGCATATTCAAAAGAGGAAGAGGTGATGTCAGACCGGGTGGTGTCGGGAAGTGTTGAGGGCATTATTGATAATAGAACCCCCACTTTCATAGTGGAGGAAGGTAGCAGAGTCAGTGTAGAGATCTGCTAGTGTAGTTTATTTATTTATTTATTTGCATTTATAAAGCGCACAGAAACTGCCCTGAGGCATTATGGCGCTGTTACAGCGAGCTTGAACTTAACACAAGTAAGATTTAAACATAGTCAGTTGCAGTGGTATAGCAGATTACATACTCTGAGTGCGGCATTGAGAATGACAAGTAGTAGAAGACAGAGCGGGTCTGCTTTGCTATGGTTACAGTGCAATAGCGTAATTATACAGGCTGGTTAAAGAACATTAGCGGAACAAGAAGGTTTTTAGGTTTTTGCGAAAGGTGGTGTATGATTTTTCATTCCTTAGTGAGGTTGGCAGGGCATTCCAATTTTTGGGTGCAAGGTGTTGGAAGCTAGACCCTCCGGCTTTAGTTCTTTTGAATGTAGGAACATAGATCTGGTTGGCGCCGTGGGCTCTAGTGGGTCTGTTAGAGAAGTTGGGGGTGATTCTTTCTGAGAGATAGGGTGGGGCATCAGTTGTAAGTCATCAATCTGTGATGGCCATGGTTTTAAAGAGTATACATTCCTTAACCGGTAGCCAAAGGGCCTCTTTCCTTAATTAAGAGATGTGTTCCCTTTTGGGAATGGACAGCACTGCCCGGAGCATGTTGTTTTCTGTGATTTGGAGTTTTTTTAGATTGTTGACAGAGGTGCCTAGGAATAGGGCATTACAATAGTCAAGTTTAGTACCTATTGTGGCTCTGGCTATGGATAGGCAGTTTTTGGTGGAGAGAAAGGGCTTGACTGCGTTAATCATCTTGGTGGTGAGCGCAGAGGAGGAGGCTATGGCGTTGACCTGGCGAGACATGGATAATGAGGCATCTATGTGGACACCTAGGTTTTTGACAGTCTTGGAAACTGTAATGATGGAATTATCAATATTGAAGATTTTATATTGCGGGGGGAGTTTGTTGAGAGTTTCGGTAGTACCTACTATAAGGATTTCAGTTTTGTACCCGTTTAGGCAAAGACCGTTTGCAGCCATCCAGCTTTGGATGGCTGTGTAAATTTTGGTTAGGGCTGTCGCATCTTCTTCATAGGTCCCAGTTAGTGGGAGTAGAACCTGTGTGTCGTTCGCGTATTTGGTGTAGGCTATGTTGCTACAGTCAAGATCATTGAAGAGTGGAAGGGTAAATATGTTGTAGAGTGTGGGGGCGGTGCAGGAGCCCTGAGGGACGCTACAGTGAATATTAGTAGGTGATGCAGAGGCTGTGTCTGAGAAGAACTTCATGAGTCTTCCATTTAGAAATGAGGCCACCCAGGCGATGGCTTCTGGGGAGAAGTGGGCTTCATTTTTTAGATGCATGCCTAAGATATCGTGGATGACAAGGTCAAAGGCGGCGGACAGATCCAGTAGGAGAAGGCGTACCGGTTTGCCTTTGTCCATGATGTCACCAGGTTGTATTTTTAAGTCGAGTAGGGCTGACTCTGTCCCATGACCTGGACGGAAGCCTGACTGTCTTTTGCCTAAAATGTGGTTGGTTTCTAGATATTCCTGGATTTGTGTGTAGGCAACTTTATCCAGGATCATGAGCACGAAAGGCACTGTGGTGATGGGCTTGTAGTTAGCAATTTCTGGGTCGAGAGTGTTTTTTTCTTCAACGGGGGCGTACCCAGGCTTCTTTTAGACTGTCTGGAACTGTGTTGGCATTGAAGGAGGCGTTGATGAAGGATTTGAGAAAGGGGGCAAGTGTTTCAGTGCAGTCTTTGATGAGACTGTGGCTAAGTCATGAGGGGAGATCTAGGTGTCTTTGATAGCAGGAAGTGAAAGTTGCGGGTGATAAGGCTCTGACTGGTTACACTGCACATTTCAAAGGCCAATTGAAAGAGTGATTGAAGGTCATGGAGAGGAGCAGGTGTTGTGCGGTAGGCGAGGGGCATGGATGAGGATGGTGATCCTGCAATAACGTGTTTTCCCAGTTCGAAGGAAAATGGGTTTTTGGGCTTGGTGGACTAAACAAGATGTATCAACCGGCAGACTAAAGGGATTCTGCATGTCATTTTATCAGGATGATGGCATTTCCAAATCATTACTATCTTGAGGTGCATACCAGCACTGCATTTTCACAGACAGTAATGAAAGTCAATGGCATTCTTTTCTTCGTGCAACACAAAAGAGGTGAAGACTGGAAGGTTTAGAATTAATCTTGAATGCCTTGTCTACTCTCAACTCTCTTCCTTTGTCTCTTCTTACTCCCTTCTTCCTCCTTTCCAATCTGGCTTCCGTCCCAAACATTCCACCAACACTGCCCTCACCTCTATTCTCAACTCCCTCCTCTCCGCTCGTCATGCGAAGCAATCCTCTATCCTCATTCTCCTTGATCTCTCTGCTGCTTTTGACACTGTCGATCACCCACTCCTGCTCCACACTCTCTCCTGCTTCTGGTTCAAAGGCCCTGTCCTAAGATGGCTATCCTCTTACCTTTCCTCTCTTTCCTTTGCTGTCTCATGGGGAGGCCAGACCTCTCCTTCCTTCCCACTTAGTTACGGTGTTCCTCAAGGTTCTGTACTTGGTCCTTTCCTCTTCTCTCTCTACACCTCCCTCATTGCCCCTGTTATCTCCTCCTTTGGCATCTCCCATCATTTCTATGCCGACGATACTCAACTCTTTCTCTCTTTCTCCTCCTTCACACCTGACCTCCACCTTAAACTCTTATCTTGTCTCACAGCCATTAAGAACTGGATGTCCTCCCGGTTTCTCTCACTTAACACCGATAAAACCGAAGTCCTTTTCTTCCCCTCTAATACTCTTCCTCCTCCCTCTCCTCCCCCTTTCATCCACTTTCCTTCTTCCAATCTCCCTATCTCCACTCATGCTTGCAACCTAGGTGTTCTCTTTGACTCCTCTCTCACATTCTCGCAACACATTTCACTCACCTCCTGCTCCTGCAGATACCACCTCTACAATATTCGCAAAATCCGTCCCTCCCTCACATTCCATGCTACCAAACTCTTAATCTCCTCTCTCATCTTTTCCCGCCTCTTCTATTGCTCCTCTCTAATCTTCGGTCTTCCCTCATCTCAACTTACCCCTCTCAAATCTATTTACCACTCTGCTATTCGTACCCTCTGTCTCCTTACCTCCCGTGACTCCATCTCCGCTTCATTCTCTCACCTTGGCTGGCTACCTTTCCACCTACAACTTAAATTCCACTTTCTCTGCCTTGTTTTCAAAACCCTCCATGTTCTTGCTCCTCCCTATCTCTCCTCCCTTCTCTCCTTCTACTCCCCCTCTCGCCCCCTGTGTTCTGCTGACCACTTCCTTCTCACTGTTCCTCCTTCCCCCTGTGCTTCCTCCCGGTTCCGTTCCTTTCAACTTCTTGCTCCTCTGCATTGGAACTCTCTCCCCCTCTCAATCCGCTCTTCCACTTCCCTCACTTCATTTCGCACTTCCCTTAAATCCCTCTTCCTCCACTCCCCACCTTGAAGCACCCCCCCTGCCCTCTTTACTCCCCCCTGTTTTTTTTCCCCTCTTTTAATTCCTCTCTCCCTTCTACCTTTACATTCTTCCTCCCCTCCTGTTACATTTATTCAATCCTTCCCCTGCCCCTCCCCCAACACTCCTGTTCCCACTCCACCCCCCCCTCTCAGTCAATTGCTCTTTGCGCTGTTTTGCTGAATGATTCAAGTTGTAATTTGCTCATAAAGTTATTGTTATTACTCTGTATTTTGTTGTTCCAATGTACAGCGCCTTGGTGTAAAGCGCTCTATAAATAAATAAATAAATCAATCAATCAATCAATCAATCAATCTAATCTCTGCCATTGCTCTGGGCAACTCCCCAGACCATTGTTCTTTGCCTGCCCAGCAATTACAAAAGGGGAAAGACCATATGCAAATCAGGCCTGGTTCCACACCTAAAGGGGCAGTCCCACCCAAACTGCTTGGTCACATCCCTTCTGCACAAGCATCCCCAAACATGTTTCTGCCTCGTTGGGCCTCATCATTGAGGGGCAACTTGGCTCTCTATGCCCCGTAGGCACGGGACCCACGACTAGGCATACTCATCCTACTCATGGTGACTAAGCAAAACAAAAGAGGTGATGGCTGGAAGGTTTAGAATTAATCCTACCCTTTGGCAATCTTGTGGACAGGTGAGTCAAATCCAATTAATGCATACATACATATCTGTAACATTTTCAAAAAAGGAGTTATAAAGTAGAATCTGGTGGTCTAGAGCTGGACTTGGTACGTAAAAAGGGCCAAGGAGGCTATCACGTGATTGATAATGATATGCATACATTCGATTTCAACACATTTTAGCAGTCACCCATACTGCTTGTCTGAAGGCTGCTAGGGTAATTTGGACTGTATTTATGTAGATTATTTCAAAAATCGCACTCTTAGACATCAATAATTGTCTTTCTGCGCTGGTTGCTGTTTGATTTGGGGGAGGAGCTTGGGATCCTTGTCTTGAGGTGAAGACATCTTAGTTGGAGGCATTGGGTTAACCTATATTCAAAGTGGCATTGTTGCTGGTCATTCTTCTATCGACATTTCTCTAACAATGGCAGCGGACCGTCAGAATAAACATGGCTGATTAGTGGTAGCATGCCTCTGCGGAAATGGAGAAGGGCAATCGCTATAATAGCATCTCCACTGCAACTGCTGCGTAACCAGTGGCCAGACAACAAAGATCATCAGCGGTGCAAGCACTGACACACCTGGCCCGACCATCAAACGCATCAGCAGTGACGTTACGCGCATCACCATCAGATGCATCTGCACCGTCAGCAGGCTCCACAAAACACCAACATTGATCGACTGTGCTGTAAACCCAGTGCCTTATCTGAGACCCTGGTCTGCAAACGACCAGGTGCAAAAGGAATCGCATAGAGATCAGCAACACCAGAGCCACCTCCAGGATCACTAAAACCTACCCAAATATAGCTGGATAGAATTTCATCACCAGCATTTTATTTAATGGTGGCTGCGGGAACAGCTAGTAGTTCTTAGGCCTAATAATGACAACTACCATTTGCAACAAGGTGTGACTGAGGCGCTATTAACTGAGTTGGCGGGCAGATCCTTTTGGGCCCGGGCAAAGCCGACAGCGTCGGCACGTGGCCCAGATTAATAGCGCCATTAGCACCCGTGTAGTTTACTACAAGATTGCTAATGATGTTTTTTTATAAAAAAGAAAAAAAGAAACATACCTTTTCTGCGTGGCTCGGCGTTGCACAGTGCTGCTGGCAGTGAAGTCTGTTGTCCATGTTGATGACTGTGAGGTCACCAGCATGGAAACTGACTTTGATGACAGGAGCACTGCGCGGGGCCGGGATGTGTAACAAAAGTAAGTTGCTTTTATTTCTTTTAACAAGGCACCATTAGGAAAATACATGGGTGCTAATTGGTGAAAGAGGAGCGGGGAAGGGAGGGGACGGGAGTGATGGTTGTCCAGGCAGCTCGGAACGCAGGCTTGTAGCATAGAGTGCAGCCTGCGTTCCGAGCTTCCTGAATGGCCAGCACCCCCTCCCAGGGTGCAAATGGGTGGCATTCCTCTAAAGATAATGCAGTCTGAAGTGAAAGACCTGTCAAACTGTGTTTCAACCTTTTGTCCTTCAGGTATTCATTCACCATGCCTTAAGGGTTAGTCCCACTAAACTACTGTGAGTCCACAAGCTGGACTACAACCATCAAGCCAAACTCCAGCAGTGAGGCCCCAGGAATGCTTGCACCTGCACCATAATACCTGTACTATTGCTGAAAATAAAATAGTGCTTTAGTGCCGCTCCATTACTTCATCAAATTCATACTCCTCACCAACAACACCAAAAACCCAGACATGCAGACATGGCTATCAACAATGAACTCTGAGGGTTTCACACTGAGCTTACCTCCTGCACCACGTCCCTTGGGTTCCAGATCGACCAATACCTCTCCTTAAAGACACTTGTCTGCTATCTTAGCTATTTCGCATTTAGAAATTGTGGTACCCTGATACCTTGTTGAGACTGGACATCTAGATTGACAGTTGACCGTACAAATCGTATCTAATCTGCCTAGAAACATGTTTATTGCCGCTTACCTTACTACTCTCGCGTCTAGACCGCCTAAGAATCTGCCATATATTAGACTACTCTAGGAAGTTGTATCTACCTTGCTTAGCATCTAGCATTTACTGAATCTAATTATTTACAGCAGCCTATTGGCCATCGCCAGTCCAACAACACTGTATGCAGTGTGCCTAAAGAACCTGCCATATCCCCCATAGGTATTGTTTGCATAATGACAAAACTACACAATATCTGCTGCATGATAGCCATGTCTACATTACTAGTCACTAGCTCTCAGGACGACTTTAAGGGAACCCCCCTATATGAGTCAGCCCTTACTCTACCGATTATGCCAAACACAAGTAACAATCCAAGCCATGATGTTCCAAAGAATATGGCTGCATTTGAACTAGGAGCACATGCCATCCTCCCATGCCCAACTAATGATAGAAATCATAAACTGCGCGCAAGACTCAACAAACTACATGAGCTGCCCAGAAGACTTACCCCATCGATTAAACAAGAAATAAAATCCCAATATAATAGGAATTAACCTAACCCCCCTCCACCTCACCAGCCAAAATGATCTCCCAAACTTCTAAACCTAAGCCAAAGATTAGCACTAGATACCAACCAAACCCTTTACAACCTAAACCTGAAGCAGAAGCCTACTCCTTTAAAGCAACGCTCCTAAATGTAAGATCCTTAGTCGCCCATGCCCTTGATCTAGCTGATATAATTACTGAAGCTAACTTGGACTTCATTGCCATTACTGAGACCTGGCTACATAATGCAGCAGGACCATCACTTATGCTGGCCATCCCAGATGGCTACACTATAATCAGGCAAGACTGAGAGACTTCCCGTGGAGGCGGCATCGCCATCATATTCAAAACAAACTTGTCGCTAAGGTTAGCCCCTATCCTAACCTTACAATCCTGTGAAGTCCTTACTGCTAAACTTCCCACACCCAATCACTCACTGTACACCTGATTTACAGACCACCAGGACCACTTGGGACCTTTGAGGAGGATCTGACAATGCCAAAACTACGTCACAACTGCTGATTTTAGGGGACTTCAACCTAGGATTCAACGACCAAGCAAATACACATGCCTTGACCATTGATAATACGCTTGATTATCCCAAAAAGTCAACAGTCCTACTCATTCTAAAGGTAGAATACTAGACTGGGTTATTGACTCCAATTGTACAGCTGACATCTCTGCTGTATCGTCATTACCTTGGACCAACCATGCACTGGTATCCTTCAATCTCATAACTACCAGGCCTGCCACCACTGCCCCACTTACAGCACCAGCTTGCTTTACCAGAAATAAAAAGAATATGACTACAGATAATATCATTCCTGCTAACCTCCCAACTCTAAACGCTCTGTCGGACACCTTAGACCCCAGTACAGGAATACAATAAAATTATGCTTGACGCTATGGACAAAATCGCCCCGCTCAAACTACGTACAAGTAAACCTAAGGCCCATCTAAACAAATGGTTCACGCCTGAACTTAAGGCCTTACGCCTGACTAAGATAAAAAGTGAATCAATCTGGAAACAATGCCCAACTGATGAGAATAAGGACAACTTAAATGCCATCTCTCGCCAGTACAAATATGAAGTGTGCTTGGCAAAACGAAACTCATACAATGATCGCATTGCTAACTCCAACTCAAATATGAAGGAACTTTTCTCCATATTGAAGGAACTTGAATCTCCCATTGCCATTCCTGATATCTGCACTAAGGACCAGACCTGGTGTGCAGATATCCAAGACGCACTAGGCAACAAAATAAACACCCTCTAAAAGAAAGTCCAACTAAAAAAAGACTTGCTAAACATCACCAACCAGCCCCAGATACCGCCTAATGATATCTCAAACGACCAAACTAACAAATTCACCTTCACCAAAACTTCCATAATAGAGGTAGACAAAATCATACTCTCCCTCAAACTCTCTAATTGCAAAGGGGACATCTGCCCAGCACAGATAATGAAAGACGCCTCCAGAGATCTATCTACTTTTATCTCAAAATTGATTAATGCCTCATTCACTACTGACAGCACCCCGGCCAGCCTAAGTGCTCCCGCTTCTCAAGAAACAGAACTTAGACCCCCTGATCCCCACCAATTACTGCCCAATTACTACGGTACCATTTCTACTGAAGATTTTGGACAAAGTGGCTCACACACAAATTCAAAAACATCTTGAATCTCACAAGTTACTGGGAGTGAGACAATCGGGCTTCCGACCATTACATGGAACGGAGACAGCCCTCATTGACTTAAAGACCCAAATAGATGAGCTGAGAGATCAAGGTAAGACAGCACTCCTCCTACTACTTGATCTCTCAGCAGCCTTCGACCTTGTGGACCACAAGGTCCTCTGTAGACATCTGGATTCTGCCGCTCAGTTCTCCACTCAGGCTATTAGATGGATAGAATCCTTCCTTAGCGAGAGCACCATGCGAGTTTTCGCCCCTTCAGCAGCAGCGGACCCAACACCAATCACATGCAGAGTCCCGCAGGGCTCTTGTGTCTCCCCTACCCTATACAACATATTCACCAAACCCCTCTTCGATGATTTGGACAATCTAGGTATCACCTACACTAACTATGCGGATGAGACACAGATTCTCCTCCCACTTTCTGGGGATCATGGCAGGGACAGGGAGTTGGTGAATAGGGTGTAGCTCATCATTCAGGCATGGATATCATTACATGGTCTATGCCTGAATGACGATAAAACAGAGCTGATCATTCTGGGCACCCACGCCAACATTAACAAATTAGGCCCTGACTACGCCACACTTAGCATAGATGGTAATGTCATAAGAGTCTCTAGGGAAGTAAAAATGCTTGGTTTCTATCTTGATTCCACTATGTCATTTTCCAAACAGGTCAACTCACTAGCCTCTGCGACAGCCTATACCTGTAAACTAATAAGAGCAGGCAAACCATTCCTTACCAACGCCAGCTGTATGATTCTAGCGAGAGCCCTCATTCTATTCCGTCTCGACTACTGCAACGCACTTTACAGTGGGGCCAACAAAGCCATCACCCAAAGGCTCCAAATTTTACAAAATAATGCACTTAGAGCTGCACTCGGCATAAATAAAAGAGAACATATTTCCTCTATCATACGACAATATAAATGGCTCTCTACTGACAATAAAATCCATCTAAAAATGTATCTCCCTAACGCATAAAGCCCTCAATAATGCGGCGCTTAGCTACCTGGCGGACAAAATAAAGAGAAAAACCTCCTACAGACCAACAAGATCGGTCAATTCGAACTGTTTGGTAATACCAAGATTTAAACTGTCTAAAATTTTTGATATTAGCTTCCCGGTAATAGCCGCTAAATTGTGGAATGCCTTGCCATATCACCTAAGAACAGACCAACCCTTTGCGCACTTCAGAAGGAACTTTATCAACTACATCAATGCTAATAATCCGTAATTTTTTTAACTTTCTCCCTCTAGTCTGATGGAACCCTTCTACGTCGCATCCAATATATCCTTTCTTTTAACCAGTGCCCATACCTACCGGTATCTATGTAAATTTTGTAAATTGCATTTGATGAACCTCTGTATAACCTGTAACACTTGTATATTCTGTATTATTGTGTATTTTCTGTATCACTTCTGTAACATTGTAAGCCTTGCATATACTTCTGCTGCGCCCGGTTACCCCTGGGTCTTGGCGCGCATTACAAATAAAACAAACAAACAAACAAACACATAGCTAAGAAAATCCAGACACCTTGGTATCAGCTCTCCCTCCTGCAGAAAGTCAAGCCCTACCTCCCTCGGGACAGCTTTAGATCCACCATTCAAGCACTGGTCCTAACCCACCTCAATGGGGACAATGGCCTCCTCAAAGGTCTCCTGTCACCCATCTTGTGCCCCTGAGAAGTGTCCTACATGCAGCTGCACGCCTTCATCAAGGGTTTACGCAGATACAACCACATCACCCCAGCCCTCATCGACCTTCGCTGGCTCCCAATGCATGCATGAATCATATTCAAGTCTTGCGACATCATCTATAAGGCAGTCACCCTCAAGGAATCCAAGTGATTTGCCCATGGCTGAAAGTACTGCGGGCAAATCGTTCGTAAGAGAAAGGTGCAAACTAACAAAAGTTTGCACCTTTCTCATGCAAACACACATACATTCTCACACCCACACACATACACACACAACACACCCACAACACACCCATAACACACCCTGACCCACACCCTCAGCACACCCCCACGCACACCCCCAACATTAACAAACCCCACTTACCTTCATCTTGTCGCTGGTTCCCTGCAGCGCCAGTTCCCATTCACTTCCATGATCGGGAACCGGCGCCGCAGGGTACTTTTCTGTTCGAACGTTTGGTGGTAGCATTTTTAGAACAAATGGTAATTGCAACCATTTATTTTCAGGAAAATTGTCCTAAACCACCCTCAAGTCACCCAGCTACCTCGCAGAGAAACTCAGCATCTCCGCAAAAAGGAAAGGATTTGAAAACAAGCCTTCTCTGCGTATGCCCCAAGAGTATGGAACCTCCTCCCCATCGGCATCGGACAGGTATCCATGCTCCTGCAATTAAGAAAAGAACAAAAGACCCACTTCTTCAAGGTGTCTCTCCTCCTCAGCACCTTGGCCAACACGTCGCCCTCTCCTCCCCGCCACCCTCAACAGCTGTACCCATCCTCTGACCCCCTCCGTATCCTATCCCACACTGTATATCTGTTCTGTTTGTACCACTGAAGAATGCTCCATTATGTTACGGTATTGGTGTATACCTCTGTCAATTGCTTCGTTGCATCTCGAAGATAGGCCCGCGCTCAATAAATAAAATAATACAATAACAATAATAATAATAATAATAATAATAATAATAATAATAATTCTGGGGAAATTATGTCGCTGTTAGGCCTCACTCTGCACAGATTCTTTTGCAGTGTGACTCTGCATCCTCTGAAAGATTGACCTTGTAGTTTGCCTTGTCCCCCCTGGAATACAATTTACCAGGAATCCCACAAAGATGGCTAAGTAATTCTTCTTGTTTTGCATGGAGCCAATGCACTCAGAGCTGTACAAAGATCTAAAAAGGTAGGAGTGGTGAAGGGACATGTGGCCAAATCTTTCTCCACCACAGACACAGCAATCTGCGGTTCAGTTTATATAGCAGCGCCAACAAAATGGCTGCTGAGTTCTTGATACTTTTAGGAAAGTCTATGCAGGATCTTCCGAAATTTCGAAAGGTGGTTGAGCTTGGTGGCTGCAGGAAAACGTTTTCTAATGCAAAGGACAATTATGTGATTTATGTTGAAGTAAGCTTACAAAGGGGACCCACATAGTAACAGTTTTTTCATATTTTTACTCCAATAGAACTTACCCACCTGAAAGCATTTGTTGCACATTAGACAAGATATTATAAAGGTTGAAGTGGCCCAAATGTATGATTTGTGAGCTGCAATGCCAATTCTTCAATATACTCCTGTCGAGCAAAGGCACAATCCAAGCAACAGGAAAGATGGTGGCTGAGCAAGGAATTGTTATGCTGATCAAGTGTTGTATTGTACCCACTCTAGACTAGGCAATTCTCTTGGGCTGCCTACGAACACAAGAGAAGGAGGTCACCTTACTTTCAAAATGTTATCACATTCGATCACCTGCCCACTTGATATTTCTCTGAACAGAATTAATTGGATGTGCATTGCTAATCCGACACTTGCAATTCAGAGCAGAACCCAGGGTGTGCATTACATTGTACTACTTTCTCTCAACGGAATGCAGATATCTCCACAAAACAGTGGCATTATGACCAACTCTGGAGGTCTTTTCTGACCATGCGGAGTATAAAAGTTTCCATCCACCTTTATGAAAGGGCAAGAGCATATCTTTCTTTATTGTGTTCTGCATCGTGATGGCGCGCATGCCCCGTTTCAGCCACCGCTGTCATTTTGCACCCAATACAGACCATAACAGTGCATAAATGTACGATTAATATAGAAATAATGCAGTGTAGATTTGGTTTCATGTGCCCCTCAAAGCTAGAGGTAGACTTGATTTGAAAATCTTACCAAGCAGTGTATCCCACCAGGAATAACAACATCCTTAAGCCGGCTGCCTGCACGGGGCAGGATATTAGATTCAGGGGGCATTCATTTTGCCATGAGGGCTGAATGATATTGAATGTTATATTGAATATTAACTAACCATCTTCCATTGTACTCCTTCCTGCGCAACATAATCCCTCCAACATGCCACTCTCTCAAGAGGATTACGGTGGCCCGGTAATCCTCCCAAGCCTTAGTCTAAGTCTCATGACAGCCCCTACCACCAAAACCGGACCATTAAGACAGCTGGCTCCCGCAATCCTGCAGACTCACACCACGAAATCTCACATGGTTGATTAGTCACTGCACCTGTTATGCATAAGAAAACAAGCAAATCGCAATCAAAAATGTTGTGATAAAACTACAGCCCTGCTACACTTGAATAGATTGCAATGTCTGGCAATGCGTTGCTCTGGGAGGAATTTTGTGACATGGTCATGTCTCACGCCTGAAGACCAGGTGGGGTTTTCTTATGTATTGCACCTGAACGAACTCGGGGAGTTGCCCTGATTCGCACTGGGATGACGTGAGGGGTGGTCAGGTATCGTACTTGGATGAACTGTTGAGTTGGCCCTTCAAGCTACTTGCAACAGTTGTGAAAGTTTAGCGCGTGCACAGTATTTGTGAAGATCACAATGCTCTCCACCTGGAAGAGATTGAAATTATAGCCCATGCTCTAGTAGTAGTAATTTGTGAAGGCTAGCTTGCGTCGCTAACCATTTGTCACAGATGCATGAATCGACCTAGGGTGACACTACCTGATCAAACAGGTGCACCTACAACAAATCTCCATGTGAGTTTCTAGGTACGTATAAACGCATCACTCCGGTGAACACCGGTCGCAGGCATGGCTTCCCACACACATCAGAATATAGCAATGACCACGACAAATTCGGTCTCGCTGGTCACATAACTGTTTCTCCTACTTGCACCAGGCTATGCCTCAACACTTTTGCCATCAGTATGCAGTGAAGACCTATGACAAATTCAGGCCAGATGGACAAATAATGAGTCTAACACCCTCATTCTTTCTCCTCACCTCTCTTATCACCCATTCACATGCATGACCACGTGAGTTTCTTTTTACCAGAACCCCGCCACTCAGCCAGCCCTCACATTGTGCCCAAATGTGCACATTCATTCTAAACCTACTCCAAGGCATTTCCACCACTAGCCCATTGAGACTATAATAATGGTTAAAAGGCACTATATACATTTCAAGTACAAAACCAATATAAATGTCAACTACAATAACATAAAAAGCACCAGACATGGACACACATCACCAAATTGGTGGTATTCTCTATGTCAATACTACAAGCAGGAATTAAATGTAACATGCTGTATTCTGGGGGGGCTGCCTGGATTATGACCTTATCACCTCTTGGACAGTAAAATCATTCTGGCATGTGGTATTTTAAAAATACTGCATGTAGTATTTCTGAAATGCCACATGTATAGTCATCTAAAAGCTTACAACATACATGTCCATCCTTGTTTGAGTAAAGGAAAAGCGCCAGCAGTGGTTCACACCACCCTTGTCCCGTGCAGGAAAATACACAAAAGGATCAGTAATAATGCTTGAGTGCACTATGAATTCATGGAGTGAGAATGCAGGCATCAGTGATGCCCAGGTTATCAGTCAAAGGGATGCACTAGGCCATTCCTTCATGTACAGCAGAAAACCTTTACAGCATTTGTATCAGTATTTATTTCAAGAACTGGAATGCCAATTTTGATCAGAAATGACTTATGATAACACATTTATTTATGGTAGTGGCGTTCTGTCAAAAGGGGCCCGTACAATAGCATGAATAGGAGAACAAGTAGTGAGCAAACCAAAGCAATCAGAAAACATATATAAGGAACAGGTTACTTAGAAAGTTAATATTGAACTAATGGGAGAAGTGCTTCACACTAGGTAACTAGCTAAGCACTGTATACCCAGTAATTCAAAAAGTTTCTAAGAACCTGGCTGTTCAATAAATACTAAACTGAAGTAGTTGCCACAATAGATGG
Organism: Ambystoma mexicanum; assembly: GCF_040938575.1. Taxonomy (NCBI): domain Eukaryota; kingdom Metazoa; phylum Chordata; class Amphibia; order Caudata; family Ambystomatidae; genus Ambystoma; species Ambystoma mexicanum. The sequence goes on along the minus strand of NC_090937.1, from coordinate 1,555,516,233 downwards.
GTGGGGCTAGGCAGACTTACCAATCATGCTTTCTCGCACTTCCATGTAATGCTTCAATGTTCTATGGATGTATGTATGTATGTATGTATGCTTTTTCTCATGTTTTTCCCACTGTAACCAGAATATTAAATTCTCTGTAACCTACGCCGTGATAGGGTTTGGGCGTATAACAAATGCAATAAATAAATACATAAATAAATAAATAAATACATACATGTACAACATTGCATCATTAAGCATCGCTGGAGAAAGTGGTAGCATGCTGGGGGGAGGGAATATTTGTTACCACTACTATAGGGTGGAGGAACAAATCTGGGGTGTTAGCCCTACGGATCTGAACATATTTATTTACTGCATGCATGATTACTGGTATGCATCATATAAATACTCGATAAACCTATACATAGGCACACACTACATACAGGAATATCACCTATTTTTACCATCAGCACCCATTTCAGAATGACTCCTTTAGAATTTACCAATAATTCTTTGTGTGCACCAATGGGTGTGAGGTTTTGTTGTGGAGATGACCTTTAAATTGTTGCTGTCCCTTGCATTGTACACTTGGTGGCTAGGACTCGCACATCTTGCATACCTTATCTAGCATTCTATTAACATTTCTCCATGAATTGCAGTGGACATGCAGAATAAGAATGGCTGTCTAGTGGGGGCGGGTGTCTGGGGGAATGGGGAGGTGGACTCCAAAAGTGGTTGCTGTTCATGTGTCTGCAGACTACCGTTGCAAAACTTGCGCGCTGCAAACGTGCCCGTGATGCCTCAGAGGCTTTTCACAAAGAAGGCCTTCTATCCATAATCACCTTATGTTTTGTCCCACCTCCTCCCCTACTAGAGTTATGTATTTATTTACTTGTATTTATATACAGGAGGATCAATGTTCTTTTGATCACAAAAGAATGTATAATAGATAAAAAATCGAGAAGCAGTGAGCTTGTATAATGGGGTGAGTTTGAGGGACATTCTGACCAGGTTGGGAAGGGAGTAAATGGAACAGTCATGGGGGACAATATATAAGTGGACATACATAGATTAAGGAGGACCAACTTTGGCCAGTGTTAAGTGCTGGTAGGTGGTATGTCAATCTGTGCTCGGGATGGGACCATGATGGGTGAAGTGCTAGAGTGGAAGCAGAGGAAGTGAGGGACAGAGGCAGGCTAGAGGCGAAGGAAACATTTTAGCTAGTAGGCAGATGAGAGGTAGGTAAGAGGGTAACTCAGAGGCAATGAGGTAGGCTTTTAGTTTGGTTTTGATCAAATTCAATCCCAGACAATCCCACTTCTGTTATTCAAAACTCTCTCCTAAACCCCCGATCACCTCCAGCTCATTCCCCCATTCCCTATACTCATTCTCCTCCAATCCAAACTAACCTCACTCACCCTATCCTCCTAACTTTCAGTTCATAGCCTCACCTAATTCAGCATTGCCACTTAGTGCCACATTCAACAATCTCCTTCTCAGTTCGCTTTGTGCTCTCGTTTGTGGTTTACAGGGGCGTGGACAGCAAGGCCATTCACCTTCTACTGTTGCCAGAAAAACTTCTCGGCAATCACATATCACACCTGCATTAAGACCTGCTCATCTCACAGTGCGCCGGAGGATTTGTTTCCAGAGTCTTTGCATTAGGCACAAAATATTGGCTGCCCGCAGCACAGTATTTTTGACTTCTAAAGTTCAACATTATATTCCACCCTACCCCGTCCGCACTTTTAACAGAGCGATCATTCCCAAGTTCAAATTGGCCACCCATGGGGCGCAAGTTTCTTCTTTCTCAAGGGAACAAACTCCCTCTTTCACTTTGGCTCAAGGCCCATTTTTTCACTGTTAGGAAAAACCTGAAAGATCACCTGTTTGCTAACTAGCTCCTCCTCCTCGATGTCCGTTAGAGGCAAAGTGGCCCTTCGGGGGTGAATGTTTGCACTTTATAAAATAATTAACACAGAAAGAAGGCCCAACTCAGCAATGTATGTATACTGGATACTTGACATGCAGACATGGGTGGAGACTAGTATACATACCATACATGCCCCGTACACAGGTTTCACAAATGAAATCCACCAAAACCAAATCAGCCTTGAAATATACCTACATGGACCATGCAACATCAAGAAACCATTTTGCCCACTCAAATGTCCATGCCACACACTGATTTGTCCAAGGTGGTGCTGGAATCTGGGCTCACTCTTTTCAGTATGCTGCCTTCAGGACCTGCCTCTCTGGAGATGTGGGTGGGTGCCACTCCTTCCATCAAGCTACAGTCTATGGTACCCTGTTGATGACCACAGGACCTGCAGCCACCACCTGCTCTTTAGACTTCCCCACCTCTTGTACACCTCTAATGTGCACTAACGGTGACCATTTTATGACTGATGATAACTGGACGTCTTGCCTGATGCTGACGTAATGGTATTAGCATACATGATCGCAAACCAAATTGGCCTTTTCTTTTTTACCAAATTTTTGGGTTCTTTTTGGGGGGAATTTCGGTCAATTTAAATTAAATATATATGTGAAGTGCGGTAAGGGAATAGGTTAAGGTGGGGGAATTGAGGAGGTTGTTGGGGTCTCCCACTGGCATTTTTGAAGAAAAGAAATCTAGCAAAATAAATTCAGTCAAATTGGAAAAGGTTGAATTTTTTCAGTCGAATCGACCTAAACCGACGTAATACTGATAGCCAGTGGTGGAGAAAAGGTTTTCATAGTTTGAGCAAAAAGGGTTAACAGCAGCCTAAGAAATACAATCAGAAGGCATTTTCATTGAAGTGTAGAGAAGGATTCCTGCTGAGCTAAAGATTGAAATTGCAGATGGAGAGAGGCGGTAGAGATGAGGGTGAGAGAAAGTTGTGAGGTGTGAGGGAGGAGGATGGTGGAAGTAAGACAGAGAGAGGGAGCTGGGGAGAGAGAACGGATAGATGGGTAGGTAAGAACATCCGAGAATATATAAACATCAAATCAAGTAAACTAGGTGGCTTACCGCTTGTTGGAAACCCAGGGGCTTTTCCCACTGCTCTCCAGCCCAAGCTTCTATCCTGGTTCAGGCCTAGAATGTGGGAGCAGGTTGGCCCCAGGGACCCAGGAAAAGGTGCCTCACTGGTGGCAAGCAGGAGAAGACGAGGATCAGAGTCGACCTGTCGAGTAGACAAGGAAGACATTCATGATGACGCTTAAAAATCCCTGGACAGTGAGTATCTGTGCTTTGAACAGCTACACTGGTAAGGAAACTGGAATTAAAATTCTCACGCTAAAACTGGCACTGTTGCACCTCAGGAGACACCAAACATTTGTTTAAATGTTACATTGCATGTTCCTAGTTTGGACCATCCCTGTAATATTCCCTAATAAGCAATTGTTTAAGCATACATCTAAATGTGTGACTCATGTTGATTGAACTAGGCTCTATGACACAGACTATGGTGCATCTGTGCAAAGCAATAAACAAAGGTGCCCAGCTCTTGTAAAGCAATATCCCTGAGACCTATGATGACAATACACATTATTTATCAAGATGATATACATTATTATTATAACAACAAAAATACACCATTAACCATTCACACACTATTCAATAATTCAATTATTACAACGTCAGCAAAAAAGATGAATCAACTCAATTCATCATTTGAAGCTCAAATTAATAATTCTGCAGTTGTCCAAGAAATAAAAAAATACCTAAAATCTAAACATTATTTACCGCTGCATAGTGTTGAGTTGTTATGCTTAGCATCAACACCGAAGCCCACGTTCATCTACCTCATACATTCTCTCCAAAATAAAAATGGGTCTGCAGTTTAACATGTTTCACTCTTCTAAGATATTTCCGGACCTTCATCGGGAGATCTAGCAGTCATTCAGCAGTGTATTTATTACAATGAATATGTGGTTTGCATATGAGTCAACTGAAACAAATTGCTTTGTGCAGGCATCATAGATTGTGTCTCCTTGCTGTATAAGTAAAACAATCTGCAGCATCCAACCCTGCAAATTAATTTTTCCATAACGTTTGGAAAATCAATGGCAGTTAACCAACCTTTCTTTACTAACCATAGACCTCAGTTATAGACAACACACACTAAATACACACTGCTGTCTCCTAGGCTGATAATCAAGGAGAACTCTGGACACTATGATAAACAAAGTAAAGACATCTATCAAAGTAGTGAGTAAGTAGACACCCACCCTGCAAGTAACAGACTCTATACCACCAGTCATAGGTGATCACCGGCGAAGTCAAACTTGGCCTTACTTTGCATTCGAACACGCTTCAGGACTCGTGCTTGACTGTGATTAGGTATTTTTTGACATCCTTCTGCAAGACCTGTGGAATATGTAATTACTTTGCTTTTCGAGAATGGCCTGGGAGTCAGATTTGCCTGTGGTTAAGGTCTCCTGATCATCCTGAATCTGTGGACATCAATTATTTGGCTTATGTTCTCAACGGTGCAATTTGTGTCCCTTGCAGCTGTTCTTTGAAGAGCTGTACACAGTGTGGGAAGACACTAGCCCCACTACCCCTCATCCACTAAGCTGTTATCAGTTACCAAGAAGAAGACTTTGAGATGTTGATGACTTGAAAGGTAACTGGTCAATCCATCACTGTGGAGTTTTCCATTTGTGCACTCCAGAACCACGTGCCACAATGTGGCTGCACACTCCCTTCTGGAGGTTGCTTCCCTACGCATCATCATAGGATGTGAAATAATAGGTTATTTATAACATGCTTTATACAGAGAGGTTTCTAAGCGGTAGTGTATCTTACTTCCAAGGCAAGCACGTTGCATGTGAGCTATCCTCCGGTGGACTATCTTTGGCTATTGTGATGGATGAGCTAATATTCCAGCCACACTAGCTACCTGTCTAAAGGTCCAAAGGTCCAGCCCTCTTGGACGAATAGTGAGTGGTCCCTGTGCAATTGTTTTGCATGAGCTTTACCTGTGAGGACACTTTTCTTCCTTAGGATGTAGAAATGCAACACACCCTGGCAACTATGCTGGGTGTATTTATATATTTGAGTGATCCTGTGATTGTGGATGCATTGAGGGTAATGCCCACTACATTTACAGAGGTATGTCCTCCCAGGCCAGAGTGCTCAGCCATCTGTACAATATCAGAGGATGCTGGGCCTGCCATGTGGTGTGGCTCCACTAATGCACTACCTAGTGATGTATTTTGTATTTTATTTTGCATTTATTACGCCAAAGCACTGTACACATATCACTTAACGGTACAATTAAAATCAGTAAAATTTAATGAAGTGAAGAAGGACAAGAATTAAGAGTGAAGAAGTTGGTCTTTAAGAGCCGAACGAAGAATTGGATAAGAAGACAAAGAACGAAGAGAGAGAGGAAGGGCGTTCCAATGCAAAGGGGCAAGCAATGAAAACGAACAATGGCGTGACTGAGCGCAAAGAGGACGAGGAACAGTTAAGAGAAAAAGAGATTGAGAACCTAAAGAGTGCAAACGAATTCAATGACCGTCCCAGTAATTCAATGACCGTCATTCTTTCCAGTGTGTCTCTACCGCTTCTGCATGCCACTGCTAAACTCCCTTCTGATCACTTGTTATGGTCCAGTGCCGCTGCTGATGCATGCGCTGGGGGCTCTTGACGTGCCATGTTGGCTGCTGGTCATGCATGTACCCTATGTGCACCTATGCTTGCTCTCTTGTTGCCATTTCTCTTGCTCATGTGCCGGTATGGAGTTTGGGTGCTTGTGATACTTGTGCCATATGTGGGGTGGTTTCGTCATGATGTACACATGCTCATGTGTGGAAATCATTGTCAGGGATGCGCCTCGCATTTATATTTGGTTCCCTCAGATATTGTGTTTATCCTCATTTGATATCTGAAGGATGATTGGCTTAGGAGAAGGATTATTCAACTGCATGCCTTTTAGGGTGATGTGTCTTTACTTTTGTGCACTTTAATTGGTGTACTTCTTTGCTGTGCATGTTCTTTGAGAGATCATAACAAAGTACCACAAATTAGAGAAAAGGCATAAGAGAAGTGGTCAGGAGAAAGTAAAAGAGGGGATGACAAGAGGGGTTCACCACACAAAAACGAAGAAGCCCATCTGTGTGTAGGGCACCAACAAAAATACATTGAACCCCTTTGGGCCACCATACTGAAGAGGGAGTTCGGAGACCATCCCTCCATCCCATTAAGTTCATGGTGAGAGGAAAGGCTAGAAATGCTCGCACCCACTCAGCTTATTCCAGACGAATCCCAAATGTACCAATGATTGACAAATGCACACAGAGATACCCACTCAGCCAACCATACAGACCAAATACAATGCAAATCTTCCCATGTGTGGGGGAAGAGCCCATGATCGTGAACAGAGACTCCTATATGGACAGCCTGGACTGAGCACCGAGAGGCCACGATTACTGACGCCATTCGTGACACCACAACATAGAAGCGGTAGACATGAAGCACACGTGCAGTCCACACTGCACCACACAAACACACACTCGAATACATGAAAAAAAAAGCACTTAATTGTACCACCTTGCCTTGACTACTGTGGTACCAAAATTGATTGTTGTTGCCTGAACAGCCCCTCGTGATTTAGTAAACACGATTGCTGCTGAACCTTTCCCAATTACCAGTGCGTGCGACACAGCACTACAGCATTAGCGCAGCTTTGTCCAATCGCCGCTCAGAACTTGATTAATAGGTCCATACTCACTGTCTAGTCCCATCTGCCATTCTTCACTGTTGTACCAGGTCACTACCACTCCTAGATATTGTGTGATAAATGTGGAAACTTCACACTTACATAAAATGTTCTATCATTGTTGTCTCTTAACTGGCACACTTACCCACTATTATGATCTCACGTTGAATGCTGTAGGTGTCTGATTCATGTGCACCATGCCCAGATAGTGTGCCCTTGCTTAGTTCTCTGCACCCTATGCCCAGATATTGTGCCCATGTTTAGTTGAATGCACCCTCTGCCCAGATATTGTGTCCATATTTAGTTGACTGGGTCCTATGCCCAGATATTGTGCCCTTGCTTAGCTGACTGCACCCTATGCCCAGATAATGTGCCCTTGCTTAGTTCTCTGAGCCATATGCCAAGATACTGTGCCCATGCTTAGTTCTATAAGTCATATGCCTAGATATTGTGCCCATGCCTAGCTCTCTGCAACCTATGCCCATATATTGTGCCCTTGCTTAGTTCTCTGAGCTATATGCCTAGATACTGTGCCCATGCTTAACTCTTTTTGCCATATTCCTAGATATTGTGCATATGTTTAAGTTCTCTGTGCCCTATGCCCAAATCTTGTGACCGTGTTTAGTTGACTGCGCCCTATGCCCAAATACTGTACCTATATCTAGACTCTGAGCCTGTATAAGGAGTTGTAACAAATCCTAGCTAAGGACCCCCAACTAGGTCCGGTTTTGAATCTCTCACACATCCATTACTACCACTGGTTACTACGAGGAAGATGAGCAGAACCCAGCCAGGTAGCTCTGCCCCTCACTACACTCAACATAGACTGCAAGCCACTGCACTCCCCAATCCACATAATATTTCTCTAACTCAATTCCTACCAAAGGCACGCCCATTCCTGCCATGGCGCTACCCTGCTGGGACCGCCCTGGACCACCTTGAACAACCTGTCAAACCACCCACTCCTCATTTAGCCCCATGCTCTACCATTCTGAGGAACAAATACCTAGCTGCACGTACTCACCAGCACCATACATTTGCCATATCATGCACCTCACCCATGAGTGACAGAAAGCAATCATCCCCACATAGACTCCAGACACTGCCTTACTCACACCCCCCACTAGTCACTGACACTGTCATACCTCCAAGGCCACCAAAACTTTATCAGACCAACCCTCACACTTAACAGACAAGCAAAAATGATTGAAAACTCCAAAATCTAACACTAAGGACACAGATCACTCTGACTCTATGATTCACTTAAGCTCTCATCAATGCCAGATCACTCCCGCCCCATTCCTTTGAAATTGCAGAACTTATTAAAAACAAATGATTGAGACATCCTTGATATCACAAATACCTGGCTCCACGTGGCCTCAGGTCCTGCCCTCTCCCTGGCTATCCCAGAAGGTTACATGATCTAGAGGAAAGACAGGACTACCGCCAAAAGAGGAGGAGTAGCTCTCCTCGCTAAAAACACCTTTGATTTAGGAATAGTTGCAGAACACACTTTCCCTTCAGGCGAAGAAATTACCTTGAAAATCACCCTCACACAGAATTGTAAACTTACCATCCACACTGTCAACATATCTCCAGGCCCTACATCTTCCTTTGAAGATGACATTACTTCACTCCTAGCCTCTAACACTAAACCCCTCTCCAAAACAATAATTCTGGGCGACTTTAACTTAAGCCTGAATGACCCCCTTGACACTCAAGCATTCCTCCTTGCCAATTCCATGACAGCCCAAGGGTTCACACACTATATCACTCTCCCGACTCATGAATAATTACGCACTTTAGATTGGCTTGCTGACAATAACTGCGTCACTGACATTCTAGCTAACACCCCTTGCCCATGGTCGGACCACAACACCATTCTCTTCTCTATGGCCATAATTACTAAACCCGCCAAACCTATCTTTCTCACACCATCATTGCCCTCAAGAAGTCCAAAACACATTAACTGAGACAGCATGCTACCCCTCCTGTTGCTGATAAGTAACCCTCCTACATCACTAGTGACCCTCTACAACAAAACCATTCTAGCAGCCATCGACAACGTAGCTCCATCAAGCATCAGGAAAGCGAAATCAATAGCGTACGCCAACTCCTGGTTCTCAACAGACTTACAATGCCTACGTGTAGCCAAAAGGTCAGCTGAATCTAACTGGAAGAAAACACCTTCAACGGCAAATAAGGCCCACTTCCATGCCATAGCCAATGAATATAAGGAGGCAACAATTAAAGCTAATGGGGCCTCCTATAACCAGAGAGTCGAGAACGCCGATCCAGTCCAGAGAACTGTTTGCCATACTTTGCGAATTGGAATCGTCTGCCCCTACCCCTGACCTTTGTATTAAGGATCAGCAATGGTGCTCAAATGTACAGAATGCTCTGACTGAAAAAATCACTCTCCTTCAAAACAAAATTGAAGTAAAAAAAATGAAACTCAACAATGACTCCCCCTAGTAGATGCCCCCACAACAGGATTGCAAGTCGCACACAAATTTGTCTTCACACATTTGTCATTCGAACACGCTTCAGGACTCGTGCTTGACTGTGATTAGGTATTTTTTGACATCCTTCTGCAAGACCTGTGGAATATGTAATTACTTTGCTTTTCGAGAATGGCCTGGGAGTCAGATTTGCCTGTGGTTAAGGTCTCCTGATCATCCTGAATCTGTGGACATCAATTATTTGGCTTATGTTCTCAACGGTGCAATTTGTGTCCCTTGCAGCTGTTCTTTGAAGAGCTTTACACAGTGTAGGAAGACACTAGCCCCACTACCCCTCATCCACTAAGCTGTTATCAGTTACCAAGAAGAAGACTTTGAGATGTAGATGACTTGAAAGGTAACTGGTCAATCCATCACTGTGGAGTTTTCCATTTGTGCACTCCAGAACCACGTGCCACAATGTGGCTGCACACTCCCTTCTGGAGGTTGCTTCCCTACGCATCATCATAGGATGTGAAATAATAGGTTATTTATAACATGCTTTATACAGAGAGGTTTCTAAGCGGTAGTGTATCTTACTTCCAAGGCAAGCACGTTGCATGTGAGCTATCCTCCGGTGGACTATCTTTGGCTATTGTGATGGATGAGCTAATATTCCAGCCACACTAGCTACCTGTCTAAAGGTCCAAAGGTCCAGCCCTCTTGGACGAATAGTGAGTGGTCCCTGTGCAATTGTTTTGCATGAGCTTTACCTGTGAGGACACTTTTCTTCCTTAGGATGTAGAAATGCAACACACCCTGGCAACTATGCTGGGTGTATTTATATATTTGAGTGATCCTGTGATTGTGGATGCATTGAGGGTAATGCCCACTACATTTACAGAGGTATGTCCTCCCAGGCCAGAGTGCTCAGCCATCTGTACAATATCAGAGGATGCTGGGCCTGCCATGTGGTGTGGCTCCACTAATGCACTACCTAGTGATGTATTTTGTATTTTATTTTGCATTTATTACGCCAAAGCACTGTACACATATCACTTAACGGTACAATTAAAATCAGTAAAATTTAATGAAGTGAAGAAGGACAAGAATTAAGAGTGAAGAAGTTGGTCTTTAAGAGCCGAACAAAGAATTGGATAAGAAGACAAAGAACGAAGAGAGAGAGGAAGGGCGTTCCAATGCAAAGGGGCAAGCAATGAAAACGAACAATGGCGTGACTGAGCGCAAAGAGGACGAGGAACAGTTAAGAGAAAAAGAGATTGAGAACCTAAAGAGTGCAAACGAATTCAATGGCCGTCCCAGTAATTCAATGACCGTCATTCTTTCCAGTGTGTCTCTACCGCTTCTGCATGCCACTGCTAAACTCCCTTCTGATCACTTGTTATGGTCCAGTGCCGCTGCTGATGCATGTGCTGGGGGCTCTTGACGTGCCATGTTGGCTGCTGGTCATGCATGTACCCTATGTGCACCTATGCTTGCTCTCTTGTTGCCATTTCTCTTGCTAATGTGCCGGTATGGAGTTTGGGTGCTTGTGATACTTGTGCCATATGTGGGGTGGTACACATGCTCATGTGTGGAAATCATTGTCAGGGATGCGCCTCGCATTTATATTTGGTTCCCTCAGATATTGTGTTTATCCTCATTTGATATCTGAAGGATGATTGGCTTAGGAGAAGGATTATTCAACTGCATGCCTTTTAGGGTGATGTGTCTTTACTTTTGTGCACTTTAATTGGTGTACTTCTTTGCTGTGCATGTTCTTTGAGAGATCATAACAAAGTACCACAAATTAGAGAAAAGGCATAAGAGAAGTGGTCAGGAGAAAGTAAAAGAGGGGATGACAAGAGGGGTTCACCACACAAAAACGAAGAAGCCCACCTGTGTGTAGGGCACCAACAAAAATACATTGAACCCCTTTGGGCCACCATACTGAAGAGGGAGTTCGAAGACCATCCCTCCATCCCATTAAGCTCATGGTGAGAGGAAAGGCTAGAAATGCTCGCACCCACTCAGCTTATTCCAGACGAATCCCAAATGTACCAATGATTGACAAATGCACACAGAGATACCCACTCAGCCAACCATACAGACCAAATACAATGCAAATCTTCCCATGTGTGGGGGAAGAGCCCATGATCGTGAACAGAGACACCTATATGGACAGCCTGGACTGAGCACCGAGAGGCCACGATTACTGACGCCATTCGTGACACCACAACATAGAAGCGGTAGACATGAAGCACACGTGCAGTCCACACTGCACCACACAAACACACACTCGAATACATGAAAAAAAATGCACTTAATTGTACCGCCTTGCCTCGACTACTGTATTACCAAAATTGATTGTTGTTGCCTGAACAGCCCCTCGTGATTTAGTAAACACGATTGCTGCTGAACCTTTCCCAATTACCAGTGCGTGCGACACAGCACTACTGCATTAGCGCAGCTTTGTCCAATCGCCGCTCAGAACTTGATTAATAGGTCCATACTCACTGTCTAGTCCCATCTGCCATTCTTCACTGTTGTACCAGGTCACTACCACTCCTAGATATTGTGTGATAAATGTGGAAACTTCACACTTACATTAAATGTTCTATCATTGTTGTCTCTTAACTGGCACACTTACCCACTATTATGATCTCACGTTGAATGCTGTAGGTGTCTGATTCATGTGCACCATGCCCAGATATTGTGCCCTTGCTTAGTTCTCTGCACCCTATGCCCAGATATTGTGCCCATGTTTAGTTGAATGCACCCTCTGCCCAGATATTGTGTCCATGTTTAGTTGACTGGGTCCTATGCCTAGATATTGTGCCCTTGCTTAGCTGACTGCACCCTATGCCCAGATAATGTGCCCTTGCTTAGTTCTCTGAGCCATATGCCAAGATACTGTGCCCATGCTTAGTTCTATGAGTCATATGCCTAGATATTGTGCCCATGCCTAGCTCTCTGCAACCTATGCCCATATATTGTGCCCTTGCTTAGTTCTCTGAGCTATATGCCTAGATACTGTGCCCATGCTTAACTCTTTTTGCCATATTCCTAGATATTGTGCATATGTTTAAGTTCTCTGTGCCCTATGCCCAAATATTGTGACCGTGTTTAGTTTACTGCGCCCTATCCCAAATACTGTGCCTATATCTAGACTCTGAGCCTGTATAAGGAGTTGTAACAAATCCTAGCTAAGGACCCCCAACTAGGTCTGGTTTTGAATCTCTCACAAATCCATTACTACCACTGGTTACTACGAGGAAGATGAGCAGAACCCAGCCAGGTAGCTCTGCCCCTCACTACACTCAACATAGACTGCAAGCCACTGCACTCCCCAATCCACATAATATTTCTCTAACTCAATTCCTACCAAAGGCATGCCCATTCCTGCCATGGTGCTACCCTGCTGGGACCGCCCTGAACAACCTGTCAAACCACCCACTCCTCATTTAGCCCCATGCTCTACCATTCTGAGGAACAAATACCTAGCTGCACGTACTCACCAGCACCATACATTTGCCATATCATGCACCTCACCCATGAGTGACAGAAAGCAATCATCCCCACATAGACTCCAGACACTGCCTTACTCACACCCCCCACTAGTCACTGACACTGTCATACCTCCAAGGCCACCAAAACTTTATCAGACCAACCCTCACACTTAACAGACAAGCAAAAATGATTGAAAACTCCAAAATCTAACACTACGGACACAGATCACTCTGACTCTAGCTCTCATCAATGCCAGATCACTCCCGCCCCATTCCTTTGACATTGCAGACCTTATTAAAAACAAATGATTGAGACATCCTTAATATCACGGATACCTGGCTCCACGTGGCCTCAGGTCCTGCCCTCTCCCTGGCTATCCCAGAAGGTTACATGATCTAGAGGAAAGACAAGACTACCGCCAAAAGAGGAGGAGTAGCTCTCCTCGCTAAAAACACCTTTGATTTAGGAATAGTTGCAGAACACACTTTCCTTTCAGGCAAAGAAATTACCTTGAAAATCACCCTCACACAGAATTGTACTCTTACCGTCCACACTGTCAACAGATCTCCAGGCCCTACATCTTCCTTTCAAGATGACATTACTTCACTCGTAGCCTCTAACACTAAACCCCTCTCCAAAACAATAATTCTGGGCGACTTTGACTTAAGCCTGAATGACCCCATTGACACTCAAGCATTCCTCCTTGCCAATTCCATGACAGCCCAAGGGTTCACACACCGTATCACCCTCCCGACTCATGAATAATTACGCACTTTAGATTGGCTTGCTGACAATAACTGCGTCACTGACATTCTAGCTAACACCCCTTGCCCATGGTCGGACCACAACACCATTCTCTTCTCTATGGCCATAATTACTAAACCCGCCAAACCTATCTTTCTCACACCATCATTGCCCTCAAGAAGTCCAAAACACATTAACTGAGACAACATGCTACCCCTCCTGTTGCTGATAAGTAACCCTCCTACATCACTAGTGACCCTCTACAACAAAACCATTCTAGCAGCCATCGACAACGTAGCTCCATCAAGCATCAGGAAAGCGAAATCAATAGCGTACGCCAACTCCTGGTTCTCAACAGACTTGCAATGCCTACGTGTAGCCAAAAGGTCAGCTGAATCTAACTGGAAGAAAACACCTTCAACGGCAAATAAGGCCCACTTCCATGCCATAGCCAATGAATATAAGGAGGTAACAATTAAAGCTAATGGGGCCTCCTATAACCAGAGAGTCGAGAACGCCGATCCAGTCCAGAGAACTGTTTGCCATACTTTGCGAATTGGAATCGTCTGCCCCTACCCCTGACCTTTGTATTAAGGATCAGCAATGGTGCTCAAATGTACAGAATGCTCTGACTGAAAAAATCACTCTCCTTCAAAACAAAATTGAAGTAAAAAAAATGAAACTCAACCATGACTCCCCCTAGTAGATGCCCCCACAACTGGATTGCAAGTCGCACACAAATTTGTCTTCACACGGTTGACTACAACAGAAACTATTAAAATCATCAAAAGTCTAAAACCATCAAGATGTAAAGGTGACACTTGCCCTGCCACATTCATTAAAGAATGTGCCAATGAGCTGGCACCCTTCATCACCACACTTATCAACAGTTCATTTGCCACTAGCAAAGTACCGGACGGCTTAAAAGAAGCTTGGGTACTATCGTTGCTATAAAAAAAACATTTGGACCCAAGCATTCCAACTAATTTCCGACCCATCACCACAGTACCATTTCTGCTAAAAATCCTGGACCATGTAGCTTATCTACAGAATCAAAAAGTATTGCAATCCAACAATCTATTAGGCCTTAGACAGCCTGGTTTCTGCCCGCGCCATGGAACCGAAACAGCACTTCTGGATTTAAACACATAAATGGACTAGATTAAGGAGAAAGGGGACCTTCGCATCCCCTTTCTGCTTGACCTATATCTGATATACCCAAACACGAACATACCTCTTCAACCAGTGCCACATTCACTGGCTCCCAGTACAAGACAGAATTAAGTTCAAAGTCCTTTTGCTTACACACAAATGCCTCTCTAATGATGTTCCAGCATGCCTCAGTAATCAAATTGCAAAATCTCAATCTAACAGACCCACCCAGGCCTCCTACACCAGCCTAATCTCTACACCGAGATTCAGGAGATAGAAAGCGGGCGGCTCCAGCTTCCCAGTGATCGCAGCGAAACTGTGGAACACCTTGCCATTAACACTGAGGAACAACACATCCTTGTGGTCAATCCGCAAAGGCCTTAAAACTCTGATTTTCAATCAAGACTCCCACTAATTTACACTGAGCCTAGAAATCCACATCTAGTACAAGATCCCACAGGCAGAATTAAATAATTTCAGCAAGTCAGGTAACAAATGAGGACCTGTAAATGTATATAAAGCGGAAAATGTGACCAGGATGGTAAAACTACGTGGCATCATGGAATCCAGACCTCTAAGATTGACTTTATTTATGGTTTGCAGGGGCTGTTTCACCATTGTGCACATTTCCGGGTTATAGCAGCCGAACCTAGTGATCACTCAGCGCAATGGGGCACATTTTGCCTGTTCACAGCTAGATAAAACACCAGGGCAGGTGGTAAGCCTAGTGTAAATAACTCTAAAAACAGCAAAACTTCGTAGTGACAACATGGGTAGGCTCCTGACCCTATTTGCGGAGGCATGGGTTAAAAGGGGAGGTGAAGATTGGGGCATCATAGCTGTTCACGCCCTATTTGTCAACCTGTTGCACGAGACCATAGTGAGAATCAAGAGCACAGGGTTTCGTGCTACTATCACACGCAACAATTGAAACATGAGATGCAAAGAAATCTAAGAAACATGAAGGGTTTTAATCTTTTCGATTACTTGTTAGGTAAAAAGACAGGAAAAGAAGAACTTTAGAAACAAATTAAAAGGCCTAAGAGTGCTGAGACACCAGAGAGCAGGGAAGTACATGTTAGCATCCATTTTGCAAAATTCAGATCCACATTTTTTTTCAGATTGTAAATGAGAAGGAGAAGAACCAGGCGATACTACAGGATTGTCCTCTTTCAGAGGAGCTATGGGTGAATTACATCACTCAGCTGTATAGCCCACCTCTATCACTGCACAACCCTGAGGGTGGAGTCGGATCGGGGGATCTTGACTTTGACTGCAGGGACATCAAAGCTATTATTCATAAGCGCAGTCGATCAAGGGCACCAATTCCGAGTGGGCTTTGCAATGCAGTCTTAAAGACAGACCCCACGTTCTGGGCTGGCATGTTATATAAAGTTTTAAAATCTGCCTTAGTCCATCTAAAACGTTCCGACTCATGGCATACTGCGACGATCGTCCCAATCTTCAAGAAAGGAAACATACTCAGCCCTCTCAATTATTGAGCTATAGCCCTTATAGACTTGGAGTCTAAAATCTCTTCTTCCTTTGTCCTGACTGACCGTTCCTCATGGGCAGTCAACTCAGGTATTCTAACACCCAAACAGATTGCCTTTCGCAAAGGGGTGGGAATCACTACAGACGGATAATCAATCACTTGCAGCAGAGGGTATGGTTAAAGAAAGTTCCTGACAGTTGTGCTATCTCCATCGATGGTTCTATGTGATAATCTCGGATATTATAGGCTGCACACAAACAAGACTGATTGTTTTCAGATGATTTCGCGCAGCCTTTAATGTTCAAAATACATCAATCCCCACCTTTGAAATCAGTGGTTTCACCCCTGAATCCCCATTCAACCTTTGCCCCTGACGCAATCCCACCTCCCATACAATTGTTTACACTCAGACACACACGTTTCCCCAGCCCCTGCTTCACATACAAATACAAACACACACACACACATTCACAAACCTTCTCCCCAGGACCCTCCACACTACAACCACTGTCCCCTATCATACACACACGCACGCTAACACTTACCTCAAACCCATCTTCCCCTGCCCATCCCGGTCAGACTGTCAGTCCCTGCATGCGTTTGTGCATGTGTGTGCTGCAGGGGCGTGACAGTTAAGATTTAGAAAAACCGCTTCTTCATCTTTCTAAATCAGTCTTTTGGAAAAATAAAAATAGAATTTCAATTAATACCCCATTAATTTGTTGATGGCTTTCAATAGGTTCGAAAGAAACCTGCTCTGGAATAAACAAAGAAAGTGGGCATCCCTAATAATCTGTTGTCCATTGTGATCCATCTTCACTCTGATACGACACTACGAGTGAGATTGGACAACCAACACACCCCCAACTATCCAAACATCAAATGAGCTGCGCCAGGGCTATGTCTTAGCGTCACTATTATTCAACTTATTTCTATCAGATATTGGTGTGGAACTTGGGGCTGCAGTGTTTATTTTCCCTTCTGTGCTTGGGCGCAACATATATTGGGTCACTTATACAGTGTACATTCTCCTTTTAGATCATTGTAAGATTGGCATTCAGCGACTGCTGAAGGCCTTTAGCCTTTACGCTGTGATCATCAACACCATGAAATCTAAAATACTGGTGTTTCAGGTTTATAGTGATAGATTTGAATACTAGTATTTTTTCCTATACAAAGGCAACAACAAAAAAAGGCATTCACATTTTTTTCCGGTCCTTTTGATTCGAAACTATTGCAGTTCGAAACAACTGTATTTGATCCTTTGACTGGACACCGTGTTTCACACTGGCCATAGACAATTGTCAAACACTGGAAGTCGATTGCTAAGACTAAGCATATGTTATGTCAAATGAGGTTGTCAAATCAACGATTTGGCAAATTTTCTTTAAAAGCACCAGCTCAAGTTTTATGAATATAAAGTGGTTCTGCCCACTTGTTACAGTTGGGAGATTTATTATGAGTTGGCTGAGTAAGACCCAGAGGCACTCTATCTGGCCCGGCGGCCTTACCACTTTTCTGGGAGCAAATCGCATGTTATACGTCCAGCACACTCGCCTCAAATTCACCCATCTCCCCAGGCAGTTGCACAATCTGCTGACTTGTCACATCCTCTAATGGACATGACACCCCCAGGGATTGTCATATAAACTTGAAAAGTGCTCCCTTCAAGCACTTCCAGTTATGCAACAGTCAGAAGGAGTTACTCTATTGCATCCTTTTACGCAACCCACTTCCAATAGGCTACCATGTCCCCCTCGTGATAAGCCTTCGTAAGACATGACCATTTGTTTTTCATGTGTGCCAACTTCTTTTCCCGAATTAGATTTTTGCAGTTAAAACTACATTGACAAAGAGCGTGCTTATCCACATCATTGTTGCCTTCCAAACACACAGGCAACAGTTTTTTTTTGACAAGCCGACGCGCGAGACGAATTCTGGAACTTTCAGATGAGTCTGATATGACTCATTCCTCAACTACGTTATTGCATAGCTGAAAATTCAGCCGATGGAAACATTGCCCTGTTCTGAGGAAGGCACATGGTTTGTGCCGAAACTCGTGTTATCGCAAAGGGCTATTAATAACTCGCAAAGGGCTATCAATAAATTGATAACTTTTACACATGAACTAACTCTGGTTATTGAAATCAAACCGTGGCTCAGTAAAATGGATGTGTGCAGTTCTTTTCTCAACAGTTTTTTTGTGTTCCTGGCAGTCTGAATCATCCTAATTGGGCTTTTTTAGTGCACCCTTTTTGATTTTTGTTGATTTGCTCAGAAAGAATTGAGAGAGGCTACACATGAAAATTTCATACTCAACTAAGATGTCATCATCTGGTATTCCCTCTCTACCTATTGTAACGCTCACCTGGCTCCCACGGAGGCGCTGGTCTGGTCTGGGTTGCTGTGGCCTCTTCAAGCGTGATGTGCAGAATTCGGACCACCGATTGAACAGGACCCCCAAATCTTGCTTGTCTGGCCCGTAGGAATATCCTTCTGCAGATGAGAAAGGGGATTAACTGTCTGCTGAATAGTGTGCTTGCTCCTCCTTTCCCCCCTTTGTTCTTCTCTGACTTCCTCCAAAACCCCCGGTTTAAGCTCACCTTATGGTTTGGAAGGATGAACTCTCCATCCTGCTTCTGGTGCAGGGGCGCGCGTTCGTCCAGTTACTTCACTGGTTTTCAGAATGGCGCTGGCACATCCACTTGACTTTTCTGACCGATAAGCCGTAAGTATGAAGATGCAAAAGTTCAAGTGTGAGCCTCCTTTTATGTTGTTTTTTCTGTCCTTTATTTCAGGTGCAGAACAAAGGCGATGCGTTGAGGGGTTAAATTGCTGGTGGTAAAATCAGGTGAGTTACTGATGAATAAATGTCTTTATAATTTCCCAGTAATGTCTTTTGTCCTTTCCCCATAGGGGCCGGGGTGCGGTACCTGCCAAAGATGCGGCGCCGACCCGAGATGTGGAATGGTTCACCAAGGAAAGCCGGTAAGTAATATGGCTGAAAATTCGGCTTTCCTCTTGTGTTCCCTTGCTCACCTTTTGTCTCTTCTTCTCTCCCCTAGGTGCAGAGATGTGGCGACCGGTGCTGAGAGCCGCGATGGAGACGGGCGGCGTCTCGGGAACAGGTGAGTGAAGCGCGGCGCTGCAGCGAGCAACGCGGTTCTTTTAAATGGAAGTCTTCTTTCAGGAATGCTGGCGTGAAGATTCCGGATGCAGGTAAGAAGGTTGAATAAGTTCTTGGTTTTCACCTGTCTCTTCTCTTATTCCCTTACAGGTGTTCCAGGTTCGAGGTGGGCGTGGCTGGAGTCCAGGTGCAGGAGCAGACACGGTGAACGTTCAGCTGCTGGGATACAGAACAACGCGAAGCACGTGTGGCTGTCCGGGCGTGGCTTAAATAGCTTTGGAAGAAGTTCCAGGTGAGTATTCTTCCACAGCCCCACCCAAGTAACAAAATAGTTCCTTCAGAAAAATAGTCCCTCCTAAGCCTCATTTGGCTTGGTTCTCCAGCATGGTCTGCATCAGGTGAGTGTGCAGCATGGTCTGCTTCAGGTAAGTGCACCAAACTCTTCCCCTTATGAGCCTGGCGCCTATGGCGCCAGGACTGATGTCCAACATGAGCCAGGCGCCAACGGCGCCAGGACAGAGTCCAAAGAGCCCCTATAAAGGGCCGCTGGGCTTTTACCCGGGGGCGTGATGCCTGCTTCTGGGGGGGCTGGGCATGGCCTGGTGCTCCGGGGGTAGGCATCATGACAGCACTCCCCCCCAAGCCCCCTCCCAAGGTCGTTTCCCCAGGAGGTTTCGGTTTGTTCGGGCAATTCCGATGGAACCTTTTTACTAGCCGAGGTGCATGTACGTGGTCGCTGGGTTCCCAAGATCTTTCCTGAGGCCCGTACCCCTTCCAATCAATTAGATAGAAAAGTTTTGATTTTGAGATCTTAGAGTCCAAAATGTTCTTCACCTCGAATTCAGGCTCCCCATCTATCTGGATTGGTTCTGGTGGCTTTATTAATCTGGTTCCTGGTTGCACTGGTTTCAAAAGCGACACATGAAAAACGGGGTGAATCCGCATGTTAGCTGGTAGATCTAGCTTCACTGCCACTGGGTTAATTATAGCTTTGATCGAGTAAGGGCCTAAATACCTTGGATTAAAAGTCCGAGGTCCCTTGAGCGATAAGTGTTTGGTAGCCAACCATACTTGATCCCCTATTTGGTATGGAGGCACCTCCTTTCGATGCAAATCCGCATTCTTTTTGTATTTCCCGTTCGCATGTTGTAAGTGTGCAGTAGCATCCTTGAAGGCTTGAGTAATCGTAGAATGCAAATGGTCCACTGCGGGCATTTCGAGGATTAAAGGTGAGTCCAAGTCTGAAGTACGAGGGTGATGTCCATATAGGGTATAAAAGGGGCTCTGACCAGTTCCAGAGTGTATCGAGTTATTGTATGCATATTCAGCCACCCATAAAATATCCTTCCAATTACCCTCCGATCGGTGCAACATACATCGTAGATATTGTTCAAGGGTCTGGTTCGTTCTCTCCATCTGACCATCGGTCTGTGGGTGGTGGCTGGTTGAGAGTCTTACGTCGATTTGTGCCAGTTGACAACACTTTTTCCAAAAATGAGAAATAAACTGACTTCCTCGATCGGAGATTAGTATGGACAGGAATCCATGCAGACGGATGATATTTTCGAGGAATTCCTTGGCAAGGACAAAAGCTGAAGGTAATCCTTTCAACGGAATAAAATGGGCCATCTTGGAAAATAAATCCACCACAACCAGAATAGTATTGTATCCATTACAAGAGGGCAGGTCCGTGATAAACCAGGTGTGCCAAGGTGCTGGTGGAATGTCTAAGGGTTGAAGAAGACCGGCGGGTTTTGTTTTTTGACCTTTGTTTTGGGCGCAAACTCCACAGGCCATCACAAAAGATTTAATATCCTTTCGCCAGGACGACCACCAGAATTGTCGTTTAATTTGTTCCTCTGTTTTGGCAATGCCAGGATGTCCTTCCATCAGAGTATTGTGATGACGGGAAATAACCAGTTCTTGCAATTCCTTTTCTGGCAAAAATAAACGTCCTTGGAAGTAAGGTAAGCCATCGTTGATTGAAAAGGCAGACCCCCTTTTGATCCAATCCTGCAAGGCTGAAGAGTCCAGGAATAGTTTTACCCGTGCTTGAATGTCTTCAAGGGTTTGTAAAGTGGTTATCCCCAAGATTCTTTGTTCGGGAATTATCGGCACAGGTTCTGAGTTTGTGTCCATTTCTCCCATTCCAATTCGAGATAGCGCGTCCGCTTTGCCATTCTTACAGCCGGGACGGTAGGTGATTACAAAATCGAACTCAGCAAAGAATAAAGCCCATCGGAGCTGTTGTGAAGACTTAGCCTTGGCAGTTTTTAAATATGGTAAATTTCGGTGATCAGTGATCACGATGATGGTATGCCTGGCGCCAAGAAGATAATGCCGCCAAGCCTTAAAGGCGGATTTAATGGCTAATAATTCCTTATCGGTGATTGCATAATTTATCTCCGGCGGCGAGAACTTTCTGGACCAAAATGCTACGGGGTGCAGTTGGTTGGTTTCGGGGTCTCTCTGAGACAGGACAGCTCCCATGGCTAAGCTGGATGCGTCGGTTTCAACTATATATGGGACATCAGGACGCGGGTGTTTCAAAATAGGTGCGGACGTAAATTTAGCTTTTAATTCCTGAAAGGCCTGTTCAGCTTCCCCGGTCCATTCAAAAGGTTTATTCTTACTCAAGAGTGCAGTGATGAGTTGCACCACCCGTGAAAATTCCGGGATAAACCTGCGATAAAATTGGCAAAACCAAGCATGCTTTGGACACCTTTCACCAAACTAGGTGATGGCCCTTTGAGGATGGCATCCACTTTCCGTGAGTCCATTCGGACCCCTTTAGGTGTCAGGATGAATCCAAGAAACTCAACCTCGGTGGTATGGAAAACGCATTTTTCCAGCTTTGCAAACAGTTTGTGCTGGCGCAATTTCTCAAGGACGGCCCTGACATGTTTCTGTGATCAGATTCCGAAGAGGAGTACACCAGAATGTCATCGATATACACGACAACACAGACATCGATGAGTTCCGAAGGACATCGTTCATGAAGAATTGGAAGGCAGCAGGCGCGTTGCACAACCCGAAAGGCATCACCTGGTATTCGAATAGTCCATATTTTGTAAGGAAGGCCGTTTTCCATTTGTCGCCTTCTTTTACTCGTACCAGATGATAAGCCCCCCGGAGATCTAACTTGGTGTATATGCAAGCGTCCTTCACCTGGTCAAGGAGTTCAGGGATCAAAGGCAGAGGGTAATGATTTTTAACAGTTATCTGGTTCAATGCACGGTAATCGATACAAGTTCTAAGGTCGCCTTCTTTTTTTGGCACGAAGAACAAAGCCGAGGATGCCGGAGACTTTGACGGGTGAATGAAACCATTGGCTAGGTATTGATCTAAATATTATCTCAAATGCAGATTCTCCGGCTCAGTAAGGGCATAAATCCTGCTACAAGGGGGTTGTGCACCAGGCACCATATCGATTTGGCAATCGTACGATCTGTGAGGAGGTAACGTGTTGGCCTGTTCCTTTTGGAAGACGTCCTGAAAGTCTTGATATTCCGGAGGTAGTTGCATGAAGACAGAGGTTACTGATGCTAGACTGATCTTCAGATTTTCTGGGTAGCAGGTTCGTGCACCCCCCGGAAAGGTTATTCTCTTTGCTCGCCAATCAATTTGAGGATTATGTGTCTCTAACCAAGGGATTCCGAGAATAACCTGAAACTGTTGAGCCTTGATTACATCAAACACAACTGCCTCCCGATGGCCGTCCGGACCTACAAGTGTCACCTCAGCTGTGGAATGTGTTACCGGTCCCGAGGCAATTTCGGTTCCATCAACTGTGGTGATGACATCTTTGCTGGTTTTAGGACGCAGGGGAAGGTTAATCCTGGAGACCAATTCACGATCCACGTAGTTTCCTATAGCCCCACTATCGATGTATGCCTTTATTGCATGCAACCGCTTAGGCTGTTCCGGATCTACGACGACCATTGGCACAGTGAAATGCGAGGTCTGAGAGTTTGTTTTCAAGCTCGGCAAGCGGACCCCTACGCTTGTCGGGCGGGGTCGTTTCCCGATGCAGAGGTTTCATGGATTTTATCAGCGGCTCCTACCACCTTCCTGGGCGGCCTTGCCGGGCAATCTCGTAGAAAGTGTCCAGAGGATCCACAATAAAGACATAAGTGCATCTGCCGTCTTCTTTCACGTTCCTTTTGTGTTAAAGGTCCTTTAACTCCTCCGATTTGCATTGGCTCAGAGGCTTCAGCCCCCTTGAGGTTAGCGCGGCTCTTGACTAACACCCGGGTCTCAAACTTGGACCGATCTGCTTTTCTGTTTTGCAGTCTGTGATCCAATTGGACCACTAAGTCTATATATTCTGAGCATTCTTGGGGCGGATTTACAACTTGGGCCCGGACATCTTTAAGTTCTCCGCGTAGACCTCGATAAAATAACGTGATTCTTTTATCCTCTGGCCACCCAGTTTCCACAATTAGTCTATTAAAGGTTGCAATGTAGGAAAGGAGGTCTTGATTGCCCTGTCGCAGAGATAGAAGTTCGTCATCTAGAGCCTGCCCCTGGGAGTGACGAGCAAATAACCTTTCCATGCTTGCTTGAAATCCTTGAAAATCACGAAGAATCGGGACATCTTGAGTTACCAGTGGAACTGACCAATCGGCAGCACTGCCGCTGAGATATCACAATACAAAGGCTACCTTGGTCTGGTCATTAGGGAAGGCCCCAGTTCTTCACAGGAAATGCAAACGACACTGATTCATGAATACGGCGAATCATTTGGGGTCCCCAGCAAAGCGTTCGGGTGGGGCCAGCGGCATGTTTCCAGGTAGATTAATCTGCACCGGGTTACTGGAAAGCACAGGAGCGGGGTTCCCTCCGGAACCGGGTAAAGGAGTTTGTCCAGCTTGACCTTGCAAAAGCTGTCTAGCCAGGTCATCAGCTCTTTCCTTTGTTACAATCACTTCCCTCCTGAGAGCATTAGTCTCTTGACGAGCGGCGTGTACTTCGGCCCATAATTCCTCCAGTAGTTGGGCCAACTGGACAGTCTCGGAAGTTTCCATAGCGCCTGGGTGGGAATTTGTAGGAAGGCTTCGCGTTCTGTAACGCTCACCTGGCTCCCACGGAGGCGCTGGTCTGGTCGGGGTTGCTGTGGCCTCTTCAACCGTGATGTGCAGAATTTGGACCACCGATTGAACAGGACCCCCAAATCTTGCTTGTCTGGCCCGTAGGAATATCCTTCTGCAGATGAGAAAGGGGATTAACTGTCTGCTGAATAGTGTGCTTGCGCCCCCTTTCCCCCCTTCGTTCTTCTCTGACTTCCTCCAAAACCCCTGGTTTAAGCTCACCTTATGGTTTGGAAGGATGAACTCTCCATCCTGCTTCTGGTGCAGGGGCGCGCGTTCGTCAAGTTACTTCACTGGTTTTCAGAATGGCGCTGGCACATCCACTTGACTTTTCTGAGCGATACGCCGTAAGTATGAAGATGCAAAAGTTCAAGTGTGAGCCTCCTTTTATGTTGTTTTTTCTGTCCTTTATTTCAGGTGCAGAACAAAGGCGATGCGTTGAGGGGTTAAATTGCCGGTGGTAAAATCAGGTGAGTTAGTGATCAGGGCGACCCCTCTAAATGTCTTTATAATTTCCCAGCAATGTCTTTTGTCCTTTCCCCATAGGGGCCGGGGTGCGGTACCTGCCAAAGATGTGGCGCTGACCCGAGATGTGGAATGGTTCACCAAGAAAAGCCGGTAAGTAATATGGCTGAAAATTCGGCTTTCCTCTTGTGTTCCCTTGCTCACCTTTTGTCTCTTCTTCTCTCCCCTAGATGCAGACATGTGGCGACCGGTGCTGAGAGCCGCAATGGAGCCGGGCGGCGTCTCGGGAACAGGTGAGTGAAGCGCGGCGCTGCAGCGAGCAACGCGGTTCTTTTAAATGGAAGTCTTCTTTCCGGAATGCTGGCGTGAAGATTCCGGATGCAGGTAAGAAGGTTGAATAAGTTCTTGGTTTTCACCTTTCTCTTCTCTTATTCCCTTACAGGTGTTCCAGGTTCGAGGCGGGCGTGGCTGGAGTCCAGGTGCAGGAGCAGGCACGGTGAGCGTTCAGCTGCTGGGATGCAGAACAACGCGAAGCACGTGTGGCTGTCCAGGCGTGGCTTAAATAGCTTTGGAAGAAGTTCCAAGTGGGTATTCTTCCACAGCCCCACCCAAGTAACAAAATAGTTCCTTCAGAAAAATAGTCCCTCCTAAACCTCATTTGGCTTGGTTCTTCATGCAGCATGGTCTGCATCAGGTGAGTGTGCAGCATGGTCTGCTTCAGGTAAGTGCACCAAACACTTCCCCTTATGAGCCTGGCACCTATGGCGCCAGAACAGAGTCCAAAGAGCCCCTATAAAGGGCCGCTGGGCTTTTACCCGGGGGCGTGATGCCTGCTCCCGGGGGTGCTCGGCCTGGCCTGGTGCTCCGGGGGTAGGCATCATTACACCTATCGACATTGGGCCTCATTACACGGTAGGAGGTAACCATGCCGCTATTTGCGGCATGGCTATCCCCTTACCGCATACTGGGTCCGGGTTCTCGGTATGGGGACTTACTGGGTCATTCCGACCTTGGAGGACCTGGTAAGTCCCCATTCTGAAAACCATTCCCCATTCCCATTCGAGCCCCCATAGGGCTCAATGGAATGGGGAAGGAGCTAATAACGGGCCCGCTAATAGCCGGACCGTTATTAGCACTCTGATCCATTAGCGGCTCCCGCTAAGGGACCTCAGAATGCGGCGGTAGGGGGTTAATGGCAACGGCACCCTTACCGTTGCCGTTAACCCCTTACCGCCGACCTCGTAATGAGGCCCATTGTCTTCAATCTACCCACAGTGGCCTCATAGATTTTAGGTTTCATGACCTTTTCTAGAAACCTGGGCCATCTAACAGTTTTCCGTGCATGCCCAGTGATTGCTATGTCCCTGGCCGAAGAATGGAGTCGGGGATGAGGCTCTGAGCCAAATTTGAAGCTGATGGCAAGAGGACGATGGTCACTAGCTGGATTTGGAAGTGCCTCAACATGACTGATTTTGCTCCAATCCCTAGCCAAAACCATGATGTAATAAATGGTTGCAGTACCATTTACTCCCATATATGTTATACCTGGAGTTTGGTTGCTTGGACAGAGGCCATTGCATTGTCTTAACTCTACGCTGTACAAAATACATGTTTATTTATTTATTTATTTTATTTGTATAGCGCACATACAACCCAGAGGCATTGAGGTGCTGTTGCACATACAAGTCAAGTACAGATAAGGTGAACATAATTAGTCAGACAATGCAGTGTGGTGAACAACAGGGAGAGGCGGATAGGGTTACAATAGTATGCACAGTGAAAGTGTTACATGCGTGCTGGTCATTCTGAGCAAGGGATTGGTGGGGAGACCACGGTGTTGGCTGAGTGGAGAAGGGGACTAGGAGAATAGCTGTGTTTTGAGGGCTTTGGGAAAGACCCAGACGGATTTCTCACCCTAAGGGAGGGGGGGAAGTCATTCCAAAGTTAGATCTTCCTAATCTGCACCTTCTCACTTTAAGCACAATCAGTCTGTCTGAGTAAGGGGTCCTGGTAGGGCTGGTGGACTGAGCTTTCTTAATTTTTCGTGTGAGGTAGGGAGGTGCTGTGCTAGCGAGGCACTTGTGTGCAATGGACAAGCTTTTGAAATGGATGCTGTATCTATAGCAAACCGGTGTATCCTCCTGGGTCTATTGGCCATCAGGGGTGGGATATCCCAGACAGTATCTTGGAACACATGATACATGGGTATGAAAAAAAACGATTAAAAAACTTGCACAGTTCATATTTTAAATCTACTGAATGCGTCCAATTGTAATGGAGCCCAGTATTTATATCCTTTTAGAATGCAAGAGTTTGATGACTGCGTCAACACAGTAAATTATTGTTTGACATGACTTTATGCCCACAGTACGGACACATAAAATCAAAATATGCTCTCAGTAATGTCTCCCACATACTGGGTCAAATAAGATTGGTGGTGAAGAGTGAACATGTGTTCACTGTTAATTGGCTGGTTCCCTGGGATTGAAGCCTGCTTTCCTAATGATTATTACGGCACCAGTGCTCTGCCATTGGGACCACCGCTGATAATGGGCCTCTTTATAACAATGTGTCAGTATGGAAACAACGTAAGCTTACCGGCACCGTTGTTTCCGGACGGCACACTACAACTCTGCCGGGTGGCACCCGCCTGCAGAGTTTTCACGGACGCACTGGCACCGTTAACAACGTGCCTGTGCTTCCATGGACCCATTCCCATCGAGTCCAATAGGACTCGATGGGAATGGGGACTTACAATTAGCTGGTGCCTGACTTTCCAATCCGACGGGGTTGTAATCCCCTGGTGTTACCGGGATGTCAGGCGCCAGTAAATATTTACGGGTCCGGCGGCAACCCACCATTATCACCGGCATGGTTACCGCCAGACCCGTAATGAGGCCCAATGTCTTGAAAGACTGATTTGCAGTATAGGTGAGATAAATTGGGGCAAAATAATGATGATTTTATGTTGGCAAGATAGCTGTTTCAGCTGATAAATAAAGAGTGGTATATACAAATGTCCGTTACAAGTAAAGTGAACGCTGCTGTATCAGAGCAAAAACAGCAGAAATTATAAAGAATTGTGCACAGCAATTGTTTCATAATTATTATGACAGTTAGCAAGGGTAAACAATACAGAACGAGAATTACAATAAACTCCTTAGCACGTTTGCTGTGCAGGACTTGGCCAAAATGTGCTTTGGAATTTCAATTGCACAGAACGTAGACTGTCGTGTCCTATCAGAATCCGCTATGATGGTGGGGGTTGAAGTGCATATGTGGGTGGTGTTGCATTTAGGAGGTTAAAGCAACCTGACCCTAAAGGAAATTTCCTTGTCCCAGCTTTACTCTTGCACTAGTTTCTGAAATTACTCTCGCCTGAAACAATCTGGCTGAAATCCTTTATTTTGTTGGTTTACTGATCTTTTACTTAAAATCACCTCCAGCCCCCAACTTGCCCCGAAACACCAATTCATCTCTCCTGACACTGTGATTCTGGAAATGCATTGGAGGGACAGGGCCTCCCTGTCCTTGTCCTGTAGTCCTTTTTCATTTGTGTTCTATATTGTTTTCTGCCAAGGAGTTCATGTGGGACTCCTGGCAGTGCAGCTCTTCCTGTTTTTGGTTTGGTGTACAGACCCATGGGATAGCCTTCTGGCACCCATGGGTGGGGGTGAAACCCTGTGCCCCTAGTGTATGTTTTTGGGCACCTGTGTGTGGCCCACAGCGCAGGGTATGGGCTGGTGGCAGCTCCATGCTGAATTTGACAGGTGCTCTGAGTATCCTCCATTTTGGGATACCCAGGACCTGCCATTGGAATCAGTTGATTCCTGATAGGAAACAAGATGGCCTCTGTGGCCTCTTGCTTTCTATTTCCTGTTACCTTGTTTTCCCAAAGTCCTGGGAAGCCCTGCCTCTGTCCCTTCCCCCTGACTGGCTGTTCGGTGGAAGTTCCATATATGGTGTTGTTGTGAAGTCCAGGCCAGACTGGCTGGTGCCTTCCCAGTGACTGTATGTTGTGGGTACTCCCTGTGGGTGAGACCTGGGTGAATGGAGTGTGTGACCAATATATACTTCTTGTTGTGGATGTCTGGTTTCTGGTGTTTTACACTATGACTGAGACAGCCCTGCCAGAAACTGGTATGAATGCAGTGTGTAGTGTTGAATGGCTGGGTACTTGTCCCAATACACATTCCTTGTTGTGAGTGTCTGAGAGGGAGGAGTATGGCCTGAATGCACTGTATGCCTGATTGGCCGACTGACTGCATGAATGCCCTTCAGTATGATTGGCTGCTGAGTGTGACCCAGCAGTGTGGATGAGAGACAGAATAGTATATCTGGGGACCTCTCACCACTGTAAATTGTTCCGAAGCTGAAGTTGAAACTGATGCTTAATCTCGAAGCCGAGTCTGAAGAAGGTTGACTGCTGTCTCTCTTCGCCGAATTCCAAAAGCCGAAAGCCGTCGAGACTGATCCAAGAGAGGACCTGGTTAGGCGCCCTCTTCGCGTGCTCCGAGGGACCATTGAGCACCGCTAACCTTCTCTGAAGCTCCCTGGAAGTAAGACCCTCGTAAGGCTGCCGACCGGAGACTGGGACCGCCGAGCATAATGAAGATCAGCACCGGAGATTCCGTCCACCGCCGTCGACCAAGATTCGCAAGTTTGCTGTAACTGCTGGAGGCCCCTCGAAGCCGTGCTGCCCAGAAGAGGGGACCACTTGACGCAGAGCCGCTGATGACTGGAGCTGCACGCTTCTTGCCTAAGACTTTTGATTCACGGACATGTTAGTCCGCACCGCCGCCTGCCTTATCCCACCGGAGAAGATCGGGCCGTCGACGCGCCGAGGAGCATCCGCCGGTGGGTTTCCCACCACCCAACGACCATAGAGACGCCAGATGTCTCGACGCCCTTGCTGGGCCACAGTTCTTCATAAACTCTTTGCAGCCTTGAACTATCTTCATCAAGGTGCCCCGCACACCTCTTCCTTGCAGGACGCCTGTCGATTCATCGTCGACGAGCACCGCTGGGACCGAAGCTGCCGCCTCGATGCCAAGTTCACTTTCTTCATGGGCGCTCGACAATCTGTGGCTCCTGCTTTAAAGGGAGCCGCTCAAGAAGGATCCGTCGACGACCCGACATAGAACTCTGCTATTTCAGGTACATTGGGGTGGTAGAAACATTATAGAAGGAAATAAGACTTATAGAACAATATATGGACTGGGCTTGTGATACATCTTTGCTTTACAGGTTGCTCAGGAGGGGGGGATCTCCACACATAACTGTGTCTAGGTGTAGGGGCCAGTATTCTGCCAATTGTTCTAACCAACTGCTTTCCTCCTATGTCTATTGTTGGTTACCTTTATTAATTGATTTGTGTGACATTTAACCAAAGTACAGTTGATGCACTTTAATGGAATCTAATAATAATTGTGGTACCACTTATAACTGTATATATTTGCCATTGTAGATGTTCTGAGCACAAAGTGAGTTATTGTGATTGTGTGCATAACCTTGAACTTAATAATATAAAGACTGTGTTTTAACTAATACAGTGTGTGAACATTCCTTTGTGGGGTCTTGGGGACTACATTGAACCAGAACCAGCCCACATCACCTCCTGAGAAGCTAGGCCTTGATTGCTCATCCACTGCTACCATAATAGAGAATATTGCCTGGGGTCCTCTGTGCCTCTCCTCTACCATATAGAGAGCAGAGGTACAGACCCCCCCTCCAGTCTTTAACACCACATTGCAAATCGGTGGAAACTGCTATGTTGCATCGAATATCCCGCCTCCACCAGTGTCCTCTGCCATCAAGCATCCACTGTGTATTAGTTACTGTTTATGAAGAAGCCGCAATTTGCCCTTGACCTCCATTGTTTGTTTGTTTGTTTATTTATTTGTATTTCACACCAGACCCGAGGGTATCAGGGCGCAGAGGTTACAAGGAAGTTCACAGCTTAGGTTAGAAAGGTAAGTTACAAATGACGAGTAAAGGAATCACAAAAGTCAAAAGGTGGAAGTATTACAGGTCATCACAGTTAGAAAGCAGAGTCACGGTTGTGAGCAAGGTGTTCACTGCTTAGGTTACGAGTTAAATGCATGTGGCAGAAAGGAAACAGTGAGGCACATAGGTGGCAATTGAAGGTTACTGCAGACAGAGGTTACAGAGATAAATAAAAGTGGCAATTTAGATGTTATCACAGACCAAGAGCAATGGTACAAGCAAGCTGAATCATAATGGATGCATCTAGAATACTATTTACAGTAGAAGGTTAAAGGTAGCAGATATTAGTGGTCTGCTAACTTAAGCCAGTTAATGCAGTTAAGTCTCAAAATCTGGTAGGGTTGATCCGCCCGGAAAGGGGTTGGTAGGGAATTCCAAAGATGGGCTGCTTTGACAAGAAAACTACTGCCCCCGACCTTGGATAATTTAAATCTAGGAATGGCAAGACAGTTGGTGTTAATTAGTCTAGAGGATCTGGTGGAAGATCTTCTATGGAATCTCTCTGAGAGATAGCTAGGTGCAGCATTGTTCAGGACTTGTGAATGAGTGAGGCCTTTTTCAGCCAGATTTTATCAATGGTGCAAAGCCAATTGTTCCTTCGCCTAATTTCAGAAATATGTTCTCTCCTTGCTATGCCAAGGGCTGCTCTGAGAGCGTTGTTTTGGTTTTTGGATTCTTCTGATAATATATTTGTTGGCACCGATGTAGAGGGCGTTGCAGTAGTCCAGCTTGGACAGTATGAGTGCTCTGGCCAAGATGATGCAACTGTTATTAGAAAGAAATGGTTTGCCTGTTCGGATGAGTTTGCATGTGTATGCGGACGCAAAAGCCATGGCATTGACTTGTTTTGTGAAGGTAAGAATGAAATCAAGTTAAAAGCCTTGGGTTTTCACCCCGTTGGCAACCTTGAGAAGATTACCAGGAGCTGCACTAATTGGCCTAGTTTTTCGAGGTTGGAGGTGGTACCCAGGATGATGAGCTCAGATTTGTCATCATTCAGGCATAGACCATGAGTTGTCATCCATGCCTGGATGATGAGGTGTGTCTTTCGCAGACATCATCGTTCAGATGCACTAAATCTGCTATTTTATTGGAGATTTGTGTTACAGTATTTATTACATTATAACAACCCTTACCTAGAATTGTCTTAAGCGTTACCCACTTATCTGTGCTCTGGAACTAACTGGGCTCACTGGTGCTTACATTGTTGGAGGTCTACCTGAAAGATTCAAATCCTGCTCCTCAGTGCTGCGAGGTGGCCTCACCGTGGTATAAAATACAACGCAAGCAACATGCATGTAATAGCGGTAGGATAAAGTCATGTAACACACACAGCCTCATGCACAGGAAGCCTGAGCGGGGCAGCGGCATGTGCTTTTAGGGAAAACGTCACCAAAATATCACAATCCTCCCCCCACCCTCCCTCTCATTCTGAGTGCTGGGTTTACAATATATAGCAGAATGTGTCCACAGATTCACAGGTGCCTGCCCTATCCTATTGCTCTCCTTCTACATCCACCTTTCACACATCAAGCACAGCACTCATAGCTATAACGAGGAAATCACAGGCATGTTAGATCAGTAT
The DNA here is from genome assembly GCF_040938575.1 of Ambystoma mexicanum. Classification (NCBI taxonomy): domain Eukaryota; kingdom Metazoa; phylum Chordata; class Amphibia; order Caudata; family Ambystomatidae; genus Ambystoma; species Ambystoma mexicanum. The sequence goes on along the minus strand of NC_090937.1, from coordinate 1,555,483,926 downwards.
GCTCCACTCAAAGCCAAGACCGTTTAAAGACTCGCCAAACCATCAGAAATGGTTCTCCCCAGCTTTAGCAGAACTTAAAGTGAACAAAAGACAGGCGGAGCATGCATGGCGGAGAGATAACTCTTTGGAAAACATGACAGCCTGGAAAATTAAAGACAGTCACTGCAAAGCTAAGATTATAGAAGCTAAAAAAAGCTTCTACAATTATCAAATTAATCTTGCAGGGGATCAAACGAAGGAGCTCTTTCGACTCTTTTGGTCTTGGGAAAAACCCGCTGCCACTAGTCCATCTATCAAACCCACAAGGGATGACTGCAAATGAGTGCAGAAAGCCATCGCAGACAAATGACTAAAGGCTCAAAAAAAGATAAGGGAGGAGTCCTTGACAATGCCTCTTTCCTTCCCTTGTAAGCTCCCAAAAGGGCTCCCTATGCTTGGAACCAGATACTTTAACCCAGTCAGACTCACATATGGGGTTCAGGTTGAAGGATTCCTCTATGGCAGAGGTACATGATATTCTCAAAACCATGCATCCTACAAATTGCCGGGAGAATTGCTCCCATCTCAGTACATATTAGAGCACAGGGACATTTTTGTCCCTTTCCTCTGCAGATACGTTCATTTCTCATTCCAAACCTGTGTCATCCCATAGTCTTTTAAGAGTGTTGCTGTTAACCCACTGTTGAAAAAAGTGGGCTTAGAACCAAATGATGCGTCAAATCTTAGACCAATCACAAACACCTTATTTTTTCTCAAATTAATTGACAAGGTTGGCACAGTACAGCTTCAATCCTATGTCTTGGGAGCCGGTTTCCTGCATAGGAAACAGTCAGACTTCCAGAGTTTTCATGGTACCAAGAGTGCATTGCTTGATCTACAGACACATATGCTCTCCTAGTTAGAATATAGCAAGTCAGGGCTGCTGATATTATTGGATTTATCAGCAGCTTTTGACTTTCTCGATCATGGAATCCTCCTTGATCGGACAGCTACCATCGGGGTCTCTCTATGGAGGCAATTAGCTGGCTCAGATAATTTCTTGAGGGTCACCACTCGTGAGTTCACTGGGGCGACAGTGCGTCCGAAGTGGTAATCATCACCTACAGAGTGCCACAGGGGGCTTGTCTCCCCCCCTGTTATTTAACATTTACATCCTCCCACAGTGTAAAGACATGGAGTCGCTAGATCTATTCTTCTGCAACTACTCCGATGATTTCCAACTAGTTTTGGAGATCAGTGGGGATCACAAGAAGGATCAACTGATGCTGGACTCAGTGTACCAGACAATCAAGTGCTGGATGTCCATCAACTGGCTTTGTCTGAACGTGGCTAAGACTGAACTCATGTTGTTCCATCCTCGGCAGGCCTGAGATGGCCTGGGCCACAGATATGCTAGTTTTGAAATCAATGGCAGCCTGATCATGGTAGTGGACCTCCGGCTGGAGATACAGTCACCTCTTGTCCTTCAACTGCCGTCTTCCTTGGCGCCTGGATTCCCTAGGGCTTTGGCGCAGTCCAAATGCAATTACATAACATAACAGTCAAGTCTCGACCGGGCCACATCTCCCAGCTTGGAGGACCTGAATTGCTGTTCAGGTCTTAGCCATGTAGGAACATGTTGAACTTGATCAAAAAGGACCATTTAACTAGCTGGCTGGAGTATGCCTCAGACTCATCATGCAGCCAAACACCAGGTGTTACTGACCACCTATAGTGCATCCAAAGTGCTTCACCTGGACACTCCATTTGATGTCAACCCCGTTTCCAATATACCTTACTTTTGGTAACACAATCTAAGTTCCTACATAGGAGGTGCCAACCCCTCGCCTGGGGCCGTCAATTCAGTGCACTTGAAAGGATCCACACACACCCAAGCTATCGAAATCATTCCTTGGGTCCTTCTGCAGAACCCCACCCCTATGTCTGTGGCATTTGATCAGCTTTCCATCCCCTTATCTTCACCCGACTCCTTCCCATCTGAAGACCAATTTCTGGATCACAATATTGAATTGAATTGATATTTTATTTCTATCATGCTCGTACACCAGTGTTTCAGATCGCGACAAGGCAAGGGAGGGGAATAGGGGAGAACAAAACAACAATCTTACTAGGCCCAGTGACATTGAGAACGCGCAAGTGCATGTCATCTTCCTGAAAAACAGGTTCTCTGAGACTGCTACAGTGGTAATTTGGTGCACTATGAAAGAGCTTATAACATAACATAACACAGTGACATCTTAGGCATAGTCGGTATGCCAAGACATAGCTCTAGATTGGAAGACTCTCCATTTGTACTTTTGAGTCTGTCCTAATTTGTTGAGTTTTCATAAAGCAATGACAACCCTGCTCTTTTGTTAATCTCATCTACGGTCCAGATGCAGTTCAATCTGCTAGGTCCTCTATGATATGTGCGTTAGAAATCTGATCAAATCAAATCAAATCGGATTCTTCACATTGGATTTGGGCCCCCCATTTACAAAAGAAATATGTGCTTCAAGAAGTGGACAACCGCCTCTTCTAAATGTGAAGATGAAAGTTTCTGTTACCTGGATGCCAGACCAGTGCCGGATTATCCATTAGGCCAAGTAGACGCCGGCCTATGGACCCCATTCCTTTTAGGGGTCACGCAACAACAGATCAAAATAAAGCGGTGCATAAAATAAAAAAATTAGTAGGAGATAATTTGCGATGGGGCGCTGACATTTCGACTGCCTCAGCGCCTCCAAAGGGTTTAATGCGGCACTGTGCCAAACTATGGCTTCATGAGGTATATGGCTCTGAGACTGAGTGACTACCAACGAGACGAACCTTCAATGACCATCCACACACACACATAGGTCTTCAAAGGATGGACTCACGACTGTAGAGCCCTCTTCATACATTATGATTTTGTTGCACTGATACCACATCTCAACTGACTGTCGAAGGAGATGAATCCTTCAAGATGTGGCTGAGAAGCGGCCCGTGCAGGTGGAAGGACCCATTGCAATCTAGCTCTCTAAGTGGTCTAACTACAGCAAGCTTTGGAGGCAGATCCTGAGACGTGTCCCCAGAAGCATCTCACATTGAGCCAGGGACACAGCTCCTCAACCTTAAGAAACTTCCTGGGTGCAAGGTAACCTTAGAGAAACAAGCAGCAAAAGGGGTTACAAATTCCACTTCCCACATCCTCCCTTGGATCACCGCTGCAATGCCCTTTTTGAGAGTCGATAACAGCTGGAAAAAGCAATTAAACTACTTTCCACATCTTCTCCCGCATCTGCCACATTGCAATGTGGTGACCTCCCACAGAGCCAGAACACTGCATGGATTTTCTGAACCTGTGTTCCCACACCCTGCAGGGAATCCTTGTGCTGACCCTCAGGGATCTATATTCTGACCCTCATAGACTAAATTGATTTCTATGTGCAGTGGAAAATGGACTGTTGCTTTCAGCAGCACTGCGTGCCCTGTTCCGGCCAAGCGGGCAAGGAACTACAAGGATGCTAATGGCAATATGTCTCGAGGTGGCGAGCAAGTCCTGTAGGTAACAGCCCTCCACACTCATTAAGTGGCCCTAGCTGCGTACAGCCCGTTAACTTAGGTAACAGGCCTTTACTTAGAGGGTTGGCACCAGAAGCGTTGCTAGGGGGTGGCTAAGGTGGCTATAGCCCCGGGTCTTTTGGGTGTTGCCCCAGATAGAAGCTCAGGGGCTACAACCAAAAGGCTAGCATAGCCCTGAGCCCAGACAGTCCCGACATTAGCATAGCCCCATATCTTTTCCAGACCTAGCAACGCCCCTGGTCAGCACGCCACCTCCGGACATATCGCGTCAGTATGTATGATAGCATCCATTTGTAGGCCTGGCTACTTACTTTTTTAAACATACTCACATGTAGAAAAATGTAGCTAGTAAAAGACAACTCTGAATAAATGTTAATGTTGAAGGACATTTGTACCACACACTATCACCACCGGAGTTGTCCCCTGGCGCTATGGCGGCTCTGAAAGAGGGAGGGAAGGTGAGTTAGTGGGTGGAGGCTGGAAAAGTGCAAGAGTGCAGTGATGTGCTGTTGGCAGCCTCAGCCCGGTGGGTCTGTTGGCTGGGCCTGGGGTGTATGCGGCCGGTAGTCGCTGTGTACTGATGTGCGAGTCTATGTGTGTTTTTTGTTTTGTTGTTGCAGTGTAGTGAAGTTTGTGCGGTTTTTTGTGCTGGAGGTTTGTGGTTGTGTTTGGTTTGGAGTTTGCGAAGTGTATGCAGAGGAAGAAATTGTTAGTGGTATTGGTTAGTTGGTATATCTGTCCTGAATTGACCAGTTGGGCTTGCGTAATCTTGCGTAATCTCACCCGATGGGGTGCTTGGGCACCCTGTGCCTCTGAAGGTTCTTACCCATTTTTTCATTCGAGGCCCCTTGAACATCTCGCTGCCTCCTCCGCCCGCTCCATCAACAACCTTGCATACGCCTCACCCCCACCCACATGGCTAGTGCACCTGTCAGTGTCCATACCTAAGTTAGTGTGGTGATTGATAGTATCTCGCATCACTGGTAACTGTGCTATGATATCACAATAACAATACATCTTTGCACTCTCCTGTGTACAGTGTGGCGTTTGTGTGTATCAGCCAGAAAGTGACTGTTAAGGAAAAAGCTGTTAGAGAGTATTTCATGCAACCCACACAGGACAATACAGCATATGGCATATAAGGAGGATTACATAAAGGCTGGATATTACCATGAAGTACCAAGAAGGCAATGGTGGAACATCTTGTGATTGCCCAACCATGTTGACAGGCACAGTAGGAGTTTTGTCTGGTGCCACTAAGTTGCGTAATGATGTGTTTACAGTGCTCAGGTGCATCAGCGAAAGCAAAACAAATTGTGACGATGTCAGGACTAAAAAGTGAGATATGCAAATAACAAAACTCATCAATACAACTATATTTCATAAACTCTAGAAATAACATATTTCTACAAGAGGACATGCATGAGCTTACCCTGTATCTATCTAGATACAATGGGCCTCATTAGGACCTTGGAGGTAGCCGTGCCCTTATTAAGGGCACGGCTGCTGCCGGTAATGAAATTCTACCGGGTCCATGGAATGGGCAATTACCGGGTCATGCCGACCTTGGCGGACCCGGTAATTGCCCATTCCATGGACCCGGTAAAAATAATTCCCCATTGGAATGGGAGGGAGCTAACAACGGGCCCGTTAATAACAGGCCCGTTGTTCGCTCCCTGGTCCCCTCGCGGGACCCGCAAAGGACATCTGGTCTGACCAGACTTCCAGAGCAGGTCCCGCAAAGGGACCTCTTAATAGGGCAGAATGGGTTTTACGGCACTGGCACCTTTACCAGCGCCATTAAACCCATTCCGCCAGGGTCCTAATGAGGCCCAATTTCCCCCCACCAAAACCCTCAACAAGTCTGTGAAAAGCATGTTAAAAAATAAATAAATTGCAACTAATAGCTAGAGACATTGTTAACAAATAAATGAAAAGAAGTGGTAAAACACAAATGCAGATGCAGGAAAAATAGGAAATTGTAGTCATTAAAAAAAATTGAGAATACATGGTGCCACGATTAACGTCTTGGCTAGGACTAGCGTGTAGTTAAAACCCTGACATGCACCTCTTTCCTTGCCTGTTCAAGCATGCAGAACTGTTCATCTGCTGAGTAAAATGCAGAACCGGTTGTCAGGTTCTTCAAGCACAAGCTGGGTAATTGACTTGATGTGTGCACATTAAGAGTAGCATTGCTCACATTGCCTTTCCACTAAAACTTTTCATGACTTCTGCAGCGCCGCAGGTGAGGAATGGAAATGCTCCTCTGTCAAGAGAAACGTCAAGACAACTAATCTTTTTTAACACGTCTTTCTAAAAAACACTTCCTTTCTAAAAGTTCAATTCATGAAATTCCTTAATGTAACTAGTGTATTTATATTTACAATTGGCAGTTGTGTTCAAGGGTTCAAAGGTATATTTGACTTCATTTTGATCTCCAAACCAGGTTGAAAAATAGTGAATAATTATCTACTATTTCTCATACATATGGAGTCAGAGTCTTTAATTGACCAAACAAGCGATGCATTAAAAGTCATGGGGCCTCATTACCTCATTTGAACTGCCGGTCCGCAATAGCTGCGTCCTTGTGCATTCAGCCTTGCTCGAGTGTTAGCCTGTAGTCTGTCACAGTATAAGAAAGTGTTTGTGTTGGAAAAAGGGGGGTAGAACATCTGAATATCCTACGGGGTAGGATGGGGAAAAGGTGTTATAGGGAAGGAGGTACCGCATCTCACCCGTCAGTGTCCCACTTCCACTCCCCAAGGAACCCTCATCCAGGTTATCCTCCTGCACTGCTCACCCCCCCAGTAACTGGATCCAATAGCAATGGCCATGTCCTTGCCACCTGGATGACTGATCCCCGGGGACTAGCGGGTGATACCCTTCATCCATGCGATGTATCCGCATTTGTTTCACAGGGGAACTGGGAAAGGAAGTCCACATTTCCCTGCTGTTTGCCATTTCGGTGTTCCACAGTGAAACAATAGGGTTGTAGGTCTCAAAACCATTGCATGATCAGACGGTTGGAGTATTTGCATTGGCTAATCCAAACTAGGGGTGAGTGGTCTGTAATGAGTGTGTACACCTTCAAGTAGGTTTCTCACATACCCAACCAGCACACAGCATAACCTGCTAGGCTCTGCAGCAAGCTTCCTGCATAGAAAGTGGCAGAAGGTCTCTGTACCTACAACCAAGGACAGGGCAGCTGCTCTAACACACTCCACAGCTGTGGGCCATTTGCCTTAAAGAATGACACAAGCCCATTGAGGGAGCTGGGCGAAGTGCGGCAATGAGCATCTACCGAGGTCCACCTTAAAGGACATTTCTGAGCCTGTCGAGTTCCTTCATCTACAACTGATAGCATTGCTGACTTCGCTTAAAGACATCTGAGACTTCTCGACCAGTCCACCGATCAGCTCTGAGACAGTGATTCCTGACCCGAACTGCTGTGTAAGCCAGCCTGCAGCCATTCGTCCAGCTTAGCTCACCAAACCCTCTTGCCACCTGATACCCGCAGCTGACTCCCATCTCGAACTCTGTTGCAGAAGCCTGCAAAGTGCCCTAAAGCTGATTCAACCCTTTGAAGCACCAGGAACATCTAAAGCGCAAGGTTCATTGTGGTTCTAACCAACTGGTCCTTCTCAGAGGGCTGCTAGAGACATTTTTTATACCCATTGCTCCCTTTGTGCTGAATCCAAGAAACCTAAAACTGTTGTGGTTATTAACCATACCGACCAGCCTGCTGTCAGTGTTGTGAGGGGTCAGTAATGCAGGGCGGAGAACTGCTTATATGATTCTCAATATTAAGCATTTTATTAAAAGATGCAAAATAATTTATTGCTAAGCCTACTCTATCAGGGAGAGCCCTACCGTTTCTAAGTACTAAGGGAATCACTCCTAACAGAAACAAACTGGCCCTAAAACATATAAAATACATTAATAACAACATAAAAGAATGAATAATAAACAACTGGTAATATGGATGAACTTCACCTGTCCTGGGTAAAACCCTTCCCCAGGATTGTTCAAAGTCAATTGTCTCAAATGTTCAAACAAAAGAACAAAGTCTTGAGCCAGTTCTTGAAAGTTCAGAATAAAACAAAGGTTCACCAAAATAAATCAACTGGTAAGAGTCCTTCAGCTTCCAGTTTAAAATGATCCCTTTCCCAATTCAGCCAAGGAAACAGCACCAATGGTATTCCTGGATGTCGGCCTTCCAGGACAGCTTTGTTACAGTTCAGAAAATAGATGAGCCACTTCTTCTTCTACAAATTTACAATTATTCATTAACTCTACAGTATAGCTGGTATAATTGTCAGGATGCTTATTCTTGGGTTGTTGCACTCCTCTTAACAACCCTCTTTTCTACTATTGTTAATATGGAAACCAACTCCTTGGTTCCAACTCCTTGGTTCCACAGTGTACTACTACCACCATCAAGTTGAATATGGCATCTGTTGACAGTCTTATACCCAACCACAGCCCTGGTACTTCTACTTCAACTTTAAATATGAGAATAGTCAGGCATGTTAAAGAAAAGCCATTTCAACCTAACCAGTTAGGCAAGGCACTCTTCTTTTCTATACTCTATGAAAAGGTTAGCCTCTTTACCTTTTCAGTGTGCTTTACTGCCACTTCAGGTTAATCTTCTTAAATGTAGTTAATTCCCTTCCCCAGCTTTATTTACAACATCTTGGCTAAAGTTGTTACCTTGAAGTTGTAATGCCACACTACTTGCTTCAAATAACAATATCTCACTTATATAGGATACTGAACTACTTTTCGCGCATGTTGGATTGCTTTTAAACAGGGTTTTCTTCAGCCTGGAAAGGGTTCGCTCTTGGCGTGGCCATTGCTTGTTTTCTTCATACATACAACAACTTCTTCTGTTAAAGAATGTTTGTTCTTAAAGTTACAAGGCTCAGTCTTCAAAGGAAAATTGCTTTTAGGTACAGGCGGCAACTCTTTCAGGTAGATATTCAGCTTGATTGCCTGTAAAGGTTTGCATTAATTGGTCACACATGTAAGTGATTTCAATCCCGCACACAACCAAGTCACGCCCAGCGTGTAGTGCACAACTGAAACCCTCATTTATTTTTATCTACAAGTTCAATATTCTGAACGATATACCATTCATATCACACCCTTCTCCTCGAACCCCTGACCCCCCCGTCACACTGAACCAGGAATCAGGCTAGTTTGCAAAGGTAAATATTATTTATGTATTTAAAATGTAATCAACATATATTTTAATAGGGAAACAACAATCACCAATGGGGTGACAGAACACTGAATATTTTTTTAGTACACCAGGAGTCAATATAATGAGAGCAAAAACAATTGCAGCACAGAAAAATAATACTTTTGTGTTGGTTTGGTATAGATGGCACTATGGTTAGGGGTTCCCCTTGCAACATCCCTTAACACCCCAATAGGCAATTAAATAGATGTGAGGAGAGAACAGGTATTCAGGAATAGCACAAATCAAGCAGAATATCACTCCCACCTTCCCCCTTCAAACGCAAGAGTAAAACGGAATTGACTTTTTAGCTGTCAGCATGGCTTTGAAATTGTCTTTAGAATTGACTGGGCAACAACACCAAATATGGTCAAAAATACTTAAATTATTATAAATTCCTATGGGAGCCGCATTGAACAGTTGCACACAATCACAAACAATGATTTAGTCAAAAGAAAACATCTGAAATATCAAAGTCCAAGTTGGAAGCAGTTTAAAACGAATGCACATGTGTAAAAACCTTTCAGAATTTGAATTTGCGGTTTTGGTCTCTATGGATAGCTAAGGATGTTAGATACAAGTAGGAGTTAAAATTTCGCTTCTATCATAAAACCCGAGTGAGTTATAGAGGTTTAGTAAAAGACGTTTTGTAAAATAGGCACTAGAATGGAAAACAGAAATTCGGGTTAGAAATGACAGGTAGGGTTTCTGATGCTATATTAAAGACTACAAAAAGGAGAATGCCACACAGGAAGGTCATTCACGGCCACTCATAACAGTTCATGTGTGATACTCTAGTTTCCATCTGGTTTGGGAATACCTTTTCTTAAAAAATCAATGAGAAGTTAGGATTTAGGAACACAGATGAGAAAAGTGTCAGCACAAAGATAGTTCTTGCAATACTATGGTTCTGAATAAAAAATGGGATGGGTGTGAGATTGGGATCACACAATGCAGATATATTAGGGTCACTTTTCTCCCTATTAATACTTACAAAATAAGTTATTAATTTGGACCGTCAGTTCTGGTCATGGATTGGATCTGTCAAGGAAGAACAGCACATCAAGCACAGTACTGGATCAGCTATGCCGGTCACCGGATTTGCACAGAATCTGCCCTCCTTGTTTGTGGATATTTCAATCAGCTGGATAGTGAGTTCCTCAGGCAAGCCTTGTGGTGGCAAGCCAGAGAATTTCAGGATACTAGCTCAAAAGGCCTTCTCACACCACAGCGCTTCACTGGGTTGCAAGAATGAGTTTGAGGATTAAGCCTTGCAGAAAGTCAATAGATCTCTACTTCTTGGCATCGTGGGTCTCTCTATGGAGGCAATTAGCTGGCTCAGATAATTTCTTGAGGGTCACCACTCGTGAGTTCACTGGGGCGACAGTGCGTCCGAAGTGGTAATCATCACCTACAGAGTGCCACAGGGGGCTTGTCTCCCCCCCCCCTGTTATTTAACATTTACATCCTCCCACAGTGTAAAGACATGAAGTCGCTAGATCTATTCTTCTGCAACTACTCCGATGATTTCCAACTAGTTTTGGAGATCAGTGGGGATCACAAGAAGGATCAACTGATGCTGGACTCAGTGTACCAGACAATCAAGTGTTGGACGTCCACCAACTGGCTTTGTAAGAACGCGGCTAAGAATGAACTCATGTTGTTCCATCTTCGGCAGGCCAGAGATGGCCTGGGCCACAGATATGCTAGTTTTGAAATCGATGGCAGCCTGATCATGGTAGTGGACCTCCGGCTGGAGATACAGTCACCTCTTGTCCTTCAACTGCCGTCTTCCTTGGCGCCTGGATTCCCTAGGGCTTTGGCGCAGTACAAATGCAATAACATAACATAACAGTCAAGTCTCGACCGGGCCACATCTCCCAGCTTGGGGGACCTGAATTGCTGTTCAGGTCTTGGCCATGTAGGAACATGTTGAACGTGATCAAAAAGGACCATTTAACTAGCTGGTTGGAGTATGCCTCAGACTCATCATGCAGCCAAACACCAGGTGTTACTAACCACCTATAGCGCATCCAAAGTGCTTCACCTGGACACTCCATTTGATGTCAACCCCGTTTCCAATATACCTTACTTTTGGTAACACAATCTAAGTTCATGCATAGGAGGTGCCAACCCCTCGCCTGGGGCCGTCAATTCAGTGCACTTTAAAGGATCCACACACACCCAAGCTATCGAAATCATTCCTTGGGGCCTTCTGCAGAACCCCATCCCTATGTCTGTGGCATTTGATCAGCTTTCCATCCCCTTATCTTCACCCGACTCCTTCCCATCTGAAGACCAATTTCTGGATCACAATATTGAATTGAATTGATATTTTATTTCTATCATGCTCGTACACCAGTGTTTCAGAGCGCGACAAGGCAAGGGAGGGGAATAGGGGAGAACAAACCAACGATCTTACTAGGCCCAGTGACATTGAGAACGCGCAAGTGCATGTCATCTTCCTGAAAAACAGGGTCTCTGAGACTGCTACAGTGGTAATTTGGTGCACTATGAAAGAGCTTATAACATAACATAACACAGTGACATTTTAGGCATAGTCGGTATGCCAAGACATAGCTCTAGATTGGAAGACTCTCCATTTGTACTTTTGAGTCTTTCCTAATTTGTTGAGTTTTCATAAAGCAATGACAACCCTGCTCTTTTGTTAATCTCATCTACGGCCCAGATGCAGTTCAATCTGCTAGGTCCTCTATGATATGTGCGTTAGAAATCTGATCAAATCAAATCAAATCGGATTCTTCACATTGGATTTGGGCCCCCCATTTACAAAAGAAATATGTGCTTCAAGAAGTGGACAACCGCCTCTTCTAAATGTGAAGATGAAAGTTTCTGTTACCTGGATGCCAGACCAGTGCCGGATTATCCATTAGTCCAAGTAGACGCCGGCCTATGGACCCCCCTCCTTTTAGGGGTCACGCAACAACAGATCAAAATAAAGCGGTGCATAAAATAAAAAAATTAGCAGGAGATAATTTGCGATGGGGCGCTGACATTTCGACTGCCTCAGCGCCTCCAAAGGGTTTAATGCGGCACTGTGCCAAACTATGGCTTCATGAGGTATATGGCTCTGGGACTGACTGACTACCAACGAGACGAACCTTCAATGACCATCCACACACACACATAGGTCTTCAAAGGATGGACTCACGACTGTAGAGCCCTCTTCATACATTATAATTTTGTTGCACTGATACCACATCTCAACTGACTGTCGAAGGAGATGAATCCTTCAAGATGTGGCTGAGAAGCGGCCCATGCAGGTGGAAGGACCCATTGCAATCTAGCTCTCTAAGTGGTCTAACTACAGCAAGCTTTGGAGGCAGATCCTGAGACGTGTCCCCAGAAGCATCTCACATTGAGCCAAGGACACAGCTCCTCAACCTTAAGAAACTTCCTGGGTGCAAGGTAACCTTAGAGAAACAAGCAGCAAAAGGGGTTACAAATTCCACTTCCCACATCCTCCCTTGGATCACCGCTGCAATGCCCTTTTTGAGAGTCGATAACAGCTGGAAAAAGCAATTAAACTACTTTCCACATCTTCTCCCGCATCTGCCACATTGCAATGTGGTGACCTCCCACAGAGCCAGAACACTGCATGGATTTTCTGAACCTGTGTTCCCACACCCTGCAGGGAATCCTTGTGCTGACCCTCAGGGATCTATATTCTGACCCTCATAGACTAAATTGATTTCTATGTGCAGTGGAAAATGGACTGTTGCTTTCAGCAGCACTGCGTGCCCTGTTCCGGCCAAGCGGGCAAGGAACTACAAGGATGCTAATGGCAATATGTCTCGAGGTGGCGAGCAAGTCCTGTAGGTAACAGCCCTCCACACTCATTAAGTGGCCCTAGCTGCGTACAGCCCGTTAACTTAGGTAACAGGCCTTTACTTAGAGGGTTGGCACCAGAAGCGTTGCTAGGGGGTGGCTAAGGTGGCTATAGCCCCGGGTCTTTTGGGTGTTGCCCCAGATAGAAGCTCAGGGGCTACAACCAAAAGGCTAGCATAGCCCTGAGCCCAGACAGTCCCGACATTAGCATAGCCCCATATCTTTTCCAGACCTAGCAACGCCCCTGGTCAGCACGCCACCTCCGGACATATCGCGTCAGTATGTATGATAGCATCCATTTGTAGGCCTGGCTACTTACTTTTTTAAACATACTCACATGTAGAAAAATGTAGCTAGTAAAAGACAACTCTGAATAAATGTTAATGTTGAAGGACATTGGTACCACACACTATCACCACCGGAGTGGTCCCCTGGCGCTATGGCGGCTCTGAAAGAGGGAGGGAAGGTGAGTTAGTGGGTGGAGGCTGGAAAAGTGCAAGAGTGCAGTGATGTGCTGTTGGCAGCCTCAGCCCGGTGGGTCTGTTGGCTGGGCCTGGGGTGTATGCGGCCGGTAGTCGCTGTGTACTGATGTGCGAGTCTATGTGTGTTTTTTGTTTTGTTGTTGCAGTGTAGTGAAGTTTGTGCGGTTTTTTGTGCTGGAGGTTTGTGGTTGTGTTTGGTTTGGAGTTTGCGAAGTGTATGCAGAGGAGGAAATTGTTAGTGGTATTGGTTAGTTGGTATATCTGTCCTGAATTGACCAGTTGGGCTTGCGTAATCTTGCGTAATCTCACCCGATGGGGTGCTTGGGCACCCTGTGCCTCTGAAGGTTCTTACCCATTTTTTCATTCGAGGCCCCTTGAACATCTCGCTGCCTCCTCCGCCTGCTCCATCAACAACCTTGCATACGCCTCACCCCCACCCACATGGCTAGTGCACCTGTCAGTGTCCATACCTAAGTTAGTGTGGTGATTGATAGTATCTCGCATCACTGGTAACTGTGCTATGATATCACAATAACAATACATCTTTGCACTCTCCTGTGTACAGTGTGGCGTTTGTGTGTATCAGCCAGAAAGTGACTGTTTAGGAAAAAGCTGTTAGAGAGTATTTCATGCAACCCACACAGGACAATACAGCATATGGCATATAAGGAGGATTACATAAAGGCTGGATATTACCATGAAGTACCAAGAAGGCAATGGTGGAACATCTTGTGATTGCCCAACCATGTTGACAGGCACAGTAGGAGTTTTGTCTGGTGCCACTAAGTTGCGTAATGATGTGTTTACAGTGCTCAGGTGCATCAGCGAAAGCAAAACAAATTGTGACGATGTCAGGACTAAAAAGTGACATATGCAAATAACAAAACTCATCAATACAACTATATTTCATTTAACTTTATTATGACTGGTCAAGTTGGCAATAAACTCTAGAAATAACATATTTCTACAAGAGGACATGCATGAGCTTACCCTGTATCTATCTAGATACAATGGGCCTCATTAGGACCTTGGAGGTAGCCGTGCCCTTATTAAGGGCACGGCTGCTGCCGGTAATGAAATTCTACCGGGTCCATGGAATGGGCAATTACCGGGTCATGCCGACCTTGGCGGACCCGGTAATTGCCCATTCCATGGACCCGGTAAAAATAATTCCCCATTGGAATGGGAGGGAGCTAACAACGGGCCCGTTAATAACAGGCCCGTTGTTAGCTCCCTGGTCCCCTCGCGGGACCTGCAAAGGACATCTGGTCTGACCAGACTTCCAGAGCAGGTCCCGCAAGGGGACCTCTTAATAGGGCAGAATGGGTTTAACGGCACTGGCACCTTTACCAGCGCCATTAAACCCATTCCGCCAGGGTCCTAATGAGGCCCAATTTCCCCCCACCAAAACCCTCAACAAGCCTGTGAAAAGCATGTTAAAAAATAAATAAATTGCAACTAATAGCTAGAGACATTGTTAACAAATAAATGAAAAGAAGTGGTAAAAACACAAATGCAGATGCAGGAAAAATAGGAAATTGTAGTCATTAAAAAAAATTGAGAATACATGGTGCCACGATTAACGTCTTGGCTAGGACTAGCGTGTAGTTAAAACCCTGACATGCACCTCTTTCCTTGCCTGTTCAAGCATGCAGAACTGTTCATCTGCTGAGTAAAATGCAGAACCGGTTGTCAGGTTCTTCAAGCACAAGCTGGGTAATTGACTTGATGTGTGCACATTAAGAGTAGCATTGCTCACATTGCCTTTCCACTAAAACTTTTCATGACTTCTGCAGCGCCGCAGGTGAGGAATGGAAATGCTCCTCTGTCAAGAGAAACGTCAAGACAACTAATCTTTTTTAACACGTCTTTCTAAAAAACACTTCCTTTCTAAAAGTTCAATTCATGAAATTCCTTAATGTAACTAGTGTATTTATATTTACAATTGGCAGTTGTGTTCAAGGGTTCAAAGGTATATTTGACTTCATTTTGATCTCCAAACCAGGTTGAAAAATAGTGAATAATTATCTACTATTTCTCATACATATGGAGTCAGAGTCTTTAATTGACCAAACAAGCGATGCATTAAAAGTCATGGGGCCTCATTACGACTCTGGCGGTAGCCGTGCCTGTAATACAGAGGATAGCTCAGGGGCAACGTGCTTGTCTTCAAAAGAAAACAGCGAGGTTCGATCCCCGTGTCCGCGCTTAGGACACCAGTGGGTATTACGTGTGTTATAAATAACCAATTACAGTGTGCTACTACTTCTGGTAGTCACTTGTGCAAGCAAGTCAACAGTATTGAACTGTTCGCCACTTCCTCTGGTCCTTTTTTCAATCGCAGCAGTGTCGGACTGGGACAAGAAATAGGCCCAGTCACCCAAAAAAAAGTGCCCCACCCCTTGCCTCAAAAAAGTGTCCCACCCCTCGCCTCACGACCCTTGACCTCTGATGACATCACCGGAAGGGATGTCATTTGACCCCAACCCCAAAGTGACATCCCGGGAAGCGATGAAACACAACCTTTCACCCCTTGACAAAACAAGAAATGGCATCAAATAGCATTGTACCTAAGTACAATAAATTACTGTGAATCCAAGCAGACGTCCAAGGCCAAATGATAATATGTTATTGTATAGCACTTACGCGTAAGCTCTTTTTTAAAGAACAAACATGCATACAATATAACTCAACCTGTGTTGATACTCATTTTTCGACCTAAGAGGGATGAAAGGCTTTTTGAAAAGAAAATGGAAAAAAAATATATATTTTTTCATTGTTTTTTCTCCAAACCGGCCCAGGCATGGCCAGAAACCAGCCCCCACTCCCCAGGGACGATTTCGGACTGGCCACAGGCCGAAAGGCCGAGGGTCCAATCCGACCCTGGATCACAATAATATTCTGAAACTTCATTGCTTACCACAATAACATTCGACCATGCTGAAAGACCTTTTGCTTGCCGAATTTCCGATGTCAGACAGTGAAGGCAATTGGTCCATGGTTAATTTTGTATCGCCTATAAATGCAGACCTTCTAATGTCTTTATCTCATGATTTTTTGTGAATGGGTTATCAATTTATATTTCCTTCTCATAATGACAAGATTAGTGATGCTGTTACTATTATGGAGAAGGATGTCACCTATGTACACTTAGGGTAGCCTGTCTTAAGTACCAAGAATGTGCTTATGAGGGTAGCTTGTCCTCTTCAGACAGACAATCAGATCTCACAACGAGATCAAAGATAAGCTCCACCGAGTTTAAGGTATGTATGATAGCAACACTTTGGTGGACATCTGCCGCAGCAATGGCTATCCATCCATACACACTTTAGAAGGCAGCTACGACTATGTGAGGAATTCGATCATCCGCCTGGTGGGCGTGCGCTCGCCTGGGCTTTTTGAAATGTGTAATTAAATGGAATGATAGTAGACCAATCTCAGGAAAATGTATGTGGCAATCCACACACATTTGTCCTATGCTCACTCCACAACAAATGCATAGACCTGTATTCTGTGCGTGAACACAGCTTGCAGGCACAGTCTGCCCTGTCACATTTAGTTGGAATGGGACAGCAGGTGTATATCATGTCATCTCCAGAAAGGGAGAGGACCAAGCTTCCCCCTGCTATGACCAGCCTGATTAACTACAAAGGCTCAATGGATCCACCCTGCTCCTTTGTTAGGCATTGCAGATGATGGCACTGATTAACATACCGATTTGGATACTGCAAACAGGCACAAATGGGGCCTGGCTGCAGAGGTTAAGAAAGGAGACAGTAATCCCAACAACCTTTCATATGTAACTGTGTCACCCTGAAGCCAGCTCCCATCCTCAGTATCAATGACAGTGAGCTGTCATGTCTGGGACTGCTGTTTACAGTAAGTCACCCGCTAGGGGGTCCCTATTCATAAGGTAAGAGAATGCTGTTTGCAGTATCCGCAGGGTCTGGTCTCACCGCAGCTTCAAGGGAGCCCTGCCGCTTTAATAGGGACCAAATAGAGAAGGCCATTAACCAGAGAGACTCTTTGATCAACAATAAGTAGGAAGATGGGTGGGAGTTAGTTTCACAAGAGAGTGTGGCCAGAGATCATTCTGCTTTGAGAGGGCCTCTGCCATTTTAGTTCTGGGGTATCCCTTATTTCTGTTTTCAACCCCTTACCTTTCCTATTGCAAAGCACTCTGGTTATAACGTCACGCGTACAAGAGATTGTTGATAGGGACACCAGTTCTGATTAATTAAGGTAGGCTTAGCCTACACCAATCACTGTGGTCCACTTGGCTTTAAAAGACGGCAGAGCCCCTCTTTTGGCAGATCATCTGAAGACTTTGCAAGAAGCAGCAAGAAGAACTCAACCTTGGCTGAAGGTGCAGTCTGCCTTACAGCTTCTGCCAGTGAAGGAAGGCCAGGATCTCCAAAGCGGGAGCCAACATCCCCCACACCCCTAAACATCTCCCAGGGAGATACAGAATTCAGAGAACCCTCCAGCCGCTTCAGAACTGGTACCGACAAGGAACTCATGGTGGCAACAGTAAAGAGAGACATAAGTGATCACAGTTCAAGGGTGTTTATTAAACTGTATAATGAGTGAGAAAAATATCTAAATCTAATAGGAAAGCAGTCCTAGTGGTGTTGTGTCAAATAAAAAGGGTCTATACTAAAAAACTTATTGCAAAGCTTTACAACTAAGTTACAAAAAATAGTGTGGGATAATGTTCTCAAGAAAAGAAAGACGTGTTCACCAGAATGGTATGGCTGGGTCTCCCTTGCCCAGGCTTTTAGCACAGGACAAGGCAGGATCTTTGAGCACAGCACACTCCTGGGTCTTGCCAGCACAAGGTTACAGTTCCTTTCAACGTTGCCGGGACCTTCCGGGGGCCAAGTTTCTTTCCTGCAAAAGTCTCTTGCCTTAGAAGGCCGGCTGTTCCAAAAACAATACACAAACAAAAGTTCTTTTGGCAGTGCTTTCATGTTGGGCAGCTGCTCTTCGTCTCTTGGATCTCCTCAGCCTTGCTCTGATCCATCTTGCAACATTAGCCTCCCTCAATCGGGTTCACTACAGCCTTTCACTCAAAAACGTATCACTCAATGTCCTTTTCACCAACTATCCATTGTGGACATCCCTCAGCCGGGTTCACACTTGGCGCCACAATATGCAAGGGTATATTACTATTTACCCTCAATTCGCAGGCATCTCTCTGTCAGGTTCAATTTTGCCAGTTTCACAGTTCAATCAGTTTTCTCTCATCTGTCAAAGACTTTCGAGTGTACAAGGGATTTTACTCGACCCTCATAGGACCACTTTGACACTTTACACTTGCCTCGCCTAAGGCCTATTGGTCTTCGTAGTTTCAACAAAACAACACAACCCAAAAGGGCTTCAGTCAGAGTCCTTTGTATGTGCACCCCACGACGCCTGACCACTCTGCTTCTGAACCTTTTACAAGGGTTTCTTTAAAGTTCAATTACACAAGTTCTTTGTTGAAAAAGGTTGCTGCCTGCAACCTTGGGCCCAGCACAGTTCGGTTTTGCTATCTGTCTTCTCTGACTCACCGGCTGTGCTGAACTGTTGAAGTTTCTGGTCTTGGGAGTCAAGGATGGCATCACAGCAGCAGGGACTTCAACCTGCTTTGGCTATCAGCACGGGAGGGCCCTGTGTGCCATTGACACCTGTCACACCACACACCAGCTGGAGTTACTGGACTTCTGATTTCCCTTTCGGAGGATAAGTGGGTCTGAGTTGATAAGGGAAAGGGCAATTCCCTCCTCCTTGTCCCTCCAGGTCTCTCAGCCTTTCTCCTCCATTTGAACTGCCGGTCCGCAATAGCTGCGTCCTTGTGCATTCAGCCTTGCTCGAGTGTTAGCCTGTAGTCTGTCACAGTATAAGAAAGTGTTTGTGTTGGAAAAAGGGGGGTAGAGCATCTGAATATCCTACCGGGTAGGATGGGGAAAAGGTGTTATAGGGAAGGAGGTACCGCATCTCACCCGTCAGTGTCCCACTTCCACTCCCCGAGGAACCCTCATCCAGGTTATCCTCCTGCACTGCTCACCCCCCCAGTAACTGGATCCAATAGCAATGGCCATGTCCTGGCCACCTGGATGACTGATCCCCGGGGACTAGCGGGTGATACCCTTCATCCATGCGATGTATCCGCATTTGTTTCACAGGGGAACTGGGAAAGGAAGTCCACATTTCCCTGCTGTTTGCCATTTCGGTGTTCCACAGTGAAACAATAGGGTTGTAGGTCTCAAAACCATTGCATGATCCGACGGTTGGAGTCTTTGTATTGGCTAATCCAAACTAGGGGTGAGTGGTCTGTAATGAGTGTGTACACCTTCAAGTAGGTTTCTCACATACCCAACCAGCACACAGCATAACCTGCTAGGCTCTGCAGCAAGCTTCCTGCATAGAAAGTGGCAGAAGGTCTCTGTACCTACAACCAAGGACAGGGCAGCTGCTCTAACACACTCCACAGCTGTGGGCCATTTGCCTTAAAGAATGACACAAGCCCATTGAGGGAGCTGGGAGAAGTGCGGCAATGAGCATCTACCGAGGTCCACCTTAAAGGACATTTCTGAGCCTGTCGAGTTCCTTCATCTACAACTGATAGCATTGCTGACTTCGCTTAAAGACATCTGACACTTCTCGACCAGTCCACCGGTCAGCTCTGAGACAGTGATTCCTGACCCGAACTGCTGTGTAAGCCAGCCTGCAGCCGTTCGTCCAGCTTAGCTCACCAAACCCTCTTGCCACCTGATACCCGCAGCTGACTCCCATCTTGAACTCTGTTAAAGAAGCCTGCAAAGTGCCCTAAAGCTGATTCAACCCTTTGAAGCACCTGGAACATCTAAAGCGCAAGGGTAATTGTGGTTCTAACCAACTGGTCCTTCCCAGAGGGCTGCTAGAGACATTTTTTATACCCATTGCTCCCTTTGTGCTGAATCCAAGAAACCTAAAACTGTTGTGGTTATTAACCATACCGACCAGCCTGCTGTCAGTGTTGTGAGGGGTCAGTAATGCAGGGCGGAGAACTGCTTCTATGATTCTCAATATTAAGCATTTTATTAAAAGATGCAAAATAATTTATTGCTAAGCCTACTCTATCAGGGAGAGCCCTACCGTTTCTAAGTACTAAGGGAATCACTCCTAACAGAAACAAACTGGCCCTAAAACATATAAATAAAATACATTAATAACAATCATAAAAGAATGAATAATAAACAACTAGTAATATGGATGAACTTCACCTGTCCTGGATAAAACCCTTCCCCAGGATTGTTCAAAGTCAATTGTCTCAAATGTTCAAACAAAAGAACAAAATCTTGAACCAGTTCTTGAAAGTTCAGAATAAAACAAAGGTTCACCAAAATAAATCAACTGGTAACAGTCCTTCAGCTTCCAGTTTAAAAAGATCCCTTTCCCAATTCAGCCAAGGAAACAGCACCAATGGTATTCCTGGATGTCGGCCTTCCAGGACAGCTTTGTTACAGTTCAGAAAATAGATGATCCACTTCTTCTTCTACACATTTACAATTATTCATTACCTCTGCAGTATAGCTGGTATAATTGTCAGGATGCTTATTCTTGGGTTGTTGCACTCCTCTTAACCCTCTTTTCTACTATTGTTAATATGGAAACCAACTCCTTGGTTCCAACTCCTTGGTTCCACAGTGTACTACTACCACCATCAAGTTTAATATGGCATCTGTTGACAGTCTTATACCCAACCACAGCCCTGGTACTTCTACTTCAACTTTAAATATGAGAATAGTCAGGCATGTTAAAGAAAAGCCATTTCAACCTAACCAGTTAGGCAAGGCACTCTTCTTTTCTATACTCTATGAAAAGGTTTGCCTCTTTACCTTTTCAGTGTGCTTTACTGCCACTTCAGGTTAATCTTCTTAAATGTAGTTAATTCCCTTCCCCAGCTTTATTTACAACATCTTGGCTAAAGTCGTTACCTTGAAGTTGTAATGCCACACTACTTGCTTCAAATAACAATATCTCACTTATATAGGATACTGAACTACTTTTCGCGCATGTTGGATTGCTTTTAAACAGGGTTTTCTTAGCCTGAAAAGGGTTCGCTCTTGGCGTGGGCATTGCTTGTTTTCTTCATACATACAACAACTTCTTCTGTTAAAGAATGTTTGTTCTTAAAGTTACAAGGCTCAGTCTTCAAAGGAAAATTGCTTTTAGGTACAGGAGGCAACTCTTTCAGGTAGATATTCAGCTTGATTGCCTGTAAAGGTTTGCATTCCTATTTATTACACAGAGATACTTTCTACTCCGGTCAGGGAGTCTTAATTGGTCACACATGTAAGTGATTTCAATCCGGCACACAACCAAGTCACGCCCAGCGTGTAGTGCACAACTGAAACCCTTATTTATTTTTATCTACAAGTTCAATATTCTGAACGATATACCACTCATATTACACCCTTCTCCTCGAACCCCTGATCCCCCCGTCACACTGAACCAGGAATCAGGCTAGTTTGCAAAGGTAAATATTATTTATGTATTTAAAATGTAATCAACATATATTTTAATAGGTAAACAACAATCACCAATGGGGTGACAGAACACTGAATAGTTTTTTTAGTACACCAGGAGTCAATATAATGAGCGCAAAAACAATTGCAGCACAGAATAATAATACTTTTGTGTTGGTTTGGTATAGATGGCACTATGGTTAGGGGTTCCCCTTGCAACATCCCTCAACACCCCAATAGGCAATTAAATAGATGTGAGGAGAGAACAGGTATTCAGGAATAGCACAAATCAAGCAGAATATCACTCCCACCTTCCCCCTTCAAACGCAAGAGTAAAACGGAATTGACTTTTTAGCTGTCAGCATGGCTTTGAAATTATCTTTAGAATTGACTGGGCAAAAACACCAAATATGGTCAAAAATACTTAAATTATTATAAATTCCTATGGGAGCCGCATTGAACAGTTGCACACAATCACAAACAATGATTTAGTCAAAAGAAAACATCTGAAATATCAAAGCCCAAGTTGGAAGCAGTTTAAAACGAATGCACATGTGTAAAAACCTTTCAGAAGTTGAATTTGCGGTTTTGGTCTCTATGGATAGCTAAGGATGTGAGATACAAGTAGGAGTAGAAATTTCGGTTCTATCATAAAAACTGAGGGAGTTATACCGGTTTTAGTAAAAGATGTTTCGTAAAGTAGGCGCGAGAATGGAAAACAGAAATTTGGGTTAGAAATGACAGGTAAGGTTTCTGATGTTATATTAAAGACTGCAAAAAGGAGAATGTCACACAGGAAGGTCATTCACGGCTGCTCATAACAGTTCATGTTGTGATACTCTAGTTTCCGTTTGGTTTTGGAATCACTCTTCTTAACCAATCAATAAGAAGTTAGGATTTAGGAACACAGATGAGAAAAGTGTCAGCACAAAGATAGTTCTTGCAATACCATGGTTCTGAATAAAAAATGGGATGGGTTTGAGATTGGGATCACACAATGCAGATATATTAGGGTCACTTTTCTGCCTATTAATACTTACAAAATAAGTTATTAATTTGGACCGTCAGTTCTGGTCATGGATTGGATCTGTCAAGGAAGAACAGCACATCAAGCACGGTACTGGATCAGCTATGCCGGTCACCGGATTTGCACATAATCTGCCCTCCTTGTTTGTGAATATTTCAATCAGCTGGATAGTGAGTTCCTCAGGCAAGCCTTGTGGTGGCAAGCCAGAGAATTTCAGGATACTAGTTCAAAAGGCCTTCTCACACCACAGCGCTTCACTGTGTTGCAAGAATAAGTTTGAGGATTAAGCCTTGCAGAAAGTCAATAGATCTCTACTTCTTGGCATCTTGATCTGGATGGATGTTAAAGCTGGATGTACAATGCTGGATCAGAGTGCTTCGCCGGAATCAAGAAAGTGAGTGAATCAGTGAGTCCTATGTTTTGTCAGCTGTCTCTATTTATCCTTTAAAATGACATCACAAAATGGGTGTATGGGCCGGCTTAACTAAGCCTGCCCCTGTGAGCTGGGATTGGATCAAAACCTCATCTCTGCCTTGCAACTAAATGATTGAATTAAGGCCGGATTATGTCACATTTTATGGTTTGCTTTACAGTTTTTAGAAACCTCCCTTTAGCGAATGGTCTCAAAATCAGATTTTCCCTAAATACATATTTCTACAATGGTCGCTTTTACACAAATCAAACACAAAGATGCCATATTTTATGTAGTATCTGCTCATCAAAATCCTGCAGCTGTGGGATCTTGTTTCACCTTTCTACAGAATTTTGTCCTTGTCGCCATGAACACATTTTCGAAATTTTCTGCAAATTACCACAATTCTGCGCGTTCAACATGGGGATATGCGTGTACATTTTCACAATTCTAGTATTAATACATTTCACATGAAACCACATATATTGCCATTCCTGTCCAGAACATGTGCAGCCAAACATTAGACTAACAGATATGCCCTTGGTATAGTTTTCACCACTTTGAACCACAAGTTATGAGTCTTTCAAAATTGTTCTTTGTTCATGCTTAACAGCAAATGGTCCACCCATTTGTGTCTCCCTGCAGTCCCGGTGTTTGTCTCTTCCAGGAGCAGTTTATGGCACCTTTCACACCTCTGTTTCCTGGGCTGAAGCTCTGCCATTGTTCCTTCTCTTTCTGTAGACAAAAGTCTGGGCTAACCCGCAATTAGCATCTCCCAGTGAGTTTCAGCTGAGAGGATTTTCCCTCCCCCTGGAGGAAACCTGCTTTTCCAATTCTTGCAGCTCAGCCAGGTCAATTTATTCTTAATTAAAATCCAGCAAAACCAAACCTATTGCACCAAATCACATAAATACATGACTTTCTTAGCTTTCAATCTGTGGGATCAAAAACACAACTAAGATCCGTATTCCTTTCAGCAAAAATCCTTTTTATGTTTGCTAAGCCGGCAGACTTTTAGTTTAATACTTTGAAGTTATCAGGAGCTCATCTGACAGCTGTCATCCACAGGTAGCCCAAGGTACTGCACACAGATTTTGACAGGGGCTGTAAGTTTACAGACAATCTGGTTTTTCTAACATTAGGACTTTTATGTTCACGATACTTCATAAGATTACATGAATTTTATCACTGAGCAACATTTTGGATGTTGAAAAGTGTTGTGTTATAGGCATTTTAGAGTTTTTATCACCAAAGCAAATGTCATTTGTAGGCACATTTTTGAGTTTCGATTGCAAAGTGCTACTTCTCCCTCTGTACTCTGTTTGCTGGTCATGGAGCCCAATGGCACATTTTCTGCTGTGTGTGCTCTACCTCACCACATATGCACCATGGGTGGCAGGTTGTGCATCCATCTTTTTGTGTGTTACAGAACGTGTTTTTTTGTAGGTTTTTGGCACACACAAGAGTTTTGGCGCCATTGTTGCAGTTTCTTTCACCATAACTAGCAGGGTGATGCCGCATAGCACAGTGGAGTGGGTCAATACATCCCACAGAGCCCCCCCTCCCGACTTGGTTTTGACCTCCCATCATGGGGAAGTCGGCAGATTGGGATGTTCTTTTCGGTCTATGTGGAGAAATTTAGTCACTTCTCCCATCAGTGATTGGGGCAACACACTCTCCTTGCTGGTTCTGGTTGGGAGTATTGCTGGTTCTGGTTGGGAGTATGGAGCAGCACTCCAGGCTCCTTGGGTCTTTCCTCCTATTCCCCGAGTGGTTTCCTTGGTGATTCTAGAGATGATTCTTAGTCCAAATGCTAGAAAATAGAACTTAGCATGTTATAGAAATGTTTCCACTACTGTGTCCACACGTCATCTTCGGGGGATGTCAGCAGTGGGAAACACGCTTGTATTGATTACAATTGGCAATATTCCCCATCTATGCTCACTAATGGTCGTAACACTCTTCTCGCACATACACGGTGAACATTTAGTAATTCTTTTATGTCTCTGGATTTTCCCCCTCTGGGTTTCCAGTCAGCTCCTCTATTTGCCGCAAGGTATGCCTGGGATGGCAACTCTTCAGATGGTTTATGTGGACCCACTTGTCTTCCCCTGCTATCAAACTGCCCTTGGGGATGTGAATTCTGCAGGTGACTGGTGAGATTCTGTCCACAATTTCAAAAGGACCCCGTCAAGTTGGGAGGAATTTGCGCTCTTTGGCTTGGTTCCTTTGGAAATTGTACAAGTAGACCCGGTCTCCTACTTGATATTCCTTTTTAGTTGTCTTAAGGTCATAGTGGGTCGTCATACTGTCTGCAGATCT
This sequence comes from Ambystoma mexicanum, assembly GCF_040938575.1. Taxonomy (NCBI): domain Eukaryota; kingdom Metazoa; phylum Chordata; class Amphibia; order Caudata; family Ambystomatidae; genus Ambystoma; species Ambystoma mexicanum. The sequence goes on along the minus strand of NC_090937.1, from coordinate 1,555,458,560 downwards.
TTCCAGATTCCGCTGAGCATAGGCAAAAGCATGTTGAAGGTGTTTTCTCATATTCTCAACATACTCATTAGTAGTGGAGGCATTTATCAAGGTCTGCTCTTGGGTTCTGTAGAGCAAATGCTGGGGTAGCACCATCCTTCGTCCAGTCATCAGCTCAAATGGAGACATTTTTGTTGCAGAAGAAGGGGTAGATCTGATGGCCATCAGGACAAGGGGTAATCGAATGTCCCAACTTGGCCCACAATCTGCCACAAACTTTTTTAATATGCTCATAATAGTTTTATTGTACCTCTCAACTCCACCACTAGGGGTACTCGATAGGCAATGTGTAGATTCCTTTTGACCCCAAGTATCTCCCACATCTTTGTCATCACTTCACTAGTGAAGTGACTACCTCAGTGTGACTCAATCCTTTGGGGTAGCCCAAACCGCGAGAATATGTGATTGATCATCCAGCCAGCTGCTATTTCTGCCTTGCAATTTGGGGCCGGGAGACGTTCTACCCATTTAGTGAACAAGCATGTTACGGTCAACATGTACTTGTTCCCCCTAGAGGAGCGAATCACGGGTCCGATAAAATCGACTTGCAAATCTGACCAAGGCAGTGTAATCCCCCTCTTTTGGAGGGGAGCATGGTGTGTGTGTGATATTGGCTGAAATTGTGCACACACAAGACACCCCTTCAAGTATTGGTCGAGGTCCTGCCCCATGTGTGGCCAGTATGCAACCTCTCACAAGATTTCTAATGTCGTATGAAACCCCTGATGACCGGCTGTGGCCGCATCATGGGCATGACTTAGCATCGGGCTTCGGAATGAGGTAGGGACCACCCACTGATCATGGCTAGATATGGAATTCCTCCCCAACAAACCGTCTTGGATTCAGAACATTTCTGGACATTAAATCAACACTCTGAGGTCCTCTTTCCCAATGTAATCGGTATCCATCAGAAGAAAGTTCTCAGGGTCCTCAATGTGTTGATAAAACTTACCAATTATTGGGTACCCTTTTTGAGCCGTAATCAAATCAGCATCTGGGGTCTCCTTACTCCATTGTGCAGTTGAGAGTTCATTGTGGGCATTTGTCTGGGACCTAGGGATAGCAGTGACCTGGATTTCCCCCAACAGGGACTCGTTCTCAAGTAGATCCCCTTGGATGGCTCTGATTTTCGCCAGCTGATCAGCTAGGTCATTTCCATGTTTTGTCTAGTCCCTCTACTTTAGAATGACCCTTGATCTTTTTCCAGTAGATGGTCATCCCATTCAAGTTGACCAGATCATCAATATTTTGTATTAATTTTCCGTATTTTAATAATTTATTATTAGCACATAGCATGCCTCTGGTTTTCCAATTAACCAGGTGCTCCATGAATCTGTTCGGTACATTATCTGAATCAGTGATTATGACCTGTTCGTAGAGTTGGTGTTGGACAGCAGTGAGATGGCTTGATGCACAGCCATTAGCTCTGTCACTTGACTACTTTGAGGACCGATTTTGTACCCAGCGGAGGCTTCTGGGGCATCATTCACCCATGCACTCCTTACGCCAGCCACAAGTTTCTTTCCCGTTGTTGTCAACATGGTAGGAGCACCCATCCACATAGACAGTGGGCATTCCCGGACACTTGTCTTCTTCATAGACTTTGTGTGGGGAATTAAGGTATGCCTCCATGTTGTGCTTGATTTTAAGACTTTCATCCTCGAGACAGTTTTCTCTGGCACAATCATGCAAGTCAGCCAGACCTTGCGCGAGGGGACTCTTCTTGTTTTGGCCATATCTGACCTCCACAGGAAAGTTTTGCATTGACAGAATCCAGGAAGTAATTCAGGAATTACTCACATTTCCGGCCCAGATTCTGTCACTTTGAAGATATTGCAGAGGCTGGTGTGGAGTCTCTACTATGATGTATTCCCCCTAGATAAGTGGTCAGGAATTCTTCAATGCCCATACCGTTGTCAGGAGTGCCTTTTCACAATCGTTGAATTTTTCATCCACAGAGGATGAAGTCTTACTCGCATAGTAGATTACTTTATTGACCTTGTCTTGCTTTTGATATTATACTGCAGTCAAGCATGTATTTGAGAACCCTGTCTCCAAGAACTCCTTGTTTTTGAAAAGGTAAGCTAGGCAAGGTGCTTGTGAGAGGCTTCTTTTGAGTTGTCTTACTGCCTCAGCTTGTTCTGGACCCCACTCCCACTTGACCCCCCCTTCAACAGATGGATCAGGGGTCTCATGATCTCTGCGTAGTCCCCAATTAACTTTCTGTTGTAATTAGTTAGTCCAAGGAGGCTCCTTAGTTTCAGCAGAGTTGTGGGGTGTTTTAGTTTCTGGAGTGCTTCCACTTTCTTTTCCTGGGCACAGAGACCCTCAAGAGTTATCCCATGCCCCAAGAAATTGACACGGGTCCTGCACAATTGTGCCTTTTGGAAAGAGAGTTTTGCTCTGGCCGCCCTCAACTGTATCAGAACATAACAGATCTCCACTATGTGTTCCTCCACAGTTGAGCTTTGGATTAGAACATCATCTACATAGGCCAGCTTACCCCTTTCACCCAAGTCAGGCATGACCTTATGCAGAAAGATGTTAAATTCATTGCCGGAGTTGATGTATCCGAAGGGAGTATGGGTCCAAGTGTACTGCTGCCCCCCAAAGGTAAAGACCAGCTTGTATTGGTCCTCCCTACTGACAGGTACAGTCCAGTACCCATTGGTCAGATCAATGGCAGTGTAAACCTTTGATCCCTGGATCTGGGCCAGCCCTTGGTCAATGTAGGGAAGAGGCCATTGGGAAGTATGGACCCATTTATTGAGTTCCCTTAGGTCAGCACAGAGTCCCCACTGGCTGTTTGGTTTCAAAATCCTCAGCACCGGATTATTGAAGGTGCTGTGGACTGGACAAATTATCCCATGGGACTCAAGGTTTTTAATTATTTCAGTTGGCATTGATGCGAGAGTCAAGCAATATTGCTTCACAAACACTGGAGTCATTCTAGGGTCCATGGGAATTGTTGTTGTGTGGATGTCGGTGCGACCACAGTCATATGAGTCCACCGCAAAGAGATCTTGAAAATCTAAGAAAACTTGTTTAAATTTTTGCTTTTGCTCAGAGTCTCACAGGCATCAGCTAGGTTGACTCTCTCTTCAACCATCTGCCTGAAGCCCGGAAAGACCTCTGATTTGGCTAACTCAGCGGCCTCCTCCAGCTGGGTGGAGAAGTCCCTGGTCAAAGTACTGACTTGGACTGATGGCTTCAGGTGGGGAAGGCAGTCCTGGTGGACTTGAAAGATCACCTCATCCCTCCTGAAGTCACAGGCCACATCTTCCTTACCATAAGGGTAGGAAGAGTACACCTGGAAATTCCACCCATGCCGGGTGAAGATCCTGTCTGGTGTTGTGTCATTGTCACTATCACAGTCAAAACAGTCATTGGGGATCGGTCCTATCAGTTTGTTACCTAAATCTATGGAAAAATGTCGGTCATCAACCGCCATTCCAATAATGGTGCCTGCTTCCAGAGTGATACTCTTTACGTCACTGTTATCCACCTCTTTGGAATGGTGTTGTGTTCTGTATTGACTAGTGGTGTTGGGTTTAACCACAACCCTTGCTGTTGGAAATGGGCATTGAGGTTAACATAGGCATCAGGATGGTGACTTCCTTTCCAATCTGAATTTCAACTGCATATGGCAGCAGTTGAGCTGACCAAAACTCAGGGTCTTCAAAGTCCATGGGATTACCCGCTAATGGGGACCAGGCTTTGAAGTTTATTAGGTCCAAACTAATGGCAAAGCGATTGAGAATTTCACTGCCTAAATAAAATGCAGCAGGGACATCTCGCACAACCCAACAATTATGGACTATGCTCTTGTTGCCTATTGAAATGTTGAGCATACACCTGCTAGGCAGGAGATGTGTGGAATTGGGTGTTTCCAGGTCTATTTCCCATTTGTCTAGCAGTTTAAATGTGGGAATGGCTGGAATTTTGGGGAGTTTACGGAACATGGCTTCGCTGATGAAGCTCTTACCGTTGTTCACGCACACTTGGGCGAGAACAGAGTCCTTCCCCTCATTTAACTGAACAAGGATGAACAACTGCTCTCCAATTTTCTGAATGTCAGCCAAGCTTTGAGCTGGTTTCTCATCATTTTGGACTATAGAAGTGAGATTTTCGGAATGTGAATTTGTATAGAATTTCAGAGTGTTCCCTTCCAGTGTGGAATGCCACTTGAGACTGGAATGAAGGTTGATATTCAGTAATAGAGAGGACTTCCCATCACCAGTTTGTTGTCCTACTGCAATTACTGTCATGTCAGGGATTTGGTTATTTTGGAAATGGAATTCAATTTGACCAGGTTTCTGTTCAACCATGTGGCATGTGCCATTGAAACTAACAAGGTTGACACTATGTTTCAATTTTATTGGTCGGTTAGTCTGGGTCAAGAGGACCTTGTTTACACAATCTATTAGCGGAGACAATCTACGCAGGATGTCATTCCCTAGTAAACATGGTGTGCCCTCTGGAGTCACAACTAAGACCGGGTGCTTCACCTTGCCTCCCGCAATTTTAATGTCTAAATCCGCAGTCCCCTCAACAGGAATCTCATTCCCATCAAAGTTCGGAAGTTGTCCAGGAAAAGGGGTGAGAGGGATTTGGTATTTCTCCCCCCTTCCTGAATTCAGCTGATCAAAGGCCCTTTTTGACGGAAGAGTAGTTTGGGATCCAGTGTCCACTGGTGCCAAAAATGTACATTGCCCCTGAATTTGGACCAGGGCATAAAATCTTCACTCCTTCTCCTCAAGGGGACAAACATAATGCACATTTTTGGCCAATTGGTGGGTTAATTTCTTTGCTCTGGATTCTGACAGAGGGCTTGTTTGGGATCTTGGGAACCTGTAAGAAAAAGGTGACAGTTGGAGATGGGGGGAGATTTGGGCTCCTCTCGTTCTGATTCTGGAATGCCCCCCCCCCTTTTTGGAGGCAGTCACCAGAATTGGTTTGAACAAGTTGATTTTCTTGCTGGTCATTCTGGGGTTCAATAATGGACGGTTTAAACTCGGTCCCCACATCTACCCAGTCTTGATCAGGATTACTTGGGCCCCATTTTCCTTTGGGAGGAGTTTCCCCATCCCTGAAGAATAAGATCCTTTTCCCAGAATCCTCTGCGGACCCCTCTCCTTCAAATTGGAAGATTCTAGTCTCATCTACAAAATGGGCCTTTTTAGGCTCTTTATTTCTCCTACCCGCGCTCTGTTCCTTAGGTTGCAGACTTTCGGGGGTAGGAGATTCTGGTTCCAGTTACTGGGTTTTCAGCAGCTTTTCACAAGTGGGGAAGGAAGCTTCCTCTAAGGTTCCACCCCTTTTCCCCCTGTGCCTCTTCCCTGGGAGCCGGTTGGGTTGTTGGGGTTATCTCCCCGTCATTGATCTGAAGCAGTTTAAAACTAATGCACACGTGTAAAAACCTTTCAGAATTTCAATTCACTGCAAACTTTTCCTTGCGCGATATTCGCTATAACGGGTGAATCGCACTGTTTTGCACTGTGGTTTTTATGGATAGTTAAGGATGTTAGATACAAGTAGGAGTTAAAATTTCGCTTCTATCATAAAACCCGAGTGAGTTATAGAGGTTTTAGTAAAAGACGTTTTGTAAAATAGGCACTAGAATGGAAAACAGAAATTCGGGTTAGAAATGACAGGTAGGGTTTCTGATGCTATATTAAAGACTACACAAAGGAGAATGCCACACAGGAATGTCATTCACGGCCACTCATAACTGTTCATGTGTGATACTCTAGTTTCCATTTGGTTTGGGAATACCTTTTCTTAAACAATCAATGAGACGTTAGGATTTAGGAACACAGATGAGAAGTGAGTCAGAGAAAAGATAGTTCTAGCAATACTATGGTTCTGGTTTAAAAATGGGATGGGTTTGAGATTGGGATCATACAATGCAGATTTATTAGGGTCACGTTTCTTCCTATTAATACTCACAAAATAAGTTATTAATTTGGACCGTCAGTTCTGGTCATGGATTGGATCTGTCAAGGAAGAACAGCATATCACGCACGGTACTGGATCAGCTATGCCAGTCACCAGATTTGCATGGAATATGCCCTCCTTGTTTCTGGATATTTCAATCAGCTGGATAGCGAGTTCCTCAGGCTAGCCTTGTGGTGGCAAGCCAGAGAATTTCAGGATACTTTTTCAAAAAGCCTTCTCACACCACTGAGCTTCACTGGGTTGCAAGAATACGTTTGAGGATTAAGCATTGCAGAAAGTCAATAGTTCTCTAATGCTTGCAAGAGTTTTGGCATCTGGATCTGGAAGGATCTTAAAACTGGATTTAGAATGCTGAATCGGAGTGCTTCACCAAAATCAGGAAAGTGAGTTAAAAAGTCAGTCCTATGTGTTGTCCGATGTCTCTATTTATCCTTTAAAATGACATCACAAAATGGGTGTATGGGCGGGCTTAACTAAGCCTGACCCTGTGAGCTGGGATTGGATCAAAACCTCATCTCCGCCTTGCACCTGAATGATTGGATTAAGGCCGGAAGATGTCACATTTTATGGTTTGCTTTACAGTTCTTAGAAACCTCCCTTTAGCTACTGGTCTCAAAATCAGATTTTCCCTAAATACATATTTCTACATTGGCCAATTTTACACAAATCACACACAAATATGCCATATTTTATGTAGTATCTGTTCATCAAAATCCTGCAGCTGTGGGATCTTGTTTCACCTTTCTACAGAATTGTGTCCTTGTCGCCATGAACACATTTTCCAAATTTTCTGCAAATTCCCACAATTGTACGTGTTCAACATGGGGATGTGTGTACATTTTCACAATTCTAGTATTAATACATTTCACATGAAACCACATATATTGCCATTCCTGTCCAGAACATGTAACATGGTTCTGCCGCTTCTAAAAACATGCAACCAAAAATTAGACTAATAGATATGTCCTTGATATATTTTTCACCACTTTGAATGACAAGTTATGAGTCTTTCAAAATTGTGCTTTGTTCATGCTTAACAGAAAATGGTCTGCCCATTTGTGTCTCCCTGCAGTCCAGGAACAGGCTCCTCCTTGTTTGTCCCTTCCAGGAGCAGTTTATGGCCCCTTTCACACCTTATTTTCCTGGGCTGAAGCTCTGTCATTGTTCCTTCTCTTTCTGTAGACAAACGTCTGGGCTAACCCGCAATGAGCATCTCCCAGTGAGAGTCTGCTGAGAGGATTTTCCCTCCCCTTGGGGGAAGCCTGCTTTTCCAGTTCTTGCAGCTCAGCCAGGCTAATTTATTCTTAATTAAAATCCAGCAAAACCAAACCTATTGCATCAAATCACATAAATACATTACTTTCTTAGCTTTCCATCTATGTGATCAAAAACACAACTAAGATCTGTATTCCTTTAAGCAAAAATCTTTTTTATGTTTGCTAAGCCGGCAGACTTTTAGTTTAATACTTTGAAGTTTCATCAGGAGCTCATCTGACAGCTGTCATCCACAGGTAGCCCAAGGTACTGCACACAGATTTTGACAGGGGCTGTCAGTTTACAGACAATCCGGTTTTTCTGAAGAAATGTTTTACTCTTCACATTAGGACATGTATGTTCGCGATGCTTCATAAGATTACATGAATTTTAGCGCCAAGCAAGATTTTTGATGTTGAAAGGTGTTGTGTTATAGGCATTTGGGATTTTTTTAGCACCAAGCAAATGTCATTTATAGGCACATTTTGGAGTTTCAGTTGCAAAGTGCTGGTTCTTCCTCTATACTCTGTTTGCTGGTCATGGAGCCCACTGGCACATTTTCTGCCGTGTGTGCTCTACCCCACCACATATGCACCATGGGTTGCAGGTTGTGCATCCATCATTTGTGTGTTACACAATGCAGTTTTTTGTAGGTTTTTGGTGCACACAAGGGTTTTGCCTCCATTGTTGCCGTTTCTTTCACCATAACTAGCAGGGTGATGCCGCATAGCACAGTGGAGTGCGTCAATACATCCCACAGATGCAACCTTCCTTTAATGCTTTAAAGTATAGCAACATTTGTGAAAGTTAGCTTTACAGTTTTCCGAGACTTTGAAAATGTTGTCCCTTCTAATTGAAGACACATGACCACTCTGAAATTATGAAAGCGTTCAACAATGGAAAAGAAAGGCTTTTCGTTATATGTGAGCACTGTAGCTTTTCATCAAAGTGCGCTTGATACATTTCCTTTGTACCAAACACCTTTTACATCTACGAACAACTTCAACTCACTTTCCTTCTTACGTGAAAGTTGGTAACATTTAATAGAAAGAACTTAATAGTGAATCTGAACACCGGCTTCAATCACAGGCTTCAGAAATGCTACGGTTTTGGGTTGCTTCAGCTTCCAGATTTCTGCTTCTTCTTCTACAGCTTTAGGCACTCTGGAAACCCACACCCCTTTACCCCTGCCACACCATCTTGTAGGCTCCAGCAGTCCTCTGTCCCTCAGCTTACTTCTTGCTATGAGCCTCGGGTTTCAGCACTGATCTGCAATCACAGCTAATAAGCACACCTGGGAAGACCTTTACTTTCAACGTGTCTATCTCAGGTGTGAGCAACCTGAGGATATTCCCACTCCTACTCCCCTCAAATCCTCTGTGCAGGTGGCCAGGGAAATGACATCACTTTTGGATCCTGCCCCTGGGGGTGGAAAAACAGAGGATCACTGGGATGGAAGGTCCTTGGGGATTGAAAGTGGGGTGCTGTTAGGTGAGACATGATATCCCCCCTTATCCTAGTTTCAAGCAACCTAACCCTCCCCGACCTTTATGGGTTATTGTAGGTCAACTCCCCTTCTTTCCCCTCTTGGGACAACTGACAATACTGAGACAAGAAAAAGACAGCTGAGAGTAATTACCACCACACACTCTCACCACTCTAGTACTGAGACGAGGAAGAAGCAACTGAGACTAATGCACACACTCCAGAACAACATCAAAACTACCAGACAAACTCTGAAGACCACAACACCCCCGGCCATGACACTACCTCCACAGCCAGACACATTAAAATCATTCTCATTCAGTAAAACATAAGAAACGGACATGATCAACATCATGAAATTCATTAAGCCATCTAACTGTAAAGGAGGCACATGCCCAGCCAAAATGAATAAGGAATGTGCTAGCCCTCTCACACCCTTCCTTAGAGCTTTCATGAACACTTCATTTGCTACAGGCAAAGCCCCCCCTGCCTAAAGGAAGCATGGGTACGCCTACTTATAAAAAAACCTACTCTTGATCCATCCGCTCCCAATAACTACAGGCCCATCACCACGGTGCCCTTTTTGCAAAAAATTCCAGACAAAACGGCATACCTCCAGGTTCACAAATTCATTGAAGATAACAAACTCCTAGGTGTGCGCCAATCAGGCTTAAGGCCAGGACATGGGACAGAAACCACCCTTCTGGACCTTAAAAACCAGATGGACGAAGCGAGGGATGCAGGCAAACCAGCTCTTCTCCTCCTCTTACACCTATCGGCGGCCTTCGATCTTGTTGATCACAAGGTTCTATGTCACCACTAAACCACTACAGCCAAATTCTCACCAGGCACCGCTACATGGATCTCATCCTTCCTGCAAGGAAGAACCATGCAGGTTTTCTTGGATTCGGCCACTGCCTCACCCACTGTCATTTTGTGCGGAGTACTTCAAGCGTCATGCATCTCACCGACCCTATACAATAGCTTTACGCACCCACTCTTCCTCATCCTAGACTCACTAGGTATCTCGTATACTAACTATGCCGACGATACCCAGATCCTCCTTACCCTAACAGGAGACTATGACACTGACTCTAAAACCCTGAATGACATATATAACACCATCCAAGCCTGAATGGCAGTGAATGGACTATGCTTGAACTTGGACAAAACAGAGCTACTCCTAGTCAGCGCAAATGAAACTCTCAGAAACCTTGACCCTATGTTCAGCCACTTCAACATTGACTCTATCAATATCCCAGTTGCTAACTCAGTAAAAAAGTTTGGGAGTCTACCTTGATTCCAAACTATCAATGACTAGACATGTCAATGGCATTGCTTCCGCGGCAGCCTACAACGCCAATCTCTTGACAGCAGCAAGACCATTCCTATCCAAAGAAAACTCCATTACCATTGAATGAGCCATCACTGGCTCGAGACTGGACTATTGTAATGCCCTCTTCCTAGGAACCTCCACAAAAAAATGGCCAAACTACAGGTCATCCAAAACAATCCCGAAAAGGGAGCACATCACAGCTGCAAGGAAACAAGCTCACTGGCTCACAGTCAAAGAAAGAATCCTATTCAAACCCCTTGCTTTAACTCATAAATGTATCCACCAAGCCGCCCCTTCTTGCCTCTCTAAGAGAATCCACCCCATCTCTGTGGCCAGACCCACAAGAACGCCATACGCCAACATGCTCTCAGTGTCCATATTCAATAGAGCACAAGCTGGTGGCATCAACTTCCCCTACCTAGCATCCACACACTGGAACACACTACCACCTCAACTTTGCGGAGAAGTTTCACACCTGGCATTCAGGAAAGCGGTAAAAACACTGCTCTTCATCTAACCAAGGCCTACAGCACAGGAGAATCTCTGCTCACTCCTGCTATGTATGCATTATGAACTGTTTCCTACACCACAAGAATTGTAATGTATTTTTTTCCTTTTCTGTAACCAGGTGTAATTACAAGTAACAGCACTGTGATGCCCAGGGACTCCCTTGTGCGCGATACAAATTCAAAATAAATAAAAATAAATAAATTCACTCTCACCACTTAGGGACTAGGACAAAGAAGATGCTTGCAAGGTATGAAGGCCAGGCATGTCCTCTTAATCAAAGTTAGGTAGAATTGAATAATTGAATACACCTGCAGTCTATTGAAGGACCACAGGTGTATAAAAAGAGAAGCTATGAAGCAAAGGGAGAGAGAGACCTGGGGAACTTGGGCAGAGACCAGCAGGAATCCTTGGGAGTCTGGAGACCGCTGTGGTGGGATCCGAGATGCGAACGGGATGCCGGCTGACATTCCCAAGGTGAGGGAACCTCCTATATGAAGTGGGAGCAAACTAAGCTGCGGCGAGGCTAGAGCAAAGAGGACACTATGTCCAGCCTCATAGAGGTATTGAAGCTGCCTATGCAAGCCGAGCTCCAGTCCACACTCAAGTGGGGCTCATGGAACCACAAACAGCAGCCAGAGCGAAGAAGAAAAGCAGTGAGAGCCACTGGAGGAAGACACCTACGACCGGTGAGTGCTAGGGAAGATACCCAGAGACCGGGGTGCTCCGGTAGAGCTGGAAAGTAGGGAACAAATGCTTCAGTTACAGTTCAAACTGTGAAATTATATCAATGAAAGAAAGGCAAGTGGCATGAGGCATAGAAAATCTGATATTAAATAACTGACTTTATGAAAGCAGCAAACCTGACAATTTGAATACCAAACTCAATGAAAGCAGAAAACCTGCCAATCTTGAATAACGAACTGAAAGAAAGTAGCAAACCTGCAAGGCCTGCTTGTCCTTTCCTCCGGGGTTAACAGAAGAATTGCATCAGTCCCTGGGGTCAGTATGTGGCTCATCAGGGCTTCGCCCCACAGTACCTCATCCACCTTGTGTAGCTGAAAAGCGCTTCAAACCAGTCAACATTATCCTTCCCCACTTCATAAGCCTGCACTAAGTCTTTGGGATGTGGTGCTGGGGCTTATCCCAGGTACTACTGCTGCTTTCGCTAGAGGTGGATCTGTTGCCCATCTTTTTCTCTTCGAGTGCAAACTTGAGCAGCTCTAGGGTGACATTATCCTGCTGTTTTTGTTTGACCAGCAGTAGTCTCCTCTCCTCCAGCTGGAGCTTTCTAGCCACTACATCGTTAACAACCGGAACAATTACTGGCCCACTAGAGGCTGTGCTGAGGTCTAGATCTGCACGATGCCGCTCTAGCCACTGACCTCACTGACACTCTGGAGTGTTGGGAAACCCCACTTGCCCCGCTCTGGGATGGTTGGTGAGAAACACTACTCAGGTTGTCTTTCCCATCATCTTCCACCATCCCTTCTGGAAGGCGTTCTTCATTCGGGTACAGAGGGCCTAGACCGTCCCTTAGGATCACTTCTCCAGCGGCCCTCGCTTCTACCCAAGCTTGGAGGCTGATCAGCAGCTCAAGTCTTTTAATCATGTTGCTTTGTGAAAGTCCCCTATCTTGACATAGGAATCACATAGCATCTTTGCTCATGCCTTTTTACAGTCTCTATGTCAAGATCCATGATTATTACAAATACCTAGCAGTGTTCTAAAAATTAGCTTGACAGTACTTTTATCGTTGGGTGACTAAGCTGTGTGCAATTCTTCAACTAGATTCAACCAATGTGACCAATCAACTTCTGGAGTACCAGTGGTACAGGGGCGAATATCGGTTTCTAAACCATCAATCATCTCCACACCCGCAATACACCAGAGGTGATCCAAACATATTGGAATAATAAACAGATTATAAACCTCCTTGTCCAATTCTGGTAACGTGGATGGAACAGCAGGCTTATCTCTAAAAGGTTGTAGATCGTTGGTTAGTTGCAACACAGCGAAAATGCACTTATTACCCAATGATAAAAGGGACTGTCTAGGTAACGTTATATCAAAAATATCTAGCACCACTATGAAACGCAACCCACCCTGTAAAGTAATGCAGAGGACAGACAGTTTCAATGAAGTCAAAGGGATGCACTCTGGACACTGTGAAAAATCCTGCAGATCCCTCGCTAAAACCCTGCCTAAGGTCTCCTCCGAGGTGGCCATGAATATGGGAGCATGAAGCTTACTTCATGCTCCCATATTGCATGGGAAAATATACCTGTTATCCTAATCTTGAGCCCTCACATGAAATAAAGAGGAAGAATACTAAGACTATCATGTTATATTGTTTTGAGAAAGATGATGGTTACCCAAATCTAGAACCTCTTTTCCAAGAACCAGAAAGTGACACCTGGAGTATTGAGGAAGAACTAAACCCCTCATCAGTTTGAGGAAACAAACATATTTAGAGACAGACAATCATATAGGGATTCCTCTATGCCTGTAACTAAAAACGTTTCCACTGCTAAAGAGGGAGATACTATCTTGCCTCCAGGTTTTGATACCTCTTGATATTCTAACTTTGGAAGTACACAGGAAACCACTTATCCTTTCAGAGACTTACGTTTCTCAGAAAGTGATGCTTCTCCTGAGGTAGGGTGTTTACAATGTGGGGGTTTTGGCCATTATGAGTATGGATGCAAAACTCAATATCCATATAGGATCTTGCAAGATGATTGCGAAGAAGAAACTCTGACTATTTCTAAAGATAGTGTGTCCTCAGTAACTTTGCACAACCCTAAACAAAGAGACCAGACAAGGGAACTGGTATGTACTGGAGATAAAATCACTTACAGAATACCTGCGGTGTTTCAAAATAAGACCGTTGGGCCCAGTTAGATACTGGAAGCAGAACTTCAGCCATACAGGCTAGCTTACTTCCAGTCGGTTGGAAAACATGGATTACAAAGAGGTGAATTCTGTACATGGACAATTGGAAAAACATCCCATTACCGTTCTTGATGTTACCATTCTGGGGA